>NC_134274.1:23982358-24582358 GCF_031893055.1 Leptodactylus fuscus | reverse complement strand
CAGACAATGAAATGTAAACAGTCTTTGCCCAAACCCCTTTAACACCCCAGCTGGTCATTGGACATGCGAAGTCTCAAATTAACAGATTTAATATTAATGTCCTATGGTTTTAAAATCTCTTTAATGTATGTAAGATATGACAAAAGAAAACAAAAAGCCCTAATGATTATTTAGACTGCAAATGGTATTCAGTACATAGGTGCAGGTGTCTTTTGGGTTATCTGGGCACGTTGCTGGTACAGGGTGGCGATGAATCAGAGATACTGTACACAGCACGCCTCATACAATGTCTCTACAAGCCCCCCCATACTTGATTTATGGTTTGTACAACCACAAGTATTAGGAATAAACTGGAAATTCTATAAACATTGCGTCAATCTATGGATATACGGACTAAACATATCTACCAGTTAGAAAACACACCATGGAAACAGACTTATCTGCCGCGTGATTGATGTATGACAAACCATGGTGGTATTAAACCCTCCGACAATTGTGGTTGGCCAGGGCAGCATTGCAGAATGATGCAGTCATGGATACCTAGATCCATCTTTTCTGAGATAATGCACTATGAGATACGTAGAATGGAATTTATGTCCTGACCGACACTCGCCTGAAAGCCTCTCCTAATTAAAGCCCCTAATATTCTGCACTTACCAGTCCTGAAAGCTTTTAGTAATAAGAGGATATTATACAAAAATAACATTACTGGTCCTTGACCTTCCTAATCTCCGCTACCCATCACTCCTTCACCATAGACCACTTCTTTATTCCACCAGTAACCATGGAAATGCTCATGTAAAACTAGAAGAGTCTCCGACGGGGTTTGAAATCTAGACTTTGGGTTGTAATGATAGATATAAGAGGGATTAACCTTAGAATTAGAGATTTAATACTGACTATTAAGACTCACCCTTCCACTTATAATTGAGGAAAGCTTCAGATAAGACCATATCCAGCGATCAGATTTTCAGGATGTATGTTATATGATGTGAAATGCGTGGTCTTTATGTGAAGTCCTGGTAAATGGAAAGCAAAAAAGTACATTTGTTGGCCAAAGGTAATAAGAATATTCTCAAAGGTGCAAGGAAAAACAAGGGTCAAGAGCTATAAACTGAGAAATAGATCTTTATCTTTAAAACTGACAAGAAGTGTTGAAAATATGAAATAGATTAAAAAAAAATAAGATAAAAATAAAGACTGAACCACTGGGGTACGACATTTTATGGACCATCTAAATGTGCCCAACACACAATATATAGTCGGCTATGATCACCAGTGGTAAATATTGGGGAAATAATGATTACGGATGCCTGATTTCAATACTAAAAACCATTGAAAAACCCATGCGTCTGCAGCTAAGCTAAGAGTACATATTTATGGGGAGTCAAATCAGTCAGAATATTTTGCCTAATTTTTAAGAAGGCCTTTCACCACCTCCCCCAATTCAAGGGCTTAGCATCTGTTAATAGACACCACTCCATTGATCACAGCGCAGTTGGAATTTTCTCTAGTCCTCACCATTCCTGAGTAACAAGTGCAGGTAGTTTTGGTGCCCGGTGAGCTATTTAAGCTCTGTAATAACAGAAGGGCGGTGTCAGGCAGGGGGAGTGACTCAGAGCTCCAATCAGTGTCAGAGCTCAGAATCACACCCCTCGTCTGCACCTGCCTGACACCGCCCTCCTGACAGTACAGAACCTAAATAGAATATCAGGGACTAAAAGTAACTGCATTGATGGCTCGGGAATGGTGGGGGCACGAGAGAAACTTTCAACTCTGTTAGAATCAGTGGAGCAGCAGCTATTAAGTGATGTAAAGAGTTGGACTTGTTGGAGGTGGGTGAAAAAAAGATGTAGAGATCTCAATGTGTTGCAACTACAGGCGATAACCGTTGCGTTTATCAGACCACCTTGCTGTGTACAGTCAATTATTAGACCTGCAAACCTATTCTCTAGATTGGTGGGTGTTCTGTCCATGATCAAAAAGCCATGGATTTTTCTAATAATAGGATATCACTTGCTGAGATGGGAGTTCTCCAGGGAGTAAAATGATGGTCAAGAACAAGCCAGGTCAGCAGCAGATGTGCAAATAAACTTTTGGTAATATCCAGGAACACAACTATCATTCATACTTTGGGAGTGTACCCAGCTTCCTTAAAGTGGTACCCCAGGATTAGAAACATGTCTGTTGGGGCAACATGGTGGCTCAGTGGTTAGCACTGCAGCCTTGCAGTGCTGGAGTCCTGGATTCGAATCCCGCCAGGAACAACATCTGCAAGGAGTTTGTATGGATTTCCTCCCATTCTACAAAGACATACTGAATAGTATGTAGGAAAATAAATAGTAGGAAAATAAATGTACATTATATGGGGCTCACAATCTACATTAAAAAACAAACAAACAAAACATGTCTGCTTCCTTTTAAAATAGTGTCACACATACCTGCAGGTATAGTAGTGTTTCGGTGAAATTTTTTTTTTAAATAATTCTGGACCACCCTTTATAAAGGTAGTGTGCATACCCCTGCCATGGAACTGAGTAAAGTAACTCAGGAGTCTAGAAATTTCACTTTTTAAAAACAACATTCTACAGCAAGGACAGACGTCTTCATCCAAATACGCTGCATCAATTGACCTTTCATGTTAGTTTTCCCGTATTACGTGTAACCGCCTCCTCTCGCCTTTCACACAGCCTCTGGGTGGTCTAATGGATTGTAATGATTTAGTTCTTTTGCCATTTCAGTGATATAAGGGCACCTAATGCTATCTCTTACAGCTCTAACACAAGGGAAACAAATGATTTACCATTAATTCCATAGACTCCTTCAGTCTAGGTATACAGATAGGAAGGAAATGTGGAAAATCATGAAGAAGAAAGGTTACCCCAAACTGGGTGGATTGTGGGCATGTTCTGTCATCTTCAGAGGTGAGGTTTAAGTGTTCCAAATTATATTGGCAACGATGTCATTCTTGGAAGATGCTGCTGTATTAGGTGATGTAGTTGTAGGTGGATGTACCGTATTTGTAAAATGTAATAGAAGACAATAACTGTATCTGCCAGGTAAAAAGTAAGGCTGGGTTCACACCTGCATTTTTCAGGCGGAAACCCAATGGACCCCATTATAGTCTATGGGGTCCACCAAGATCTGAATAGAGATAAACTAAACTGATCCAAAACCCATTCAAATAAAATTAATATTTCATATAACTTATATTTTGTAGTCTTCCAATGTTTGAAGTAGGCTGAATTTCAGATAACAGGGGCTGTCTGAACTAGACTACTATGCAGTTAGGACCTACAGAACCAAAATGGGCATTTATTAAGTTTTGCCCCCGCTGGGAAAATAAAGCACTGCATAGTACCTATTGAGATCAGTGGCCATCTAAAAACTGCACTGTACGCCAGGCATGCTGCAAATAGCCAATGGCTACAAATGAAGGAGTTTCTATTGCAGAAACTAGAGCTTAACCCTTTATATTAAAGGTATTGCTGACAACCCTTACAAATTCCTAAAGTTTAAGCTAGCTCAGTGGTTAGCCTTGTTGCCTTCTAGCGCTGGGTATCTGGCTTTGAATCCAGCCAAAGATGCCATGTGCATAGTGCGCTGCAGAATATGTTGGTGTTGTATATGAAAGAGAAATAAGAGAGAGACTATGGTAGATTACTATAGACTGCCAAAATGATTGACAAGTGCAACAGGGGGCGCAATTCTCCTCTTATTATCTTCACAGTTATATTGAGATTAAGATAATTTTCGCTGCCTGTGGCCCATTCCTATTCTGGGTAATGGTGCCCTGGTATGAGCAGCTGTGTGTAGGTAGAGACCTTCTTCATACATAGTTTTGGATTAGAAAACACCTAGGGGTGGGAGTGACACGCATTATTGTCAGTATGGAAGAATATGAAACTAATTCACATTTGTATATCCAATGTGGCTTGTTATGTGCGACTACTGTTTCACTTCATGTGTTATGAATTTGGGTATGTGGTACCATAGAAAAACAGAGCTGATACTGTCCACCCAGCAGAGATCTTGGTTAGCTTGTGTACATGATTTACCAGTTGCCTAAGAGTCTATGAAGCAATCCTTTCATGGGGCAAAAATAATTTCATTAGTTTTTTTTGTATTGGCCATTTCCTGACCACGTCCATTGGCATAGAGATCAGTAGCTACCAACCTGCCACACTAAATATACCATCCAGCCTGTATGTAGCATGTATGTGTGCATACAGAGATAGCTGTCCATCACAAGAAGGACCTCCCACTGGACTCCTAAGCCTTCAATAAGCAGAGATGTAAAGGAATGTATTAATGTAAGTCCTACTAAGTCTATTTGCTCAGCTCATGGACGGTATATGACATGACCATGGAGTGATGAAGAAGGTCTCTACCTACACACAGCTGCTCATACAAGGGCACCATTACCAATAATAGGAATGGGCCACAGGCAGCGAAAATTATTGCTTTTCATTATACAAACGATAACTTCTAATTCCAAAAAGTGAACAATCCCTGTAACCTTTGCAGATTGGATGGCATTTTCAATATGACAGGTTTGCTTTAACAGTTTTGCAAAGAACCGTGATGTCCATGGCCACTGGCCAAAACAAATTGGGTGCCAACAAGCTCAGGGCACGCACAATTTGTTCTCTAAAGAAGTGTGAAGAGGAGCTGAGGTGCCCGAGCATTTCTGTGCCACCTATAGCGTCAGCCATAGGATCCCGGTACATACAGCCTCGTCTTCCCTCTTTTCTGTTGGCATATTATAGGGCACAGGAGATTTATCAATACTATCCTAAGATTTAGGTTTTTACAGAGCTTGAACAAATTTGTGCCAAATCTAAAGCATGTTAAACACTGTGCATGTACTATTGCGTATGCAAGGTACTTTATGGTTGTTTTACTTCACACCAAAATTTGGAAGGAAAAAAAAAATGGAGCACAACCCTTTTTTATATGTAGGCATAAATATAAAGGTGCTTAAAACAAAATAAATTTGGGGCATGTGATGGGATTCTGGTATATTTTTCTACTAGCTGGTACCCGCGACTTCGTCTGCGGTGATTGTAGCAGTGGGTATATACAGGTGTGGGTAAGGTTTTCGTACTGTGTATAAGGTATGGGATATGAAATGTAACTTTGTATCTTGTTTTTGCTGTAATTCAGAGAATACGTGAGACTTTTGTGTTGAAGTTACTTTGTATTTGAGCTGCTATATATACGGTGTTGTGAGAAACTTTACATAGTGACTTTGGGACAGAGGTATTTGAAGTTAACCCCTTCCAGTCGATGGCATTTTTTGATTTTGGTTTTTCATTTTTGACTCCCCTCCTTCTAAACCCCATAACTTTTTTATTTCTCCGCTCCCAGAGTCATATGAGGTCTTAATTTTTCTTGGGACAATTTTTTCTTCATGATGCCGCCATTAATTATTCTATATAATGTACTGGGAAGCAGGTAAAAAAAATTCTGAATGGGGTGGATTTGACAAAAAAATGCATTTCTGCGACTTTCTTAGAGGCTTTGGTTTTACGGCGTTCACTGTGCAACCAAAATGACATGTCCCCTGTATTCTGTGTTTCGTTATGATTCCGGGATACCAAATTTATATCGTTTTATTTACATTTTGACCCCTTAAAAAAATCCAAAACTGTTAAAACATTTTTTTTTGAAAAGTCGTCATATTCCGACAGCCGTAACTTTTTTATACGTCCATGTACGGGGATGTATACGGCGTCTTTTTTTGCGGGGTCGGGTGTACTTTTTAGTTCTACCATTTTTGGGAAATGTTATTGCTTTGATCACTTTTTATTCAAATTTTTATCAGAATCAAAAGAGTGAAAAAAACGGCGGTTTGGCACTTTTGACCATTTTTCCTGCTACGGCGTTTACCGAACAGGAAAAATATTTATATAGCTTTGTAGAGCGGGCGATTTCGGACGCGGGGATACCTAACATGTATATGTTTCACAGTTTATAACTACTTTTATATGTGTTCTAGGGAAAGGGGGGTGATTTGAATTTTTAATCCTTTTTATTTGTTTTTATATTTTTTTACTTTTTAGTAATAGTACATGTCCTCGCTTTCCTCTACTACTTGACATTTTCAGTTTTTGTACCTTGTACCTCATACCAAACTCCTTGGCAACTCCTCCTTTAACAATCCCTCCATTTACAATGTGTCATTCATAATATTGGCGACATTATGGCCTCCAGGTCCTTCAAGGACCAGGGCCTAAGTTTCTCCACCACCCGGTACGCACTGTAGCTAGACCCTGTCATAGTATGGCAACTTGAGCATTGTTGTATTGTTATTCACTGAAAGACCATGACAAGAGATTAGTGAATTTTTGCTGACTTCCTGTTTTGGACTACTGTATTTCCTGACCATTGTTGAATGCTGCCTTCATTGACCTCATCACCTAACCCTGACCCTGTATTATCTTGTCATTCAGATCCTATTACTGGTCTGTTCAGACACAACCTATTATTCTGGTCATTAGTCTTCAGTGGATTGACTAGACTGTCCGCCGTCTTATTGTTCACGTCTCATAATCCAGACGCGGTATTCTTGGACTTCTTCTCCAAGTAATACAAGTCTCCTGATGTTAGTAAATAGGCTTGTCATGTCATGTACTAAACAATGTAGACACAGGTGACCAGGCATACTACCCATCCTCAAGTAAACCTAGAAGTTAATGCTTTCTGACTCCAACACCATGCTTTGTGATGTTATTAATGACTAGCATGACACATTATTTTCTATGACACCATACTCATGCCCCTATATTATCATGGGTCCATTTAGGGAGTTGCAAGTCTGGTGGCAAAACATAGGACAGTTCCTATTCCTCTCTGTTTATTAGCTCATTGATGAGGTGAATGGGTCCCTGGAGGGTGAGGATGGCACCCTGATATCGTCCACGCCGTTTTCCAAAATACCTGTAGATGCGCACACTCATATGCATGTACTGGTCCAGTAAAATCCCTTTTGCATATTCTCTTGGTTACTGCCCCCCCCCCCCCCAACTTAAAGGGAAAAAAAATGGCTTACGAAATTATTGTCAGATTGTCCTTTACACGGCACAAGCCAACAAAATCAAACATCTGTACAGAAGTGATTGGCCGTAACCAAAGGTCCTAACAAATGCATATGAATTATCTGTAGATGTACGCCATGGTGAGCTCATTAACATACCATTATAATAAGAGTGGAGGAAACCCATATAAACATAAGCAGAACATACAACCTGATACAGATGTTGCCTGGATTGGAAATCAAGGCTATAGTCCCTGCACGGTTGGCCCTTATAATAAACACATTTCCTTAGTGATGACATCACAATTTATAGCTTATACACATCTAATCTAGACCAGTTTCTACTTCCATTAGTATACTATCAGAATATAGAGCGGGGTTTCTGAGAAGCAGACTGTGCCTTATAGAAGTAAGAAATAAAATAAGCAACACTGAATGTACAAGAAGCCTGATTTATATTTTCCTAATATGTATTCAGGATGTGTTCACGTCCCATCTGTCAACCAAATGTATGAAGTAATTATGTCCAAACAGATGTTTTCACGGTAAAGTATTAAAATACAGTATTTTATTATAATGCAAGTGAAGGAGAAAGCTGCAGTACTGGCATGAAAGAAGTTACCATGTATTATTTATCATATATTTGAACATTAGAAAATCGGTTCATGTATTGAATGGATTATTGGACACAACATGGCTCGGATACACTCTACTCAGCGTGTCAGATTAGTTCAGCCAAGCCACGGTTCGGTCTGCAATTCCAGCTAATATGCGGCAAATTATATTGGCAACTATGTCATTCCCGCAGCGCTTTAAACAGAAAGTTCAGAGATTTCCTCTGTGGACTCTGTTTCGATTATACCTATGGGGAACCACCAGAGTTTCCGTATGTATAATTGACATACTGCGATTTCCGAAACCGCGCTGGTATTGGAAATCGTGCCAAGGTTTTTATCGCAAAATAGGTATGGGATTCACTACGATCCCATCCACTTTGCCCTGACTGCAAAACGCTGCAAATTTTCCCACGGCGTTTCCGCCATGGGCAAATTGTGGCATTTATGTCCCTTGGGGCCACGGCCTAAATCAGTAAATAAAAAAGTGGGTGACTGTATTCCAATTAAAGTAAATATGTAACAAACTATTAATATTGTTATTAATTAGATACATAATTTTATTATATAATTCATTTAATTATGTTATTTTGATGCTGGATTTGGTCACTTTTTGACTCCGACTCCACAGCCCTGTGTCATACCCTATATAGAGCACACATTTCTGGACAAGAATCTTGGTAACCGAGAATAAGATAGAACTGACACAAAGTAGATATGGATGTACTGTAGCGAACGTAGAAACAGAACAGACATTTTCTCTACCTGACTACATAAATGATTAGCTGAATGTTTGCTGGATACATCACACTGTTCCCCGTATATGTATACAAGATGGTTCACACCTTGCCTTTGGTTTTCTTACAGCTCCTATGCTGACACATTGTAAGTGTGTGACTGGTCTCTTGCAGGACTAAGAGACATATTACTGCGGTGCCAGCTGCTGTGGGTAAGCACTATTTGTACTTGTACATTGTGGTATCAATGGACAACTGTTTTGGCAACAGACATGTCCCATATTGTATGTAATTATTTATCTGGCACCAGGAGCCAATGTGATTTATACAAAGCTGAAACATTATTATAATGTGTTCATGTAACATCCCAAGTGATAATGGAAGTCTAAATCTAGTCACACGGCCAAGCCAAGAATGGGGTTTATTGGATCTGTCTCATGGACCAGAGTCTTCTACCCAATAGTTTGATCCGAGAAATAAAAAGCGGGAATAATCTAATTGTTATATAGTAATAGACAGCATAGGCCTAAGGAAGTTGGTCATCTAAATAGACTAGAAGCATGCACCGCGGCAAGGGCTTCGTTACACAATCTGGTGTTTGGATGGACAAGCGCTAATCGGAGATTGGACACAGGTCAACGTAAACTGCATACGATAGGTGACATCTGCTAGTGTATGCCTGATAATAGTATATGCTGCAGACAGCAAGCAGGTGAAGACCCTGAGACAGGGTGGGCCCCAGACCCATGGCACAGTATATTCTCTGACACTAGTCTCACACCTGCATTCGGGTTTCCGTTCGGGACGGGGGGATGGGGGGTCAACTTGCAGCACTTTTCGCTCTGCATTTTTAAAGTGGAATGAGAAACAGAATCCCAGAGTGGAGACCGAGCCCAGGTGTGACCCTAGCCCAAACTACATATACAGTAGATAGGCAGTAAACAGCATCTCTTCTCCATATACTTCTATATAAAAACTGGCCAGATCATTTCACAAACAACTCAGTGTATTATATAGAAGCATCTGGTGGCAGAGAGGACATCTAGGCGCAGGGTCAGGCCGACCACTACTTTATCATCCTCCTGACATCACTGCATGAACAGCCATCTTGTAGCATCTTATTATTTGTGCAAGCACACATCCCTGGCTCACAAGTAAGAGGGCCATAATATAAGGCAGGGGGAAGGCTACTGGTAGGGCTATAGAGCATAAACCATCCATGGAAAGGACTAGACAAGATATTACTTAGTGTGCAATTTCAGGAATCTGCAAACGTGTCTTATTGTGGACCCCTGTAATAAATTGTACTGGTGGGCTGTGGGCACCACAATCCGACCCTGGTTGCTGCATTCTATTAGAGGCTGAACTTGATGATTGTGTTCCTCATTGTAACCTAAGTAACCGAGTTATTCCCAAGGTATACCTCTGAACGAAAGGAAAAAATGAGGAGTCTTCTGGGAGTCATCACCACAAAAGTCTGATTTCATTCTGCGCTTCAGTACTACATAAAGCATATACATGTGTAGTATCGCCTAACATACACGTATAATCTTAAATCAGGATCCCCATATGGTAAAATTTAAGGGTTGGAAAGAGATTATTTATGGGCCATCCTTAGGATAGGTCATAAATATCTCAACTGTGGTGGGCCGGCAGCCAGCCCCCGCACAGATCAGCTATTTGGGACCGTTTCTGGGGCTCATACTATACATTGCATGGAGATGGAGGCAAACAACTCCAACCTCTCTCTAGTGACTGGGAACCAGTTCTGCAGCTCAGCTCCCCTCAGTGCATACAGCATGTTTTTGTAAAAAAGTTCCTCAGTTTTTAATACTTTGAACTAAATTCACAACTGTGTTCAAATGGAAAGATAAATATAAAGAAAGGACTTGTAGTTCTCACTGCTGGATTCACGTTCTGGGATAGGATCGAAAAAACTGCAATAATGTTACTCAAAAATGCTGTGTGTGAAACCACCCTAAATAAAAATGCTGAAGTCTCAGTCTGTCTTTAGAGTCTATCACTTAGATATGGACGTTTTGTATGAAACCCAAAAGGCGTGAAGAAATGAGGCTTCCAATTTATTTATTGCAAGCTTCGTGCTCTACAAATTGGAAACACAGTTTCTGATGATAAACAGATATCTGGAAGGACGCCATCGCAACGGCGCTGTTCATTATACGTATGATTAAACTGATGAAACCATTGCAGAAAACTGAGCTACTAATTACACAAGTGTGAATTCACACAAAAGACACATAAACACAAAGTCCATCACTGCATTCACAGAGCTTCACGCTCCATTTCACCCATTCTGGTTTTTCATTTTCTTATATAAACAAGACCTATACCAGCTTGTAAAAGTCAGACTTATGTGTCGCTGCAGATATTTGCTGGTTTGCTGGGCATGTAATGGAAAGCTGGAGAATAGAATTTCTCTAATAAATTATCAATATTGTGTAAACACGTGGCAAAATATCGAAGTTTCTTTGGACTCTGCTATTCTAAAGCTTGTACATGTAAGGCTTGGATCAAATCTACACTTGCCACTCCGTATGGGGATTCCATCGGTGCTTTTCTTTCATTTTTTTGCTCTTTTCCGATTGGAAACCACATTGACCCATTATAGTCTATGGGGTCCGCAGATTTCCTAAGGTAACGGTTTACTTATGCGCATTAGGTTTCTATTTGGGAGCCTCTAAGCAGACCCCCCCGAATGGAAATCCGAGCACAGATGTGAACCTAGCCTGAGAGATATGTATGTTAATAGGACCAGTTGATCATTAAATTTGTATGGGAAATGTTGGGAAAGAAAAGGATGGGTATATTACATTCCAACATGTCTTCTCTTTTTCTCCCTTCTCCCCATAGAGAACATGTGCATGTAGCCCGAGTTTACACGTTGCAGACAAGCTCCATTTTTGTTCAGATTTCTTGAGCCACAACCAAGAGTCTCCTCTTCCTTCTGCTAAATCCATCATGAGGGAGCCTTCACACGGAGTAAACGCACGTGTATTTTTGCAATATACACATGTAAAAATAAGACTCCCATTGACTTCAATGATATTTTTTACACGTGTAAAAATACGCCTGTAAAATGTCATTGAAGTCAATGGGAGTCTTATTTTTACACATGTATTTTGCAAAAATACACGCGTGTTTACTCCATGTTAAGGCTCCCTGACTTTGGCTCAAAAAAGGTATCATACTCTGAAACCAAAGAACATAGTTTTTCTGCAATGTGTGGCCTCACGCAGGTAAAGCATGTATGTGTACGGAGCTACGCTAGTTCTTTGGCACTGCAAATAGCAGATTAGTGGGAGTTTGACTCCCAGTACCCCTACCAATATGCTATTGATGTTCTATTCTAAGTATAGGCCATTAATAATATACTCCGGGCACCTCCTTTATTGTCTTCAACAGAACTGGTTCATAAACTAGAGTCGGCTAAAATGGCTGGAAAATCCAGTTGAAAAATCTTATAATTGGTGCAATTACATTCTGACGTGGGTAAATCTGTTCTTAAAATAATGATTGCAGTTAACTCAATTTTTCAATAATCGACACTATAACTTGTCATATTGGAACATTTACTAGCAAGTGATAAAAATTTGTTTCAGTCAAAAAAAAAAAAAAAACACACCCCACCCCTTCCTTAAAAGACCACTCTTTAAAGTAATGTTAGTGGTCATCTCAAAGCGGTTTAGCTGTATTTATTGTAATGATTTCAATATCCTTTGGTTCACATCTGCGTTTGGTAGTCTGAACGGATTACCGAACGCATTTGCAAGTGGTGAGCAGTGAAAGCACATGGACCCCATAGACTACAATGGGGTCCATGTGCCTGTCGCACGGTCTCCACACGAATCATGCAGACAGGAAAGTAGATTGTGAAGTACTTTCCTGTCCGCATGTTCCCTGCAGAGATCACGTGGCATTATAGTCTATGGGGTCTGTGTGCTTACACTGCACACCACTTGCAAATGCGTTCGGTATTCCATTCGGGAAGGGGGGAGTCCGCATGGGATTACCGACACAGATGTGAACGAGACCTAAGAGTAATTTTCACATATGTCTCACACATGTCTGGCTTTACCCTTATAAAACCAGTAAGATGAGGCCAGAGAGAGTCAAAACACTCATCCTATGTTGCCCCAACCATCTATCGTGACTGTCACAGCCCCAACAGACATTAGGACTGAAGCCCCACATTGCAAAAATGCACCTTTTTTTTCATCCCCACCAAACTGATCCTAAGGATAGGTCAACAATAATTTAGGTTTTGCTTAAAGCTGGCCATACACATTAGATATATGGCAGCCGAACCTGGCAAATTTCTCTATATCCTAGTCTATCATAGTCTATTATTCATGCATACATCACCCCAGGCTGCCAGTGTTTATTGTCTTGTCAACCCCTTCCCTGACACTTCTGATAACACCAGGGCAGCAATGCCTTGCATTTCTGATCTATCAGATCCTTGTAAAAGCAGAGAGTCCTCCTACACCAGGCAGCTGTCATTGAAAGCTCGCACTTAACAGTATGTGATAAGAGGTATTCCCATACTGACAGCTACACATAATGTATACTCACATTACAAGCTCCATGTATAGTCACACTCAGGGTGAGTTTGCACGTTCAGAGTTTTTATTGCAGTTTGAAGCCAAAACTTGGAGTGGATCAAATACAAGTTGGTGAACCTGTCTGATAGACTTTCTTCCCACTTTATCATCCACCCGTCATGCACCAAAAAATGCATACAAGCAGCTGCCAGTGAATGTACGGTATAATTGTGTAACTACTGGCGACTACATGCCGCTACTGTAATGTCAGCATACCCATAGGTGTTATTCCGTGAGCCATTAAACTCAATCTATCAACCAGATTTACCAGTGTTCACATTAGGTAGCAAGGCCGTCTTCTAGCACTATAGTGATTTGTCTCCTTGCGACTCTTGTCTGTATAGTATAAGCCAAGAAGAGGAAGGGACTCCCAGCATCATAAATCACTATAATGCAAGGAGTCACGTTTGGCTGAGGCCAAATAATCTGCATAATGTATAGATCATATTTTCTGGCCCAGATTCTCCCATGTGCATGGGATTTAACAATTGCAGTGCTGTACCTAAACTTGAAACTATAGCAAGACCAGGTACAGTCTGGCAACACATTGTTCTGCCTGAGGGTATATGCTCGCTATATGGCAAGTCACATGAATGATTATATTGTAAAATTGTGTGATCATGGCCATATGGGGCTGCCACACTGTGAGCATTCACCCTAAGCACCATGTGCATGACCGAGTGTGCTTCTGATGTGAGGCCCAATTTGTAGCAAAATGCAATTGGATAAAACTTAGAAGTGTTATCCGAGTGCATTGTATCATGCAATCACCTCTATGAGGGCTCCTGATCCATTCCGTTGACATGGACCTGTCCTCCTTCCTGTCACTGGAACAGAAGTAACCTAAATTCTCATAGAAGCAAATGGATGATGCTATGCACTCTGATGACTCTCAGGAGTGTGAAAAAGGCGTGAAAGTGTCATGAATTTTTGTGCAAAAAAATAATAATAATTTGCACAAAATTTTTTGACTTTAATATCTTGTGCCAGAAAATGTATACAAAGAATGATAAAATAGGAGGAGAACATTATATCTGGCCAAATACGTCATAGGCAGGCAATGCTGCTAAATGGAAGTGTCGAGCTGACTACTTGTCATTGTCACATTCTACTCCCCAGACACATTGTGCGATATATATATATATATATATATATATATATATATATATATTCTATATCCAGAAAGAAAAACTATAAGCAAATCTATACCTGCAGAAAACTGATATGGTTTAGGATCCATAATTTCTAGGCCTGTGCACCTTTATCCTATGGAGTAAAAGTAAAAATTCTCAGCTAAACAGAACATATACATACGAGTCGCCTCCAGTCATTTTTTTTTACTTTACCTCATTATGCATGTTTACATACCATAAAACAGGGACCGTGCCCAGCAACTAATGTACAAGGTCTACATTAATAAGAATCATTTTGTTTTATCCGACAGGGGTATAAAATCAAACAGGTCACCACATGGCACATTCCAAAACCCACTCCCCACATACCATACTCATGATAGGACATACATAAGATTTGATGGGGAAAAACAACTTGCTGACAGAGTAAACTGTAGGTGACTTTTATTACTTGGCGTTCACCTTGCAGGAGGCTAGCCAAACATACACTTTAAAACTTCTTACGTATCTAATGTAAATCCAAAAACAAACAAAAACTTACGTTTGCTCATGAACGTTCCTGTTCTCTTAGACTGCCCAGTGTTCCACTTGTTCAGGCAGGAGCATGGGCCCATTCTGTCACCATTAGGTTAGATCATTGGGTAGAAGTCTCAGGGATTTTGCAATTTCATCATACAAATTGCCTCTTGGGGGTAATTTTTTGGAATCCGAGAGTTGCCATTGATGGCAACCACTGAAGACTTGCAGATGGTATTTCCATGGCATGGAACCAAAATTGCAGAACAGAAGGTTGTACTGTAGAAATCTGAGGCCACACCTGGCAACCTAAGGCAGATACAGGTGAGAACCATCAGTGATCCAAAAGCAGAGGCAGAAAATAGTCTGTAACAAATCATAATAACAAACTTCAAACACCTGTGCAAAAAGATCCGAGGACAAGGTGCCTTGCAGCTCAGGTGAGGTGTGGCAGCTGTGTACAGATTCAGATAATCAGATAAGATAAGACACAGGACAAGCACCAGCTGCTCACATCCACCTGTCTACTGTGCAATTACATCAGGGTGCATTCACACTATGCATCTAGTTTAGATGCAGTTTCTTAATTTAAAACCATCCAAACTGCATGCATTTTATTCCAATGTAGGTTTGATACAGTTTGAACTATGATGTGCAAATGCATCCTAACAAAGTACTGGGTGTCCTCCCCTGTGTATAAGGGTGCAGGTAAAACCGCACACAGCTTGAGCAGCATTCACACTACCAACTTGCATGACTTTGTGTCCGTGCAAAAAAAAAAAAAAAAATTGGTTTCCAGGTGGAGAGACCGCATACGGACACCAGCGGTCATCTTTTAAAGCTCATTCAAATGAATGGGTTTTAAAGCTAACCGCCGGCAAACTGTCCCCTGTCCAGTTTCTCTTGGTTTTACAACGGAAACCCCGGGGCGGACAGCGGCAGTAGTGTGAACCCAGCCTTAAATGCATTATTGTATGTAAATGAATTCTTTCGCAGCACTGGGGGCGGGCCCAATGCTGACAGAGAACTCTCCAGCACCACCTCCACCGTCTTCTGAAACGAGGTCTTCACCGCGTCTTTTTCCGGTGGCAGCTTCTAACTTCTAGGCCTCGGGCCTAGGGCAAAGCTGACTGTGCATTCTCGCGACCACAAGAAAAATGGCCACTTACATAGTATTGTAAGCGGCCATTTTCTCGTGGCTGGCGGGCATGCGCAGTTGGCTTGCCCGAGGCCTAGAAGTTAGAAGCCGCGGTGAAGACTTTGTTCCAGAAGAAGATGGAGGCAGCGCTGGAGAGTTCTCTGGCAGTATTGGGGATGCCCCTAGTGCTGTTTGAGCTCTGGGGCCCACCCCCAGTGCTGCGAAAGAACTCCTTTACATAACAAGGAAAACCGGGATTTTAGGCGAACGGCGGCGCAGAGAAGACAACGAAAGGTAGGCGATGAATAGCCTTTTTTAAGGCTATTCTGATGTGTTAGGGAGAAAAAAAGTGATTGAATTATAGAATCCCTTTATGCAATTGCACCAAAGCCTGCATGCATTTTTTTCCCCAATGCAGTTGGATGCAGTTTAACTGCACTGTGTGAATGAACCCTTAGCACTGCAGCCCGCACAACAGTTAAACTTTCACTGACCAATAGTTGATGGCATATCTTACCAATGCTATGTGAAGACCCCTAAATATTGTGTAAAATGTTTCAATATTGCTTAAATACAAGGTGTAATGGTTGTGGTTGATATATAAATTGTCTATAAACATACTTGCAAACTGCAATCTATATCCAGGACTAGGAAAAGTGTTCACCACACACCTTTATTCAGGGGTGGACATACCATTGGTGCAACAGCTGCACACAGGGTTAATCCGGACTGTATATGAACTGGATTTCCCAGTCCAAACCCAGTTAAGAACCTGGACTCCTTGCAGGATTGTGATCTGTTAGGAGTCTCTGATTCCTTGCGGCTATACTGTCCTGTACTTTATACAGTGAGAAGTCAGAGACTTCCAGCAGCATCAGCAAGGAGTCCTGTCCCCTGACTAGGGTGAGATACTGAATTCTGGTCAATAAGGTTTGTATTATTTGCATGGGGCCTTAGGGCATGTACTGTGGGGAGATATTGGAAAACAAGGGGCCCATAACTGTTTTTCTACAGGGGCCCTCTGCTGTTTGTGTCCGCTCTTGCCTTATTGCACAAAGTCTGACATGGTACACCCACTGCATTGTAGCATAGTCAAACACACAGTTTTCTTGTGACTGGCACAATTTTATTTCATGTAAATGTGACAAATTGTTTATTAAAAATCATGACCAGAGCATAAACAGCAGTAAAATGCTAAATGTGAATAGTGGTTTCCATATGTATTCTGTTTATATCTTGCTGATGTGTTCCATAGGCCAAATTTAATATACATGTTGTACAATACTGCAATGGCTATGGCTTATATCAGGGAATTGTTACTTATGCCTGAAAGGCTCCATAGATGGAGTTTCCCTCCAATTTTCCTTCCCATTACTGTACATACTGCATCATTGTATCTCTATCATGTGCTCCTTTGCTTTTATGACTACATGTTAATCCTTTCTGCAATGTATTTGTTACCTTGTAGGACTAGGAAGATGAATTGATCCATTAGAAATCATAATGCTATTACATAGGCAATGAGTGCTGCTGCACAGAAGGCTCAGACTGCTCTATCCATACAGGAGGAGTGGAGGAGGGTCACACACATGAAGGGCTGGGGGCGGGGAGCAGCTTCACTGTGCAGGCAGCTCAGATCAGGAGCAGTCCTGGGAGACAAGGACAGCTGAGCATACCCTGCCTGTATACAGCACATGGCACACTGACCAGCACCCTGCCTGCAGCACCAGCACATGGCACTGTAACCAGCACCTATCCTGCAGCACCAACAACCTGGTTCTGTAACCAGCTCCAGATCCTTGCTTGTATGAGCAGCACATGGCCTCTTAAGCAAGCACAGTGTATGAGCTTCCTGTCCATGGTTCTATTTCTCAGCAGCTCCCAGCAATAATGTCATATTCCTAGAGAGCTCCAGTCTGCAGCTGTCTATGCACTCTCTATCCAACATGATGTCTTATGGAGTGGTGGATGTGTGTGTCCAGGATGTACAGAAGAGGAGGAATCCCTCCAAACATTATGTAAGTAGTGGGGTCCTCTCATGCTTTGGAATCTGAATGCTGACAGTTCTGGGGATGACTGCGATTAGAGACATGTAGTGTGTATGGCCACATTTACAAACATACATATATACATTGTGTACAGAAACCTAACATTGTATACAGTTCATATCAACATTGGTTGAATTGATGCAGCCTTACCATGTGTTGTGTAAACACCACACAGCACTGTGTTGTATAGGTATGCCGCAGTGTTTTATGTATTGCAGGTTGTGTTATCTTGTGTACTTCTATTATATTATCATGTGTGATGACACTTGCATTTTGCAAATATTGAAATCCTGTTTGTGCATTGCGAGATTGTCCATGACGCCATAACAATTGGATGTGATCTGCTGACCTATAGATATCTGCATTTGAAATGTCTCAGATCCTCTAAAAACTTCATAGTGACCCTGGTATTCCTGAAGACAGAATGGAAGTCTGAAGAACTGATGTCACACGAATGATGACCTCACGTTGATGACATCATATTGTTACAATTCATTGTTTTGATTACATAAACAAGGAATACGGGATTTTTACATCCATTTTTTGAGGGTCTGTGTGGACCAGTCTGGTGATGGCTTTAATACACAATTTTTACAATCTGAGAGCAGACTGGTATCTACAACTGAGAATATGATTATGTATATATAAAATCAGTGTATAGGGATACAAACAGCTGCATCCAGTCCTGTGGTCACTAAGATCAGCTGTCAGGGACCAGTGTATGTATATCACAGCCATGTGACACTCAGCCTGTCCTGCCCTCCTTCCTAAAAGTGGATTTGCCCCTTAATTGTATTTAGCACCTCTGGATAGAAGTTACTGGGATCCCCAGGGAGTTGCCCTGAGGATGTGACAATTGATATAAATGGCTACAATAGAAAGGTGCCTCCTGGTGATCCTGTTTGTAACCTTTGCAGCTGCTCTACATACATCAGCCATGAAGTCTGTGACAGTCCACTGCTGGAGGCTACAAACCAAGGAGTTATATCTCCTTCCACATATACTTTCCTGGTGCCAGATCATTGTTATATCTCTGAATGGGATTTATTGTACCCACACGGGTATATGTATTCAAGTCACATCCTGGCATGCAACCGTACACCAAATGTCCCATTTCCTAAGTCACAAATATAATGTAGAGAGGAAGACAGGCATGGCTGTTTAAGGCTGCATGCATATTGTTGGCTATGACTACAAAGCAGAATAACTGAGCTCTGTCCAACACTGCCTTATTATGTCCGATAATGAAAGACTGTACACACAAGCCTGTAAGATGGACAAATGTACCGTCAGGATGTGTAATGGGTGGGTCTATTTCATAGGGTATTCAGTATAATGGAATGGGATTTTGTATGTTCTGACACAATACTTATTATGGCCATCTGGAACGAGCCTTACTTATATAGTTATCATGATTCAGAAAAGAAATAGTTATGTGACTAACTTAGCTCTGCTTCATCTGTAGCTTAGAATGGGTAATGTCACTGGATTTGATCTGACGTAGTCATACAGGATATGTATACAGTTCATAAGCCGATGAACGTTTCCTTGTGACTCTACACTATGATTGTACAGTAGTTGGTTTCCTACTAAGGGTGTCACCTCCTGTTTTTAAGTTTTCTTCTACTTTTTGACATCATACCTAGAGTCACTGGAAAAAAAGTGATGTATGAGCAGGTGGTTTTCTATGTAGAAACTAAAGCAGAAGAATTTGTAGTCGTCCCTCAGATTCCAGCTTCCATTTGTCCAGTGCAGGTCAGGACATGAATGGAAACTAAATATATAACTGCTGCCCAGAATCCCATTATAATCATGGGAAATGAACTGCACTGAAATCTGTGTCAAATCCAGCACATGTGAATAGATCCTTAGTGTTTGATTTACATGAGCATTCCCATAAGTATTAATGGACTCTTATGGTCTCCTTTATAATTGCATCCCATAGTATCTGCATTATGACTGTATTTACACCCCATATGTATTACTTGGTGTCTGCATTACAGTTGCACCTCACAAGTATTGACAGACTCTTAGTATCTGTTTTACGGCTCTACCCCATATGTATTGATTGGTGTCTGCATGAGAGCTGCACCACACAAGTATTAACAGGCTCGTATCTGTTTTACGTCTGTACCCGACCTTTATTGATGGATCCTTAATGTCTGAATTATATCTACTCCCCAAACATATTGATAAACCCTTTATGTTTGCAGTATAACTGCACCCCACAAGTATTAATGGCCTCTTCGTGTCTGTTTTACCACTGCACCCCACATATATTCATGGACCTTGTTGTCTGCATTATAACTACACCCCATACATGTCTATAGACCCCTAGAGTCTCTATTACAGCTGTGGGGGAGTTCGCTTGGTAGCAACAATGGTGCGGAACCAAGCAGTCAAAGACAGGGACTCAAAATATGCAGCAAACAGGTTTATTCAGAAAAAAACAGGAAACCAAATAAAACTTCACTTAAGGCACAAAATGAGCAAGATAAAATACAGCCTTAACTTCAGGCAAAAAACTATGTGAAACAAAATCCTGCTCGTCCGAGCTCATAACAAACAGTAAAAATAAACTAATTGTACCTGTGGCTTCCTAACAGGCACATGAACAAACAAATAAGCACAGTCTCACCGGAATCAGAATAAAAGGACAAACCCAGACACCTCCTCCCTGGATCTGCCCTTGAAGTGCAAGCTCTTCAGCCTTTATGGGCCAGTAATGAGCCTCAGGACCCACACCTGGGCTGAAGCCTACTCCAGGCCCGCCCTGGACCACACATAGGTCAGAAACGTTGGGCTGATATAGCTGGACTCCAGCACTATGCCTGTCACCTTCTCACACAGCATATTTAGACCACACTTTATGTTCTGAGCCAAACTCATATCCTAATGTTTTGGGTATTATCTTATGAACTAATACAGATCCTAAGATTTGTCTGTATTATGGCTTTCATTACAGTGAATAAGTGGTGTATATTGGGTGAAAAATGGAATATAATGGCAGCACGGTGGCTCAGTAGTTAGCATTGTTGCCTAGCAGCACTGGAGTCCTAGGCCCAAATCCGTTCAAGGATAACATCTACCTGCGAACCCAAATGATGGAGAGATGAAATGTTAGTGTGAACCTTATTTATACAGTAAATATGGAGCAGGTTACCATTACCAGTGTTTATGGTTCACACGCACAGGGGTACACTAATATTAGTAAGCATACCTCATTGTATATTATGTTCTATATTCAGGTATGTTCAGAAGAACACAGATATCGGAAACCAAGCTCTTGCCTCATCATTAATATGTCATACAAGTGATTTGCTACTACAGATCTATTACTTTACTAATGTCTATTTATAACATCTGACTCAAATTAGCAGCGAGCTCAAAGGTCTTATGTGTCCGATCTATTTTCTAGCTGGTGCAATGTACACAGAGCAGCGAGTAAACATTCAGAACCAATACAAACATTACGCTTCTCCAGTGTCTTCTCCAATCATTTTTAGTTCAAAGTGGCCCCATATGGCTTGGAAAAGTTAATGTGACCTTACGTTTGAAGAGTTTTTATGCAGTTCAGCTCTGTTATTTTTATGGGTAACAAGTGCATTGATCCCAGAGCAGGCGCACCTATGTGTGATGGGACACAAGATAATCCAGCAGCAACCACCTGCTGTCATAAGAAGTCAGCGGGATGCCTGTGTAAGGCCACTGCTTGTCTGTGTCTTGTTTTGTTTTTTAATTTATTTATTTTTTCTTAATTTGAACTTTAAAAAAAAAAAAAAAAAAAAAAAAAATTAGGCAAAGGTGGTAAAATATCATAAACTTGTAAAAGACCCATTACTTGCCTGATAAGTCCTCAACTAATCCAGCACCGCCAATCTATGGCTTTCTGGATTTTACCTACTGTACAGTGCAGCAGTGACCATGACCATAACATAGGCCATGAGTCCATTATTGTCCTTAGCAGTGTATTATGGTCAGTGCTTGGCTGCAGCAGTCTTTTCAGTAGTTGGGTACAAACCAGTGAGGAGCACAAGAGCAACAGTGCTGGACCAGTAGAGGATCCAACTTATTTTCTAGAGGCCCGGTTCACATCTGCATTCAGGTTTCCGTTCCGCGAGTCCGCTTGGGGCTCTTTTCTCTCCGCACGGATTCCATTATAGTCTACTGGTCCACGGTTTTCCATAGGTAATTGCTTTTCAATGCCTATAGGTTTTCATTTGGGGCGGTCCCCAAGCGGACTTGCAAAACCCAAACGCAGATGTGAACCGGGCCGTAGCGTATTACAGCTTCTCCCAACCTCTGAATTATATGGACAGATGTAATACTCCGTGATAGACTTGTGTGAAATGTTATTGTACCTCCTTATGACTTATACAGAGGCATATGGGGTTCTGTTGGTCTCTATATGGATCTAACAGGAAAAATTCCCCTGGATGTCTCATTATGAATCTGTTCTCCCCGTCAGTATTGTTCTTAGGGAAGAATATATCCGTAATAAAGCACCATAGGGACATGCTATATACAGGCTCTGTCATATATGTTAGGCCAGAGATTGAGCAGTTAGGAAGTCTTTGCTGTAGATGTAGCTGCCTGTCTGCAAAAATGCAATGTCTTTGTATACAGGGCATGTTTTATACAAGGCTTATAAAACAGAGGAAAGTGCCTTCTATCAGACATCTATGAGTGTGTGACAAGGGTGGGCAACAGCTGCAACAGAGCTCCTTGCTAGAAGTCAGTGCAGCTGCTTCTTATATGTTTAGGCTGGAGATCTACCCAGACTAGCCAAGAAAGAAGCTAGCAAACCGATATCCTTTAATTGTATTGATGCAACTGTATTGAGTAGCTTAAACATGTCTTAAAATCTACCAGTCAGTCACTAGCAAAAAAAGAAATCCCTCTATCTAGCACAAGTGAATATAAGGAACATTGTAATATAGCTTATCAGAGAAAAATGCTGCTTTCTCCACGTATCAGCTCTATTTTTTCTGAAATGTGTGCTGAATCCTTCTTTGTCTCTCAAGACGTAGTACTACTCACTAAAGTATCAAATTCCTGCTCAAAAAAGAAGGTTGCAGAAAGTTGAGGTTGAATGAGCTAATAGTGACTTTATCTCATTGCTTTATCGACAATAGGACTATAAATTCCTCCATGATGTTTCTCAGTGAGTGACACTGGGTTCACACTAGCGTTTAGTTCTCCGTCATTTGGGTCCGCATGTGTATGGGAGACATCTTTGTAGGTAGTTTCAACCCACTAAAAGACAACTGAGAAGAGAGAGACTACAGAGAGGAAATTTGCTAAAAATGCAGGATGTAGATCATATAATGGCCAGATATATTGTTACACCTTATGTATACGCATGACGCTTATCCTGAGAAGTCATCTGAAAGGTTAGATATACTGTAACCGTCTTAACAAAGGTGTAGGTGTGGTCCTAACTTAAACATGCCTATACATCTTCAGTAGCTGTTGGCAGAACAGATACTCCACCTGATTCCCTGATGCACATGCAGGCTCGGTCTAGCCGAGTGTTTATGTATTCTCAATAGACGGAGTATTCTGCTGCCCCCGGGAGGTATAGGTAAAGATGCTAGAAGGTATATGGGAGCCTTAAGGTTGATATAGTTGTTGTCTTTTGACTGCCATGCACACTTGGTTAGCCTGTTATACACGTAAGTGGAGTCACTTATGGATAGCCTCATGCAACGTATCATTTTGGGGTATGTAATTGGTCTTTGCCATAATTCTTTACACATAATTTACTGTGAAAGCAAGAAGTCAGAGCAACCATGAATCGGAATATGACAGCACAGCAATGGTTTTCATGAATTGTCATACCAGGGAGCCTTTGCTGCATCCTCCCCACAGTGCTGATGTTCAGTAAGGGGACTTGTCTACTGCGACCACATCTAAGACAGAAACCAGACTGCTGTACTACACCGACACCAATTATATCAGTCTGCTTGTACGGGAGCCAGAAGTGTCATTTTTAGCATGGACAATTGCCTGACCGCATTGAATACCAGTGGCTGTTTTTGCAATTTATACTGTATATCTTCTGATCTATTTAGATTTTTCTGCATCTTTTTTGACTGCTCTTTTTGCACAGTGTAAACACATTTTGATAGTGTTGTGAGACCTTGAATAACGATGTACCAAGGACTCCTATGCATGGACCTTAAGCGGTCAGAATAGTGTCCCTTTAGATCTGTATTGTACAATGTTTTAGGAAACCTTTATAGAATTGTTCTATAAAAATCACATTGCCTAGTGGCGAAATCAATATCTACATTAAGTTCTCTATAGGTGTTTTTCACCATTGAGTCTATAGGGACAACTCTGGATATTTGTTGTCTCAAATTAAAAAAAAGATTTCATTTAAGGCGTTGCTCTGCAACACAGCTTTACTGAAATAGGGGTTATATGAAATTTGTCACCTCGTTTATGCACCATTATGTTTATCCCTGTAATTATTGAGGACCATACTATGGGTGAAGGGGAGGGGTCAAAATCCCATAAGCAACTCTATATTTAGTATATATCTGCAAAGTTGTCTATGAGTGTATTGGGATGAACGGTGTGATCAGGGCTGTAGGTTATAGTTATAATACACTTAGGGTAAGTTCACAAGGGTTTTTTTGGTCCGGAACCTCTGTTCCGGATTAGGCCCAAATGAATGGGCCTAGTCGGGAGGAGGGAGTGTCTTCAGGTGGATGTCGCAAGGCGAATCCCCCTGAAAGAATGAGCATGTCGCTTCTTTTTTTCCGGGAGCCGGAACAAACAGCTCCCGGAAAAAAAGATCTTACCAGCTCCCATTGATGTCAATGGGAGCAGTCTTCTAGGTCAGGATTTTGAGGCGGATATTTTGCGATTTTTTTTTTTTTTTTTTCTTTTTTTAATTTTTTTTTCCCCCAGTCCCACTATTCATACACTTGGATTTGATGGCTTGTGAAAAAAACCCAAAAAACATTGCGACCCCAAATAAGTGTTTGAGGAATGTATTCATTAGATAGTGCCACATTAAAGGAACTCTCCAGGAATCCATCACAGACCTTGAACATCTTGAAAGTGGTTGAGTCAGCACTCCTGTTAGGTTTGTGATTAGTTCTGGACAACCTGGGATTCCTTTGTATGTTTGGGTTATAGTCGCTGCTTATAGATCAGTGCAAGTTATGGATTTACCCTACGCAAAAATAACAAAGATGAACTGCAGGATACTGGGAAAATAATGACCTTGAAAAACCGAGTTAGTTATGGTCTTCTCTAGGGTTGCTCTTGATTCTTAATATTTTGATGATGTCTTAGCAGACAGTAGGGTGAGCTCATGGGTATTCATAGTGTAAACTATTATACTAAATACTGACTGAGCACATCAAAGGAGAAGTGGATGTACTGCTTTTATTCTATATACATTTCATAGAAGTGGCAATGGCTCATTGTATGTCTATGATTAGTGAATCATCATAGGGGAACCTATAAAGAGGAAATAAATCTTGTTCTTATCCAGCCATGAGAAGGAAGTGTCATGACTAATTTCTGTAAGTACATTCTGATGGCCCCGGGCTGGCTGGGTAGATAGTTGACAAATAGGACATTGGAATGAATGCAGTTTTTGTGCTATATGCAGTAAATAGTCATAATGAAGACCGACTTTATGGCGTCAGACAGCATAGGAAGAAGTGAAGATATTTGTTGTCTTCAAATGTCTTTTATGGTCTTGTGTCTGTGACCTTACTTAAGGCTGCGTTCACATCTGCTCTGGCATGTTCTTTGTTCTGGTCCATCGGAGGACCAGAACAATGGGCAGGCAGACTGCTAGAATAGCAGACACGTACAGAGCCTGATGGATTCCATTGACTATGCTGGTGTCCATTGTTTTAAAACCGAAATTGGCTGATGGAAAAGTTGCGCATTCAGAACTTTTTCGTCTACCAAATTCATTCGTACACTGCAATTTGATCTTAGGCCTGGTTCACATCTGCGTTCGGGTTTCTGTTCGGGGAGTCCGCTTGGGAACCCCCATAACAGAAACCTATATGCATAAAAAAAGCGGCTACCTAAACAAACCTGCAGACCCCATAAATTATAATGGGGTCTGTGTGGTTTCCGCAAGAAACATGCAGAGAGAAAAGTGCTGCTTGCAGGACTTTTCTATCTGCATGTTTAGATCAGAAACCACACGGACCCCATTACAGTCTATGAGGTCCACGGGTTTCCATATGTTACCGCTTTTATTTATTTATTTAGGTAACCGCTTTTTTTATGCATATAGTGGACCCCTGAATGGAAACCCAAACGCAGATGTGAATCCGGCCTTAGCCCATCTCTACTACTCTATTCTCCTATTGCTTGTGATTCCTATAGATGATGGACAAATGTCCTAATGTTACTGGCTAATGAGTGACGCAGTAGCTCAAGTGCAACCCATTGCCAGCTACTGATCTACATTAGATTGCCTGTGATATCTGTCGCCAGATGCTGCTGTCAGTTTCAACAATTGTTATAAGAGACAGTCTGACTGCAGGAATCACACAGATTAGATTGTAGCCCATCTGATCCTTTACTTCCTTGGTAGATAAGAGATATCATATGGTATGTCTGTCAGCCATGTACCCCATTCTTGTACTCAAGTGACAAACTGAAAAGGCATATTTTTGGAATAGGCAGGAAATCTTTTTTTTATTTTTTTTTAAATGTAGATTGTGAGCCCCACATAGAGCTCAAAATGTAAATTTTTTTCCCTATCAGTATGTCTTTGGACTATGGGATGGAAATCCACGCAAACACGGGGAGAACATACAAACTCCTTGCAGATGTTTTTTTTTGCCTGTGGCGGGATTTGAGCACGAGGACTCCAGCGCTGCAAGGCTGCAGTGCTAACCACTGAGCCACCGTGTGGCCCCAGTAAATCTTTTTTTTCCCTTTCTTTAGCTGATGGCTATCTCCTATGTATGGCGAGAGGACCTGTTACCTCTCCTGACATGTCCATTCTAGTAATTTTGGAGTATGTTTTCTGTGTTGTTCTGTTACTTCTAAACATTTATGAATACATTAGTCTGTCCTGGCACAGGCCAATATATATTGAAAAAGTCAGGTCGTTTAGGGACATACCTTTTTGACAAATAGAAGGGTAACGCCCAGTTGCCAGTTTATTTACACATTTCTTGGATAATAACAGATAAACAACATAACATAGTTCAGGAAATCTAAGATGACCAAGAATAATTTTTTTCTTGGGGAATATAAGTGTTTACTAACCCAGACGTGTCAGAAGAATCTGTGGTATATTTATTTATTTTAGGCCGGGTCTAGACAAGTGTAATGTTTGCTTTTTGTGGATTTGTATTATGACGACCATGTGCTATCCTGGATAGCACACTGACCCATTCATTTCTGTGGGCCTGTGCACATGACCGTGAATTAAATGGCTCTGTGTGAGGGCCGACAGTCTGGGCTGTGTAATATGGAACATTCATGGAGCCGCGGAAGCACGGACGGCACTGCTGGTGGCTGGCAGCTAGTACACGGTCAAGTGCAACCCGACTTAGCCCCGTCCCAACCTTGGGTTTAATGTCTCTGATTAATAGTATCATAGGGAACTATATTGTGATCATTCAGGCTGTTTAGGTCCACAGTTGGGCTAGGACTTTTGACCCTAATCAGGGCAAACAAATAAGCCTATACTACTCTCATCTGTAACTGGCCCCAAAAAACTGCCAGACTCCAATAAAGCAGCTTAAAGGGATATTCCCATAACCCTTGTTCACCAACCTTCAGGCTCTGTGCACTTCCTGGTTTTCTGGGCACATTGGTGGGCAGGGTTTCACTTGCTCTGCTATCTGATATGTTTGCAGTTAGTAATGAGGGATTGGTTGTAAATGCATTACCACAGTATGAAGCCGGTGTAGCAGAGCTGGATTTGAGTCAGCTTGCATTATATACAGAGGTACGGGACTCCCTATCTCAGTCCTTATCAGCCAAATTCAATTAAACCGGCTGATAAGTGGAAGAGCTGAAGACAGAGTTCAGAAATGCTGGAGCTCTCACCTCCCACTCCCCTATCTGAAGAGCTCAGTTGCTTGTCAGCCCCTCCCTCCTCCCTGAGAGCAGGCAGCTACATCACTTGGGAAATGAGCAGATAAGCCCAGTGGCCATAGAAACGCAGTGTCAACAATGAAGTGAATAAGTTAAGATAGTGGCCAAACAAAGCAGTTTTGATAAAGCAATGTATTTAGGAAAAGTCTTAAATCCACATAAACTAGCAGTATAGATAGGATCCTTTGTTATGGGACAACCTCTTTAAGTGGGGAACAGGATGTTCTCCACAGTTCTGTCTATGGGAGCTTTAAGTTGTGTCATGAAAGATCCTGCCATAGGCTCATGTAGTTAGGCTTTATACACATGACCAAGGACGTAGCTATAGAGGGTGCAGAGGTAACAGTCTCTACCAGGCCCTGGACCCTGAGGGGCCTCCAAACATATCTCTGCCACATAAAATAAAACACTATCCTGTATTGCACAATGTAGGAAGGGGCACCATCACAGATTTTGCATTGAGGTCCTAGGAACTTCATCTTATGCCGCGACAGTAATTTTTGGTCCATATACTATCAGCTTTTTGGATTTTTTAAAACAGATAACAACATATTTACCAATTCATTTCTATGGCCTCATATACATATCTGTAATTTTCACAGATCAGTGTTGGGCTGTAGAAGTAAGACAAAATATGGAGCAAGTTCTCTTCCTATCCATTCAAGTGTTTGGGTCTATGAAAAACATAAACCTCACGTGACAGAGATGCCAATCCGTTTACGTTCAATTCAGTTTTTTACCCCTTACGGTCACGTGCTTGAACTCATATCCTATGATCATTATAGGGTCATGGGGATTATCAGATTTCTTTCTGTGTACACGTTTTTATTTGCTACCATGTAGTTCATAGTATTTGTTATTATAATACATTGATGTTATTATATGGTGTTATTATAAATATCTTCTGACATATTTCTTTCCAAGACATTTACAGTATGTAGTTTACTTGTAAGATTTGAAGTATCCCGGTGAGGAAGTGACATTCCCGCTGACTGAACTGACCTACTTTAAGGAAACAGCTGCGGTTTTCATATATTGTCTTTTATCTGCTCTCCCTACCATTTCCTGTTATTGGGAGACAATTTTTCAGAAATAAACAGTAGAAGCCTGAAAGCAAAATGAAGTGTTTTATTCCTGGATGAGAAGTGATGTATTAATAAAATGTATACTTGTATGTTCTATAAGTTGCTAAACTATACAATGGTGTAGCTCTGGTACATCATGCATAGTAATGTGGAATATGGTAGAAGAAAGCCCCATTGGGCCACATGCACCTACAGTATATGGGTGCCATGTTATGCTCATGTACATGTACCATAAGGTTGACTTACTTTTAGTGTCTGCTTTGCACTAGACAGATACAAGGTAATAACTGGTGGTTTGCTATGGTTCAGTGCAAGTGTTGCCTGTAAATGAGCCAGTTCTTTTCCACAGTGATCCTGGCCGCAGGTCACTCGGCAGGCTGCACCCAGTCATTCACTTTGTGTTTACAAGTATTTATTTACTGGGTGTACCGAGACGGGAACTTCCAATAAGGTCTCTAAAGAGAGAAAGTGAAGTCTGTCTGCAGTTTGTTGCTGTGTTCATACCTACAGTGTGTCTCATTTTATGTTACGAAGTTGCATAGACAGAAGGAGCCACGTCAGATAGGAGAATGACGGTCCCGCGTCAGTTTATACAATGGTGTCAAGTTTATATCTATATATTGAATGTTGTGTAATTTTGCATATATTTAAGCTTACTTTTAGCAACTTTTTTTTACTTCTTACCTTTCTTCTCCATTTACTTGAAAAGCTTCTGATTTCTTATCAAGGCAATGTTAGAGCTCTGATGGCAGAATTGGAACCATCATGTAGAATTTGTGTGTCTTGTTTACAGAGGTTTTCATTTCGCTTTGGTTGTAAATGGAGACTTAAATGTAAGTGTAAACTTAGTGTTCTTTTTAAACAGGACATTTCATCACCTCCACCAGTCAACTTTCAATAGGTGCTTCTCCCCTGATTCTGGTGCAGTTGGAAATTTTTCTCTAGCCCCCTTCTCCCCATTTTCAGCATCCAATATGCTAATTAAGTTCTCTTTTGTCAAATGGGCGGTCCCTGTTGGGTGGACCGCCTTCCTGACAGCCTAGTTAGTATAATAGATGCAGAATGTAACAATGACAATTGCTAAGAAATGGTAGAGGTTAGAGAAGAAATTCCAACTGCCCAGGAATCGGTAGAGCAGCGCCTACTGAAAGATGCACATAGTTGGCCTCAACATGGATGATCTGTCCCAATGCTTCTCAAAGTGATTGGTGGGGATCCTGGGACTGGAGCTCCCCAATAATAAAATTGTGGCCTTACCTTAAGGTGTCCATACACATGAGATGAATGTCAGCTGAATCTCTCAATTTCAGCAGAACTGGCCAACCATCTAATGTCTATGACCATCTTGAGATTAGGTCAAAATTTGATCATTTAATAGGTACGGCCACCTGAAAGGGATAGTCATATCTTGGCGTTTTTGGCTATATATGGCATATCAAGCATTTAGGGTATATTTTGTGGAGCGGTGGAGTTAGAAAAATAAAATGATTATTTTTAATATACAGTTATTGACCTTGTCTAATTCTTAGATACATAGTTTGTAGTTGGGCTGTGGAAAAATAGGAGTCTAACGCTGGGTTCACATCAGTGCTTGTCATACGTTCGAGGATTCAGTTTCCTTCTCCGTATGAAAAATCTGGAGAGAAAAGTGCTGCGATCAGTCTTTTTCTATCCACATTTTTTGCACTTTTCTTGCAGAAACCACATGGACCCCTATTAGGGTCTAAGGGGTCCATGGGTTTCCTAATGTAACCACTTTTTATGTGGATTAGGTTTCTGCTTGGGGGGTCCCCAACCAGACTGTCCTAACAAACACAAATGCAGATGTGAACCTAGGCTAAGTTGATAGTTTGGCCTATTAACTCCACATCTCTGGATATAGCAATTAATGCCAAGATGGAGATACCACACTAACTATAGACCATAAATGTTGTTTCCCTAGGACCTCTTTAACAATAATTAAAGGGTATATGGAGTTGCTCGTATCCTTTTTCATCTTCGTTACTGTAATTTCCTTTGTGTAGTAAACCTTTCTACCCTTCTGTATTTGATGCCATAGCTTTAAAGAGGACCTTTCACCACTTTTGGGCACATGCAGTGTTATATACTGCTGGAAAGCTGACAGTGCGCTGAATTCAGCGCACTGTCGGCTTTCCCGATCTGTGCCCGGTGTAAAGAGCTTACGGTGCCGGTACCGTAGTGCTCTATGGTCAGAAGGGCGTTTCTGACCATTAGCCAGAGACGTCCTTCTGCCTCGCGGCGCCAATCACGCTGTGCTGTGGAGCGGGGAGGAACTCCCCCCTCCCGCTCCTGATAATGCTCGTCTATTGACGAGCTGTGTGAGCAGAGGGAGGGGGCGTTCCTCCCCGCTCCACAGTACAGCGCGATAGGCGCCGCGAGGCAGAAGGACGTCTCTGGCTAATGGTCAGAAACGCCCTTCTGACCATAGAGCACTACGGTACCGGCACCGTAAGCTCTTTACACCGGGCACAGATCGGGAAAGCCGACAGTGCGCTGAATTCAGCGCACTGTCAGCTTTCCAGCAGTATATAACACTGCATGTGCCCAAAAGTGGTGAAAGGTCCTCTTTAAGTGCACTTGTGTATTTACTGACTAATCAGGCATAAATTCCCTCTTATTTGTGATGTATTATAAATTTTTTGAGCTCGGTGCACTTCTCTCGGTTAATAAACGGCTGAAGACCACAGAGGAGACAATGTTTTAGCTTGCCTGGCTACAGTCTGGGTCCCATGAAAGTGACCTGTTGCTCTGGCATGTATGACCTGTCTGCACTCTGTTTATATGGAACAATCCTCTGCTTCACTGGCTCTTTAGAGAATGCCACAGTCATAAATTGTCTCTATTTGAGAGTAAATGTCACCATTGCGTATTAACAACAGTATGCCATTGTACAGAGCTGTACAGCGTCATCGCTTATCTATAAACTGAACTATTATACAAGGATTATCTGAGTTTTTCCTGTGTTTGGCAAGCTTGTAGGAATACCAATGAGGAGGTTCTGAATAAAGTACTGAAGTGGGTGCTATGTGTGCATTATGAGCATATTGGGCACTGCTGCTAGCGATACTGGTATCAATATTCAAAACAGGGGTGTCCATGGGTGAACAAATCTTTGACTCACACTAGCAGTGATGGAAACATGTCCAAGAAATTTCCTTAGGCTGAGCCCCCATGTTGCGGTAAAGCAACTTTTTTTTTTGTTGTAGATTTGCTTCGTTTTTTGAACCAAAGTCAAGAGTGGATTGAGCAGAAGGTAGAAGTATAAGGGTCCCCAAGAGAACTTCCCAAACAGAAACCCGAATGCAGATGTGAACATGGCCTACTACAAAACCTTTATAACCACCAAGATTGAAAAGTTATTGCCAAGGATCTGATGGATAACTTACCCTTTCAGCAATGAGGAGTCTTCTTCCTATGGACTACTTGTGCCCTTTTTCCTATAACAGAACAGCAAAATTAAAAATCGTAATATACACGTGAACAGTCTTAAATTCATAGCACAAGGGATCCATGTTATAATGTACCGAGTGCAAAAGCTTTTATTCCCCTGTTGTTTGCTTTATTTGTATCATCTTGGCTTTGATACAATGTTTCTGTGTCACAGATAACCTGAGATAAAACCTTCCTCATACTGTGTACATATTTATTTTATTGTACTTTGTTAATGTGTTTGCTATTGCACAATCCACATACCTATCATTCTAGATAATAAAACACAATAGTAGCTGTGGGGTAGCATTAAACTGGCTCCAGCCTGGCACCATGTGGGTGATCAAACATGTGAGGATTGGTGAAGTTACACCTATGCTTGTACTCTCCCACTTGTAGCCAAAATGTGCTACCTAGTCTTCAGTAGATGTTTCTTCAACAGGTAGACACATGTAAAAGAGACAAATCCAGTAACTTATTGTAATTCCATAATCTGTCTTTTACTTTTAGCCTGTCAATATTCACTAATATTGGGCAGCTGGGAGAAAACAATACTCAAGTATTCTTACTGGTCTTCTGTATGTCAAGTTAAATAAGTCTTCTGAGAACTATAAATCCACTTTAAAGTTCGTTGAATAGGAAAATAATAACATTTGTAATATACATCCCTTTAAAATTCTCCCCCACTGTTGTCCCCTTTTGGTCCTGCAGCTTATGTTCATGGCAGTTGTGATGTGACACATAACATCAGGGGTTTAGATACCTATTTATAAACTTAAGTATGAATATTTACCATCCTTTAAAAGAAAACAATAGCAACATCAGTGAGAGATTACCATGAATAATATATGGGTATTACAAGTGTCTGCTTCTTGTATTAGGTACCTTTATAAGCCTCCTTTAATTGCTTAGAGCCAGTTCACTGGAATGGGTCTTCTTAGGCCCTATTCACATTTGCGTTTTGGTTTCTGTTCGGGGAATCCGTTTGCAAGCAGTAATTTCCTCTCCGCATTTTTTGTGCGGAAACCACAAGGACCCCATTATAGTCTATGGGGTCCGCGGATTTCCTTAACTAACCACTTTTTAATGGGTATAGATTTTTGTTCGGGGGGGGGGCCACCAAGAGAGCTCCCTGAATGGAAACGTGAACGCAGATGTGAACCGGGTTGCGAGAGGCAGGACGAAGGAAGCTGGTGTGGAACTGGTCAACAATGAGGCAGGGATAGGTGCGTGTGTCTTTTTTTTATTTTTTTTAGCTTTGCTGGTAAGTGCCCAGGTGCCAGAGATATTGGCACTGTTAGTTCTGGCACCAATATCTCTCCACTGTTTTTCATAGCCTAGTGATGATATGAGCTATAAGGTCCACCCATCTGACAGTGGAGGGAAATCGGTGCTGAAACTAGGGGTAAGTTCACACGATGTAACGTTTCGCGTGATCTGGCACGTATACATGTGCCGGCAGATGACGCGCTCAAAATGCTCCCATTGATTTCAATGGGAGTAAGGAGCGTATACGCCGCGTTATTTTGCGCCCGTGATTTTGCGGCCACAAAATCACGGCCGCAAAATAACACGGCATATAGAATCCTAACTCCCATTGAAATCAATGGGAGCTTTTATGGCGTGCAAACTCTGACACGCCGTATACGTGCCAGATCACGCTGCACGTTACATCGTGTGAACTTACCCTAACTGCACCAGTATCTCTGGCAACTGGGTGCATACCAACAAATCTGACAGCTTTCTAGCGGTATATAATACTGCCCATCTCCGAGGACATGAAAGGACCTCTTTTGAGTAATTCAGATTACTTCAGGATGTCCTATCTTTGCCCATAGTAGCCCAACGTGGTTAAATTTGCTGGTAACCATTGCTATACTAACATGTTCTTTATCTTAGGCTTCAACATTATGAAAAAAAAAAAACCCTACTGAGAAGTGTTTTGTTGTAAATTTGCTTTGGCAGGCTATTTGTCAAGAAGCCGTCTTATGCTTTTAATCAGTTTTGAGAAAAATGGATAAAAGTTCTGTTTTCTGTGTAATAACCCTACATGGGTTTGAAGTTTATGAGTTTTGCCAAGTTTACTTTATGAGACTGACGTAGTTGGATGGAGCACTTGTGAAGGTAACGTGATCTCATTATAAACATAGCCAGGCCCTGATGTAGAGGTTCAGTGCAGGACAAGGTACAGTCCTCCTAAATATACAATGAGATAAATCTTTAGGATACTGTAATCTACTCATGTATACAATGGAAGTTCCGGAGTCTCGGCTGCTGTGCAAGGATTTGGTGAAAAGAAAATTGTAGCTTCTTTCTGCCTCTTGCTTAATAGGATTTATTGTTTCATAGACATACGGTTTAAAGGGGTTGTCCATATTAGATAGACTGGCTATATTAATTGCAGATAGTGGATGCTGCATGGGAAATGAGGTATAATCTGGCTACAAAATACTAGTGTATATGGTCACATTCAGATCTTACAGTATTGCTTTTGTAGTGGCCAACAGTAATATGTTCCTTAAAAAAAAAAAAACAATTATACATATTTGAGCCTGTATAGACAGTAACAACAGCCTGTAGACGCGATGGTACAGGCAGATGTACAAGCTATGGGAGAGCAGACCCTGGAAGATGAGGCCCACTTCCTGCTACACTGCACCAAATACTCAGCTCTGAGGGCCGTCTATTTCTAAAGACTCTCTGCCCACATCCCAGATTTCACCTCTACAGATGAGAAGAGGAAACTCTACATCCTACTGGGGAAAGAGGAGTCCACTGTGGACATTGCTGCCCAATATGTGTCCACCTGCCACCAACTGAGGGGAAGATGAGACCACATGGATTGTTATATCCCAATACTGCCCCTTCTAGTCACCCATCCACTTCCATACGTCCCAACCCCCCCCCCCCCCCATACCCACTACTCTCTTTGCTTTGGCAATGCCAAATGTCTTTTCGGACGTGCCAATAAAGCTTCTTTTATTTGATTATATATATATATATATATATATATATATATATTAGATGTGTGTGTATATATATATATATATACATATATAGGAAAATATTACGTATTATAATACCAAGTATTTTGGTAATTAACTGTTAAGCCTTAAAAACCCCTTAATCCCATTTGTAGAGAGTGTTCCTTTTAAGAAAAGTGTGTTCTGCCATGTTCTTGAAGTTTATTTATCAGTTTAATTGTACATATTGAAAGACAGAAGTTGCAGGCTTCCATCTGTGGATACAATGACAATAAACATTTCCATCTGGCAGTGAGACAGACCAGGGCTTAACATGAGTATTGGAAATAAAACTTGGAATGGAAGGATGGGAATAGGCTGCCTGATGAGAAATATACTTTTCCCCAGAGTAACAATCACTTTACAAAGGATGTGGCCAGTAATGGAGAGCACAAAACAGCTGGACCGCTATGTAATTCCTGATACCGCACAACCTGACACCAGTCCCTTGTCCAGTAAGGTTTTCAGATCCCGTATCATTTGTATACTACTTCCTGAAAAGTTGTAATAATGGAGTCAATTTTCAGAAATCGGATAGGATTGAGCTGGAAGACCCTCGGCCATGATCTCTATAGGCTAATGCTCATTGAGATATTTGAGTTCCTTCGTGTTGCTTGATGCTCGACTGTTCTTATACATTGGTCCCTCAAGTTACAATATGAATTGTCTCTGGAACATCCATTGTAACTTGAGGCCATAAATCTATGGAAAATGAATAATTGTTTCCTAACACCCCAAATTGTCTAAAACATGAAAAATAATCCGATAACTAATGTAGATCTAGTAAATCCTTACAAATAAGTCAGTCATGAAATGTATACACCTTGTTTCCAAAAAAAAATAACATGGACCCGCTTTTGCTTGGTGTGCAAAGGAGCAGCTAATCTTGACACAAAACAGAAGATGTAGTACTGCTGTATACTGTAGGGAGGCGCTACTAGTCAGTCAGTCAGTGCATGTGCTTCATCATGCTGATTTGTTGGAACCGTCAGCCAAGCATTGTATATTGAGTCTGGTTTCACGTTACAATGGTCCAGGAAAGATGAAAATATGCTAAAAATATTGTATCCTGAGTCCATTGTAACCAGAGGAATCACTGTATTCTAAGGGCCCGTTCCCACGGAGTAACGCGGCACTCATTCTGACATGTAAACACGTGTCAGAGTGAGCGCTTCAAAGCAGAATCCCATGGACTTCAATGGTTTCCTACACATTGAAATCAATGAGTTAAAAAGCCTCCCATTAATTTAGCACACGTAAGACAAAACCATTGAAGTCAATGGGATTCTGTTTTGCAGCGCTGACTCTGACACGTGTTTACGTTGTCAGAATGAGCGCCGCGTTACTCCATGGGAACGGGCCCTAACAATGCTACCTGAGAAGGACTTGGTCTGATTTAGAGATTATCCTCCGAATAGGCCATAAATTCGTGATAGGTGAGTGGCTGAAAGCTGCCCTGAGGTAACGCTAGGTTCACATCTGTCCTGCATTTCCCCGGTGGCCCCGAACAACGGAAAGCCAGACAGCTAAGATTCCATTCACACGGAGGAAAATGGCGCTTTATTTGGCGCAGAAATTTCCACGCTGAAAAAAAAGCCTCCCATTGACTTCAATGGGTGCCACTATCTTTTTTTTTTTTTTCCTGTGGGAAAAAAAGCTAGTGGCACCCATAGAAGTCAATGGGAGGCTTTTTTTCAGCATGGAAAATTCTGCGCCAAATAAAGCGCCATTTTCCTCCATGTGAATGAACCGTAAAACAATAGTTACCTGCAGATACCGGCAGACCTCATATTTCAGTCTTCCATGCAGGACTCTTCTCTCCACCGATTTCTGATTGCAGACTCCGCTGCAGATGTGAACATAGCCTAATGCCTAAACCTACTTCATTACTGCTACTTAACAACATATATAACTATGCTTCAAAGGCAAATCACAGAAAGGCCGGCCATGTTTACCTGATGTGACCAGAAGCTGCTCTTTGATACACGACAGGATGCAGACAGGTCCGTGTGGTAAATGGTGGAGGTGCACAGGGGCGTAATACTGGTCAGAGATCCCCTCACACCTACAATCCATGAGGGATGGATGCCTTGTAATACCTCATGGTTATTGACTCCTCTTCTGCAGGATGTAGCCTGGCCTTGTTATTTGCATTGTATATAGGTGATAGAATAGTATGGATATAACTCATAGGCTACAGGTTCACCTCACATTGTCTGTGTGTACTTGTAATCCTAGTGTCCGCCCCTCATAGACTGTAGGTGTGAGGGGATCTCTCATCAGTATTCTGCACCTGTGTGGCCTCCACCATTTACCACACAGGCCTGTCTGCATCCTGTAGTGACCTAATATCAGGTAAATATGGCCTCTATCTCATTGATAACATTAATAGTAATGTCTTATTGGATTATAAATCCTAATATACATGAATACAGTGTGAAGAAAACACACCACAGCTTTGTACATGGATAGGAATTGGCTAACAACGTTATCATTGCTCAAAGGTTCTCTACAAGTTTTGGTATAACCAAATATATCGGCTCAGCCATTGGTACGAGCCATAAATGAACAGAAATTCATTAGAATAAGTCATTTTACCTCAAGTTTAACAAAATTCAGGTCATGACAGACCTACATACCTAATAATAGCACAGGAAAATGGAGGAGAGGGATGGCGAGGATACAGAGGATCCATAACCCGGCTCCTGAGGTAAAAGAGACAGCTCTCCCTCAGGAGTTCACTATTTTATCCTTAGGGCTAGTTCACACGTAAATTTCGCTTGGCTTATTTTGATCCTGAAAAAAACCGCTTCCTAATTAGGAAGCGGTTTTTGGACCTTGCTGCGTTTTTTGCTTTCCATTCACTTCCATTGCTTTCTTCAGGCGGAAAATGCCTGAAGCAAGATCATGTCGCTTCTTTTTTCGCCTAGCGAAAAAAAACGCTAGAGTAAAAAAAAACCGCTAGCCCTCTACATAGACCAACATTGTATGGAGGCGGATTTTGAGGCAAGATCTGCTGTCAAAATCTGCCTCCTTGTCCCCGTGTGAACTAGCCCTAAGGGGGTATGTTCACACAGAGTTTTTTTGCAGGCAGATTCCAGATTCATTTCAGTGAGTGGTGTCAGCAGTTTTTTCCATCAGCTGAGGAAAAAAGCGATGTGACCGATCTTGTGGTGGATCTTACCATGAAAAACCATTGAACTCAATGGGAGATGGGAAAAATGAAATGCGGTTTTTTATGTGTTTTTTTTTTTTTTTTTTTGCAAAAACCGCACGCATTTTTTTAAAGGGAAGTTTCCATGTCTGTACAGTGTGCTGGAGCAAAAAATAAAAAAGGGACAAAAACCACATGATGTAAGAAAAAAAACAAAAAACACTTCCTAATTCCTGAAGCAGATTTTTTCAACCTGCAAAAAAACTCAGTGTGAACAGACCCTTAGGGTCACATTGAGACAAAAAATTTCCTCCACTGTTGCTGAGGGTAAAACAGAACTTACACAGCAACAGATTCTGATTGGATAAACCAAGCAACCAATCAGAACCTGTTGCTAGCTTGGGCTAATCTGCCCAGAGATGGTGAAGAAATTGGCGGGAAAATCACCTGAGGTAAACCGCATAGCAAATGGATGGCTCCTCACGGGCGGGCTCCTCTCATTCATTGTACAGTACGTACATGAAGTCAAGCTTGTGTCAGTCAGGAGGATATAGGTTAGTGGTTAGGACTAGAGATAAGCGAGTACAATACAATACATTATAGTTTGGGGGCCCAACAGGCAAGGCAGCAGTCCTAACTAGAGTTGAGAGAGTGCTATTCGAAACGGCCGTTTCGAATAGCACGCACCCATAGGAATGAATGGACGCAGCTGAAACGCAGGGGGTTAAGTGGCAAAGTCTGCGTGCCGGCCGCTTCCATTCATTCCTATGGGTGCGTGCTATTTGAAATGGCCGTTTTGAATAGCACTCTCTCAACTCTAGTTAGGACTGCTGCCTTGCCTGTTGGGCCCCCAAACTATAATGTATTGTATTGGTCTCCTCATGGTGGGAATAGACACCCTATGGCTCCTGGGCCTGTGTGCACGCTCGTGTTACGCCCCTGGGTGCCAGTGGTATATGATATCATTCTTCTTCCATATTCTGCTGTACTTACATGACACGGGCTCGGCAGCCAAGGTGAGGTAATGACTCCATAACCATTCCTTCTCTGGATGGAACATATAACAATAGTCAGTCGGGGATGAGACGTTGTGTGAAATGTGCTTACCTCAGTGCCAGTGATCCTGAGATGACAGCGCTATTGTTGTGTGTATGAAACTTCCTGAACAGCGAGGAAATCTCTGCACATCACTACACAAGGCCGGCCGGATAAGTTACTTATCACTCTCCATATCAGGGGCCGTATGACAATTCACATACACCTAGTTATGGACGTCTCATCAGATTTTCCATTGAAGACCACCTTTAGGTTCACGTTACATACATGAGGGGAAACGCTGAAAATAAATGTTATTTCTCCACATGCTCATAAATCACACTTCAGGAATTGTCATGGTCGTGTCTGTGCTAAACATTTATCCATCTGGCTTTTATGATATTTATGAAATTGATCATCACACGGTCAGACTGACCCCCCCCCCCCCCCCAAATCCATGTATATCTAACAATGTAAGGCTAGGTTCACATCATATCTGTGTTGGAGGCTTCACTACAGATTACATTAAAAAACAGTGAAGATAAAACCTGAAGGACTCTCAACAGACTCCATTATAGTATATGATGTCCGTGGGTAACCCCTTCTTTTAGCAGGCGGGCTCCCCATCCAAATGACAAAGGCTAGTGTGGACTCCTAGACCCTCAATCTCCTGACAAAACCTGGGGCTATGCTCACACCATCTTACTCCTAATTGACAACCTTGTCACGGTGAATGGCATGGGCAAAATTTTGGGGGGCAAAGACATGCCCCTATGAGCATGGCCACACTCCAGGAAACCAAAAGACCACCTTTTGGACATGGACACACCCTATTTCTTGTGATGTGGGCCTTGACCCTTTTTGGTCGTGTCCAGGACAAAAAGTGTCCACGTAAAATATAAAACGTCTGCAAGCTTGGTAGTGTTCTTTTTTTTTTTTTTTGCAACATTTTTTAATCCAGTGAGTCCTGCCGGACCTCCATCTGACATCTGGTGCGCATGTGAACGTGGCCTACATTGTTTTATTGACGGAGCCACCTTACGTTGCGGCAGGGTATATTTCTGCCCCCTCACACACCAGATGTTAGGTACGTCTGCACCCCTGTGATAATACAGTAAAATGTAACCCTTTATAAGATTTCAGGACCTGACTACCATAACAAGTCTAACTCTGCTACATCTGTATTCATGATATTTCCCGACAGGAAGTATTATAGGAGCTGACATTTATTTCATTTTTGGGTTTAAGTAGCTATAAATTTTTTGTGGGCACTTCTCAATATTTGATATGCAAGTTCCCAGGGTTAATTCTGATTCATATATTTTATATATGTACAGTATGTATACAGCGCTCGCAATGTATGTTATGGCAAAATTATGTTCACGAAGGTGTTTACTGGCTTTTAAAACTGTCTTAGAAAGCCAAGATCAGCATAAAGGCAAACATGACGTGTTGGGCCGTGTGCCCTTCACACTCGATGAGCGAAATATACCCCAAATATCACTGGTTTTACTTGTTGCTTTTGGCTCGGAGACCTGTAAAGACCAATAAACACCTTTTTAAGCCAGATTTTTCCTTAATTAAGTTTTTAAGGTATGTTCTTATAGTTTATTTGTGTTTTTAAGTTTTTTTGGGTTTCTTTTTTTTACATTTTTATGCTTGGCATCTGCCGAGATTCATGCCTTGGCACTTTATAAATACTTATTTTAGGGCAGAGAAGTCCTACTTAAGATGTCTGGCCCCTTTTGAGGATCTTTTTTACAACACTGTACTGCAGCTCTCTGGACATAGAAGGTTATTTCTTTACCTGATGTAGTCCCAGATGGGCCAGTGCTTGGGTTCTAGTATTGCAGTACGATTGTAATTCAGCTGGCATTGACGTAAAAGCTGTATTGGATATCAGCATGTCTGCTGACCTGTCTTGCTGTGCTCACAATAGATAATGGATTATGTTGTATACGTCTCTGTATATGGGATATTGTATCTATCTGTATGCTTTCTACTAGCACAGCATCTGCATATATATTAATGCTAAGTAAGGGGCTCTCAGGATAGTAATATTCATGGCCTGTTCTTAGGATAGTCCAGCAGCGTTTAGGTCCTGGAGAGCCCCTTTAGTCCAATCCAAACTACTGTGTAATACTAGGTTCACACTAGCATTGGTCCATTGGAGGACAAGAACAATGGAAAGGCATTCCACTACAACAGCAGTTAAATCCGGAGCCTGTCGGTCCCCATTGACTATAATGGAATCCATTAGGTGTCCGTCATCTTAAAGCTGAAACTTACAGAGAAAAAAGTCCTAGTTTACAAGACTTTTTCGTCCACTGATTTCGGGCGGACATTGCGAAGCAAAAAACTCTACAGACTTGGAGGGCTGTTTCAGATTATGCAATCTCAAATAATCTTGTGCAGAAATATTTTTCCAATATTTTCATTGTTGGTTATACCTCGCTGTGTTGCATCACAGCACTTTTTCTCTCTGCATGTTTCGTGTGGAAACCACACGGACCCCATCATAGTCTATGGGGACCGCCAATTTCCTTAGGTAACTGGTTTTTGATGCGGATAGGTTTCCGTTCGGGGGGTTCCCAAGCAGACTTCCTGAACGTAAACCCGAACGCAGATGTGAACTGGGCCTTAGAATTCTTCTTTTGTATTCGTAGCTTTGGTCATGAATGTAGTCATGTTGCGGTCAATGTATGGACATTGGGTGACAAGGAGAAGTATCTATTTATGATGTCTAGATGCTGTCTAGGAAAAAACATCTTAGATGATCCTTCCTGGGGATGGGCTTGAGGAATTTACTTGTTTAGGATGCAGACTTTGATGACCTTCTACTTCCTGTCTTGAGACATGCATTCTCAGGAGATAATAGCTGCTATTTCCAGGGGTCTTCTGCTTGCATGGCTATTCTCACAGATGATAACGTAAGCTTTTAAAGGTCTGTATTAAGGGGGAATGCACTGAAGTATTCAATCTGACCAAGAGATGACCTCATTGCTGAAAGACAATATTCGGTGATAAAATCAGCGGTAAAAGTCTGGTTACATATTGATTAGTATGAGGGTGATAGCCAATACGGCCATTATTACTGTTTCTAAAAGGGATGCCCATTTAAGGAACATGGATGTCATAGTTATGGGGAGATATCCCCCTTTGGGATCTACTTCTACAAATTAAGGGGTTGTCTGGGCTTTGTCACATTTTTGTTACTGGTGACCTATTCACGTATAAGTCATCAGTATTATGCTTGCAACTGGATTGTTTGTCATGTTTTCCCAGGAGCAGATTGTATGACACAAATGAGTATAATTTACTGGGCCGACATAGGAGAGTTGTACTATCCAACCCATTATCAGCAATGCTGTTACACTAAAATATCTGGCCAAGTCACTGGACTTTATTTACTGCTGCTATCTTTTTGTTTATATATCACTGTCATGGACCTTGCATTGTTGTTGTAATCTGCTACATACTCTCTGTATACAGGCTTTACTTCCTGGGAATATACAGAAAGGAAGAGTAGATCCCATGAGGCTTTGGAGGATGAATGAGTGTTGGGGGAAGGGCGAGCATGAGAAAAAGCAAGTTTCCAACACTTGTGCTGCTTTGATAAACCACAGACTGTCCCTGTATTTGTTATTGTCTGAGGTTTGATTTATAGGATTTACCATGGACTGTCCAAGAACGAGAACTAAGGTGGAGATCACACACGGTTCTCCGCTACAGTATGTTTTTCCATTTATTTTGACATGATAATGAGTTAACAAAAATATGTTTAGTATTGGCTTCATATCTAGCCAAGGACCACATGTCCATGGAGATTGTACATTTACTAATCAGTTATTATATTGGTGCCATATAAGCTACAAGGTGTGTTTTTTATCTCAGCACTATAGTTAAAAGGGGTTGTCCCATGAAAAGCATCCTATCTATATACTGCTAGTTTATGTGGATTTAAGACTTTTCCTAAATACATTGCTTTATCTAAACTTTTTTGTTTGGCCGCTATCTTAATTTATTCACTTCATTGTTTACACTCAGTTTCTATGGCCACTCGGCTTATCTGCTCATTTCCCAAGTGGTAGCTGCCTGCTCTCAGGGGGGGAGGGAGGGGCTGACAAGCAATGGAGCTCCTCAGATAGGGGAGGGGGGAGGTGAGAGCTCCGGGATAAACTGTGCTGTCTGTCTTCAGCTTTTCCACTTATCAGCCGATTTAATTGAATTTGGCTGATAAGTGCTGAGATAAGGAGTCCAGTACCTCTGTATGTAATGCAAGTTGACTCAAATACAGCTCTGCTACATCAGTTTCCACATCAGCTTTATACTGTGGTAATGCATGTACAACCAATCCCTCATTAAAGACTGCAAACATAGCAGAGCAAGTGAAACCCCGCCCACCAATGTGCCGATAAATCCAGGAAGTGAAGAGAGCACAGAGCCCTGCAGGCTGTTCAACAAGAGTTATGGGAATACCCCTTTAAGCTGGTTTCACACAACCTTGTATGTGCCAGAACAAATGGTCCATGTATTGGCTAGATTTACAACCATGAACACAACTAATCCTTATCAGTCCAGTTAAACCAGCTGCTTTCAGCTCTGTTCACACAACTGAGGTTCACAGCCATGTCCTGTTTGTGTTCCATAAAGAAGTAGAGCAGGCTTTACTCTTTGAAGGTTTGGAAACCTGGCTCTGTTTTCACAGATCTGACTCTTATATTGAAAGACAGTAGGTCTGTGAAAAAAGGGTGGTGCTGGTACTGGCCCGGCTGTGACATGCTGGGCTAAGAATCAGTGCAGCCTTCTGAATATAACCTAAGGGGGGCTGATGTTTGGGCCACATGCCTTAGTGCTTGGTCCAAGAGAGGACAACAAGTCATTGTACAATACCTAGGTAATTTAAAGGGCTCATCCGGAGACTGTACAAATTCACTTCCTCCAGGGTTTTATTTCACTCAAATCTTGAGTTTTTGGGCTTTTTCTGACTTTGGGTCATGTAATGTAAATCAGCACCCGACACTTGAGACCATTGGCCAATACTATGGGGTCTGGCTTTACTATTATTATGACATCACATGACACAGAGTTGGAACTAACCTAGAACCCTGAAGTTTAGGAAAATGGATCCCGGAGGAAGTGAACTTTACACAATACCCAGATAACCCCTTTAAAATGGGGTTAACCTAGACATTTAGGGTAGATATAAGACAGTATACTGTTTCTATGCCAGCTGACGATAAATTTAGCTATAGCTTTGTAAAACCTTTTATGTCTTGAATATATTTACGTTTATTCAGCAAGTGTTAGTGTTTATATGACTATATCATAGTGTGTTTCACACATATGTACTCCTAGTTTCTGTATAAATACAGTATTTGGAGTGAACTAGATTAATAATTGGATGTCACACATGACAATACTTGTATGCGTTCTTCTGGGGAACAGCGTAGCATCTATTACAAAGCTTGTTCTGTATCTTGTCCTGGTGGTCTATAATCCCAGAACACAAGCTGCTCTTGTTCAGAAATATTTCAAAAGTTAAAATAATTTTGTATTTTAGTGGAACCATATCTTAGCGTGACTAGTTGTAATATCATCACGTTTGTCATGTTGTAATGTACAACCCTAGAGTGCAATGAAAGAGTCCTGAAGAGATTTGTACAGGGCTAGTGGAGGTGTCTGCCATAATGTTCAGAGTGAGAAGGGCAGAGTGACTGATATAGCACACCAACAGAATATACGCCAGTGCCCAAAGGAGTATTCTTATTATTACAATTGCCCCAGTTCCACAGGCATGATATCAGTAGGAGTTGATATTATACTGTAATATAAAAATGAAATCTCAGCCCCTCCTGTTTATCGATATATCTTTTATAACAGAAAAGAAAAAATGTACAAAGTACATGAGTTTAGCTATCTGTAAGCATGGAGAAAGTATTTCCATGAATGACATGGGAAGGAAAGTTCTGTTTTGATTGCAGTTATTTATTTATTTGACCTTCGCGTCTATCATTTTGTCACATAAGGCCGGTCTGGTTATTTATTGGACTTCATGGGCTGCTCTCACAGTGTAGCTATTGTCTGTGGGTTACATATAATAAGAATTTTGGTATGTAGTGTTGTACGTTGCTTTGCTGTTTTTCAGAACTTAACTGTTAAGGATCTATCCTTAGACCCAGGATCCCGGCTGATCAGCCGTCTGAAAACACTGCGGGGTTGTGGTGCACGCTGCAGCCTCTTTACTGAATGTCAAGCACAGTGGCAACTATTATATAGCTCCTGTGGTTGGCATTGCAGCTCTGTCCCATTCACTTGAATGAGACTGAGTAGTAAAGGGCAATGTGGTGAATAGTTGTAACATCACTGACCTGTAAAGTGAAAGCACCAAGTGTGCATCTGTTATCTTTGAAAAGAGGGTTAAAAAGCTGTCACCAGCACTTATGTATGAGGTTTCCTTCTGGAATAAAGTGATTGGGGATTGAAATCCAGCATGCCCGATCCTTACATCACCTGACTTTATTTATCGGAGAAGCACTGGGAGACCCTTATACACATACTAGCATTTCCCACGACTTCGTCCGCGGCGCCCACCCACCAACCCCCCACCGGAGCGCTCCCTCCCGTCAACAGCTCCCCCCACCGTGCTGTGCAGTATATGCAGGTGTGGTCCGGAAAAACCCCAAGCACCCTCGTGCGTACGTGTGACCACCATCCAGGGGTCCCTCGTACTATCATCGGTCCCTGGACCCCCCTCTCCCTTTGCCTCCTCCCATGGGCCCCCCATTTACCCACCCAACTAGGACCCTCTGCTCCCCACCCCAAATGGTCGCCACTTTGGCCCCCCTCTCCTCTTACCCGCTGCCCCCCACTCATGTCACCCATCCCCCTCCTCCCAAAACTGCCCTGCCGTGCACACCCCCATCCCGAGGGCCTCTGGACCCCCCTCCCCAACCACACCCCCGGCCTAGGTTTGGCAGGCAAGAGTGTGTGCGACCGTAGACAGAGGCTGCTTGGTCGCAACATGCCGGACTGTCTGGCAGACGCGATAGGCTGCATCTGACAGCAGCCGCTGCAGCACCGCAGGCAGACTTGTCGTTGGTGACAGCGGGGCAAGCAACCCCTCCACAGCAGTGGTTGAACCGTTAAGTCCCCCGGCGTGCGCGGAGGGACTTCTCGCGCACCTACAGCACGGCTGCTCACTCTGGATGGCCGGAGCTTGTAGCGGGAGCCTGTGCTACAGCGTGTGCAGTGTCCTCAGCGCCGCCCACACAATGCCGCGGGCCTATTGGAAAGCGGCTGAAGCAGAGCCGATGACGTCATCTCGGCTCCATTAGCCCTGCGGAACGGCGAATTCGGGGCTTGTGGTGGCGTTGTGTGGGCATTTAGCGGCTTAATATGTAGCCTATATATCTTTTCAGGTTCCAAGGTATGCATATTCCAAATTTGAGCCGAATCCCTGCAGCCGTTTTTGCGTGATTGAGGAATAAACATCCAAGCCCACAAACACACAAACTTTCACATTTATAATATTATTTATTTATTAATTATAATTTTATATTATTATTATTAGGATAGGATATAATAAGGTGTTAAGGTGTTCTGCCAAAGTTGATTTGTCACCTACTTGTCGCACTATCAGTGTAGTATATAATTCGCCTAAGTACTGATGGAATAGGGAAGAATAAAGTGCACAGAATACGTTATAGATGTTTAATAACTCTTCTTAATCTGAGTTAGTCCATATGGCTAGTCAGAGGCAAAACATGACACCCTGGAGCGTAACAGAGAGGCTACTGCAAAATCTTTGACAGTCCCCCCCCCCCCCCTATAATACTGGTGTGGTGCCTTCATTTACCAGGGCCTGGGTGCTACGTCTGTATCCCACAACCAGTACCAATCTGCATCCATCATAAAGGCTTTCTTACATAAATCATGGAAACCATGAGGCAAACCCGTCCTCCTAGTCTGCAGTTGGTTACTGACACTTCAGCACAATAACTTATCAACACATGGCAGGTTCTTCTACAAAACTTCTGCATTTTATAGTTTTGGCAAACTTGGCAGTGTGTTTGCCAAGCTAACAAATACAGTACCAACAGCATGGAGTATAGTCACTGATGTCAGGCCAATGAAGTCCTGAATGAGTGTGCCAGAGAAATATTGGTAATTCGGAACAGTTTTCGGCTGCAGAGCTAAGTGCAGGTCTTTTCATTCAGCTTGGTTCCAGGTTTTCTATTAACTTGGCAGAAAAGCTCTACAAACTATCCTGGATTGACTTCTATGTTGGAATGGCTTAATGGTCGCCTCGCCTGTTAACTCTGTAGTGCTTGGCTGCAGCTTTGCAGTAGTAGAGTGAGCAAATAGACGCAATTATAGTAATATTGTGTGTCTATGCCTGTATGTTAGTACATATACACATGCCAAGATTTACTAGTAGACAGTGTAAACTTAAACTAGGTTCACATTAGCATCACCTAACCATTGTTCTGGTCCATCGGATGATCAGAATAACGGATAGACGGACCACAAAATAAAATGATAACACACGGAGTCCACCGGACTCTATTGACTATAATGGGGCCTATCACTTTAATACTGAAACCAGCGGAGAAAAAAGCCCTCCATGCAGGACTTTTACCATTGGCGATTTTTGACTCCAGCGCAGATGTGAACTTTGCCTTAGAAAGCGAATCTGAAAATTCTCCAGATTTATCACAGTTTCTGATACAGGATGATAAATCTGGCCTATCTTTAGACTTTCTAGTCTAAGTTTACACCAACTTTATAGCCAGAATTTTAGGACACAATTTTGACTCCTCTTGGTGTGTTGAAGCCACACCCATACGTCTAGTGGTCTGATAAGCAGTGGACTGGGGTCATGGCTGGATCCACATGTTCTGGTTGTGTCTGTTTTTTATCTTTCTGAAAATTGCTGCAAATGAGAAAGAAATATAAAGGAAAAGTGTCCTATTCTTCTCCTATCTTAATTGAATTCAATGCAAACATGTATACAGCAAATACTACAGATGCCTGTCAATGATGTGCCAGTATTTTGGCGCTAAAATGATAACAAAGGGCTGTGATATTGTATGCATCCCTCTGGCGATGAGTGAGAGCCTATGGCAATCTCTAAAATACCCATTCGTTTCATTGGAGAGTCCTCATGCATTAGGTACCATCTCTCCGTGGATGACCAGGATGAGAAGAGATGCTCCTCAAGAAAAGGTGTCCTCTACAGGTTCCTCTTAAGGCAATATGCCATAAACAGACACCATTCACAGATGTCCCTGAAAACAAGAATATAATCTTTACATATAATTGTGAATATAATTGGCAGCTATAGAATGTCCGAAGACCAAAATGGTCCACAAAATGATCATTGTAAGGCCCGGTTCACATCTGCATTTGGTTTTCTGATTGGGGAATCTGCTGTGGACTCTCCTCCAAACAGATATCTATCCGTATCAAAAACCACTTACCTAAGGAAACTCGCGGACCCCATAGACTATAATGGGGTCCGTGTGGTTTCCGCAGAGAGAATAATGCTGCTTGCAGGACTTTTCTCTCTACATATTTCATGTGGATAGAGGAACGAAATGGCCTGATCACAGATGAGAATCGGGCATAACCTGACTAAAATGCTTTGAAAAGTTGGTAGAATGTGTGGAAAATAGAGAAAAATGGAGCAGCTATATATAGCGGCATTTACAGCCACGTTCACAGCACATCCTTATCAGTTTATTTTTGGAGCTTTGTTCACAACACAATATTAACTGCTAAAACAGAGATTTTTTTCTCTCTCTTAAAGTAGAGCTTTAATAAAGCTCTAATATATCTTTGAGAAAAAGTTTTACCAAGTGGGTGGTTTGGCGCTGATTCCCCCACCAGTGGATAGATCAGAGGGGTAAAAGCTATTTGTCCTTTTTTGATCTCGGTTGAGGAATGGATTACATCGTGTATATAGCCCATCAATAGTTCTGTAAGGAAAATAAAACCAGTTTGATCATATTCACACACTAGTGTTTTGCATCAGTGTTTGTAATCCAAAGCCAGGAGTGGAGAATGCTTAGAGATAAGGAGCAATGGAAAAATTTACGCCTGTTCTGTGTTTTCAACCTGCTCCGGGTTTGGCTGGCAGGTGTTTGACTAAGGCTGCATGTACATGATGCTTTTTTATTTAATGCAGTTGTCAAGGACTGGAAATTTTAATGTAGTCAGCGGGGAGGGTTATAAAATAAATATGCATTGATCCTGACCTGCATCATCTCCTCTCTTCCAGGGTTGGGGCAGCCATTGTCTCCACCCTCAATTGTTGCTCTTACACTAGGTTCACACCTGCATTTGGGTTTCCAGTCATGTGGTCCGCTTACCCACTGACTGGCGCTGAGCAGCCTGCAATGTGTTAGAGTACATACAAGTATCTTTCTTGTCCTTATACAGTTACATAGTACATACTGTTATTCAATGCTCATTGGGGGAAGGAAATAGCAAGTCCGTATAAAGTATTTATTTTCAAGTTGTCCTCAAGTTACAAAGGGCGCACACATACTCTTTTTATATATGTACGTTTTTAAATCTATTCGCAAGCATTCTTCACATAGTGTGCAAATACAGACTAAATCCCAACCATTGTTGTATTGAATAGGTGAAATTGGATCAATGTCAAATTTGACAAGTTATATTGGTGTCTGGCATCTGTAGCGCCAGATGTAATTAAAGGAGGCCTCCGGTTTAATAGGTTCACAGCAGATACATGTTTTTCCTTATAGAGCTATGAAACACCTTGTGCTAAATATTGTATATTCCACATTTCTATGGTAATCGACTTGCTGGAAAGCTCTGGCTATTCCCTTTTGCCTTTTTCCTGATGGGTCTAGCAGAAGACTTGTAGATGAAAATCACACAAGCTTTTCTTTTGTATTGTTAACTGAAGGAAGTGGCGTGAGGAGATTTCATGATCTGTAGTATATTGTACATGGCTTTCTACTTTATGGAGGTGTCTTTGTAAAAAGACTCAACTTCAAAAGATCCCAAACTTGTAGCAATTTATTTTTATGAGATTGATCTGGACATGACCTATGTATTTTATGTATGTTTTACATTCTTAAAGGAGTTATCTGGCCTCAAATCACTTTTTCATACCGAAGACCTTTCCACAGGATAGTAGTGTCCCGCACTTCCCACACCTGCTAACAGGTTGAAAGTTGTGCATGGTCTTGCCATCATTGGCCCGGTTCATATCTGTGTTTGGGTCATTCTGTTCCCCTCTCCGCATGAAAAATGAGGAAAGAAAAGTCCTGCAAACAATGCCTTTCTCTCCACATTTTACATGCAGAAACCACACAAACCCCATCTATGGGGTCCATGGGTTTAAGAAGGTTACCACTTTTTTATGCGGATTAGATTTCCATTCCCCAAGCTTACCCCCGAATGGAAGCCCTGAATGGATGCATATGTGAACGGGGTCATAGACTTCAATGCAGTTTACATACAACGGTGACTTCTCTCTGATTTGGTTGCTTTCTTTAGAACCAAATTTCATCTCCAAAATAGTCACGTGACAGCAAATTACAGACAAGCTGCCCTAGTTTTGGTTGCACAACTTGTCTGGGACTAAGAGTCTCGTGACCAAGGTTGGCGTGTAGCCCTAGCCCACATTCACTGATGATATGGTATGATCTTGAGGCCAATGTTTCTGAGATCCATGTTCAGAGACAGTATATAGTGCACCATTGTATATACGTCAATGTATTCTAGGAGACCCCCATTTAATTCTGGGCATCAAGGTCTTTGACTTGCATACTGAGAGGCATGTGAAAGGATAGACTTCCCTGTGCACTGATGGCATTTGCCAATGTAATAAATGAATAGTAATAAGATCTTAAAAGGGTTTTCTCATTATAGTAAGTGATGTCAACTGGCAGGAGTCCAACCACTCCTCAGAACGAAAGGAATCCTTTACCAGTGTTCCCTGCTGTGCAAGTAGATACCACAGAACCCAATTCACATGTGCAGACCTGGCTTATAGTTCGAGATGTTGCATCGTCACCTTTGACCAAATGTGTTAACATGGCCTTAAATGCATTATTGCAAACTGTGATGAACGTATGGAGGTCATTTTGAGCGCAGAGCAGTAACACACTTGGCCATAATGTAGTATCTGAGCTGTTAAGATACTGGATTCCTCTTCCTTCCTTACAGCTGCAGCTGCTGGTTGAAGGAAATAAGGCTAGTGTTTATTTACACACGTGGATAATGGAGTTCCGATTTCTCAGGACCTATTTTCTTGTTGTTGATGTAATGCTTATTGTTGCTTGTCCCGTTGCTTTTGTTGTTAACCTTGTCCTCTATATATCCTGATCTATATGTACATAAACCTCAAGTTACATAAAGTGATGTATATTTGTGAGTGAAGGGGGACGGGGCCACGTTTGTTTCTTATCAGTTTGTGTTGTATGATCGGTGAAGAATCTCATGGCCGGCATACTTCACAGAGATGTGTGAGGAACATCTCTCATCATCTTCACAGCTGGTTATTTTTGTCATACATACATGACTCCTTTGATGTGGAAGGATGTTGCAGGCCATTTGTACAGCATAACCACCAAAGGAAGTGGCCTTACCATAGCCTTAGGCCTGTATACCCATAAAACCAATACCAATTATTTTATATATGGAGCTAAAGTAAATATATATTGATGTATGTTAACTCCTGGCAAATACGTAGATAGTGAATTATTTATATAATGTCATAGGTTAAAGATGACAATACACATAAGATAGATGTCTTGGCCATCAGCATGGCTGACTAAGGCTGAGTCCACATCTGCCTTAGATTCTCTGTTGGAGACTTGGTCGCAGAGACCGCCAAAAATTAGTACAGAAAGTCCTGCATATAGAATATATTTCTCTGTTGCTTTTAGTTTCAAAATGGAAGACTCCATTATAGTCAATGAGATCCATGGGTCTCCGTGTGTAACTGACTCTCGGTCATTCGTATCCTCCGACTTACCCAAACAATGAAGAGCCAGGTGCTAGTATGAATATAGCATAAAGAGACATGCTGGTATAAAGAAAGGTGGGACCTATATGGCCATCACACACATCTGGCACTGCTTATATCTGTGGAAACAAATACTATATACAGTGTCAGACTAGTCCATTGGGGTATTGGAGGATTCTCTGGAGAGGTTAGGCTCTAACCCAATAATGGTCTCCTAAAAGACACCCAAATATGAAGGGTACTATGATTTATTTACTACAAGTTGTTGAAGGGAGGGCTCCTAAGTAATTTTATCTGGTGGCCCCTGGAATCTCAGTCCAACACTAGCTGTAAATTTATGTTTGATCCTGTAGAGGTTACCCCAAATAATATTGATAGATTTCATCAAAGTCAATGCAGTCCCATAGCAAGAAAATAGTAAGAAAATAATAACCTCTTCTTTTTTAAAAAACTAGAATTCTGTCTGACAAGGTATTTTTGTCAATGAAGATACTTATAGTAAATCATTCAGTAAAAATGTTTAGGTTAAATAGGTATGTGAAATGTTCCATGACTTCTGCATTAAGACATCCTAAATGTAGCCCCCAAAAGGATATATTCACACATAGCTTCAGGTATGTGAATGAGATAATCAGTGGTGGACAGAAATCGCAGAAGGCGCTGTATATGTAGATGGATCTACGTGACAAAACTGAAGCTAACATCATCTCTGTTAGGTCGCTTTTTGCTTCTTTGTACTTTTTAATCTTTTTCAGGTATCATTTGCAGGGTAGATAGACAGACACTACCTTTCAGCTGACATTTCTAGGGTCTATTATTAGCGGTGCCCTGGGAGGTCTGCTGTGCCCGATCCAAGAGTGAGACACAAACTTGTCATCTGGGTCTTTTTATAACACAGATATCGGTTTCGCTCCTCTAACTTTTTAGTGGTCACTTATAAGCTAGATTTGCAGCCTATAAACCAGGATGTTTGAGAGGATATCCACTCAGAGTAACTATTAAAGGGACAAGGAACTAGAAGGATGCTCATGTATAATCAGACAAATTCCTTGTGGGTATCTGGAATGTGTCTTTTTCTGGGCCCCACAATTTGTAGATAGGGCTTGGTTTGGGCCGGGATCACACATGCAATTTTGGGTGCTCTTTTGAAGACAGTGAGTGAGGACAGGATCTGTAAGGAAGGATCAAGAGGGTTTTTTTGAATTGGACACAGCTCTTGTCCCTCCTCAATTTCTTGTCTAGTTTTCCATTCATTTATCTTGGAAAAGTATAGTAATTTTCTCTAGCCTATGTGTTATTTATCAAAGGTTATTGGTCAGATTTTGCACAGAATAGGGGGAAACTGGTTCAGTGTGTAGTGAGTGCTGGTGAGTTGATTTTAATGTACAGTATGTTGTCTCCTGTAAAGCCATTCTATGGATGTATTCACACTTTGCTATTGAATTGTACATTTTATTGCAGTTTTCTTTGTGTTTGCATATTTTTTGCAGCAATGGCAGTGCATACCTGCACGTATAGTTTATGTTTCTTTGGCAGTGCTGACTATTTTTGTGTGTTTATTACAGTTTTATATGATGCAAAGGCAGGTTAAAATTTTAATTCTTGGCAGGGTGCAGGTTATCTATATGTATATAGGGGGAGGAGCAAAGTTTGCATCAACTTATGAGCAGTATTAACGTTTTATATAACTTTGTACCGGTACCAGTCACGTATTTTTAGGCCGGTTGCACACGACCGTGTGCTGGCCACTGGCTGTGATTGAATGGATGTCATTCGTGTGCCGCCCGTGTACCCGTCGTCCTTCTGCGGCCCCATTAATTCAATGAATAGGAATCACAGAAGCACGGCCTCAAAATCAGATAGGCATAGCACTTGCATCCCGGACTGCTGGCCTGCACAAGGAACAGTGTAATGCATGGAAATGAATTGGTCAGTGTGCTGTCTGGGAAAAACTCGGATAGGTACTGAACCACATCATGGTCGTCTGCAAGGGGCTTTACATGTAGTGCACCAAGTTTGCTAACAGACCGTTTGTAATACCTATACTATTCCATCAGGTTGTCCAACACTTTCTAAGTATAATACACAAAAGTACTGGCACCTAATTCCTGCCCAGTTTCACAAGGCCAGCAAGTATCCATAACATAAGGTATTAGTTATATTTTTATTCAAATACTAAAGCTTACAAGCCATTTGGGCTAGTCTATCATAGGTACTGTATATTTTATTAGTTATTGGTTAGGTGTGTGTCCTTTATAAGATCATTGACTTTTCCTTATATTACACCATGTGCACCTGTCCCCCTCTTTATCCTGACTTGGCGAGCGGCTGTACTAAAAGTAATTCTTTAATTAAATTGATAACCTCTTAAACCAGCGAGGTAATTGAGGGCTATTATACCTTTTACGGCTCTTACGAAGCCAAGATAAATCCTTTGGAAATTGTGCTTGTAAGCCCCCGTGGTTGCTGTATTTTCCATAAAACACCTATGGATTCTGTGAGGTTTCCTTTCCATGGAGATGTCGTTAACTGATCCAAAGCTGTTTGAGAACTTAACGGGCTGAAAGTTTTACTTTTTAATCCCGCTTGGCTGAGATTCTGACCCCTGGAAACGGAGCCTGCGGAGTGTTTTTGGCAAGGTGACTTTTTAATGATAGTAACAGTTTTGGAAACTATGTCGTTTATTGGTTGCTAGATATTTTGGTCAGGTTTCTAGTCATTGTTTCAATGTGTCTGTGTTTTTTTTTTTCATAAGTATATCCCCTCTCTTACGTGAAAGGTCCATGTTTGTCTTATGTCATATACTCAATGGCAAATATAAAGTGACCGATGATCAAATACACATTAGACAAAAGTCATCCAAATCTGCTCATTTTGATGGGGTCACCTTAGGCCCGGTTCACATCCGTGTTCAGGTTTCCATTTGGGGAGTCCTGTTTGGGGACCCCCCCGAATGTAAACCTATATGCATTAAAAAGTGGTTAACTAAGGAATCCCACAGTCCCAGGGGTGAACCTATCCCTTTCGCCGCCCGAGGCGAACTACAGAAAGCCGCCCCCCCCCCCCCCGGAGTGAAGGGGCATGGCCGAGTGAAGGGGGCGTGGTCGAGCGAAGGGGACGGGGCTTAGCGCTGTTTGCAGGCAGAGAGCAGGCACGGAGAGGACTTGCTCTCTGCCCGAGCGTGAGAGGAGGCTGCTGGAGCAGCGCTGCTCCAGTGGCCTCCCCAAACCACCGCTTGGTGCTAAGCCAGTCCAGGACAGCTTGTCCTGGACTGGCTTAGGTAATCAAAAATGCCGCCCTCCCTGGGGTCCTGACATAGCGCCGCCTGAAGCGCTCGCTTCAGGTCGCCTCATGGGAGGTGCGGCGCTGCACAGTCCCCATAGACTATAATGAGGTCCATGTGATTTTCGCACAAAACAAGCGGAGAGAAAGTGCTGCTTGCAGGACTTTTCCCTCCGCATGTTTCATGCAGAAACCACACAGACCTCATTATAGTCTACAGAGTCCGTGTGGTTTCTTAAGTAACCGGTTTTTAATGCGTATAGCTTTTCATTCAGAGAGTAACTTATGTCTATGGTGCTTTCCTACTGTATGTACCCTGACCATGGATGACTGGAAGAAAAAGTGATCAGGCACGTTGGATTTATTCAAGCCCCATCCTTAGTTTCTTTGAGAGGTAAGCCACTGCCATTACCTGTGCCTTTGGCTTATTATCTCTCCCGGTTGAAAGTAATATGTTCACTTGATCATGGTATACATGTTTATGGTGGAATCAGGGGAAATACCTATTGGCCAAACAAGAAACTGAGGTCTAGAATCCTTGCCAAATATCCAGAGTACACAAACCACATAGTACACATCCTTTTCTCTGTAGAACTGGTTAAATCCATGCATCAAATGGATTGTGCACTTATTTTCAGGTACATCATGTAATGTCCCATGTCCCCTGTGGTGGCTCTGACAGGGAATTGAGCAATTGTTACTGTATTACGTCATAGATTGTCTTTGATTTAGCAATGATACATCCTTCTTTGGTAAAGGGAAGACCCTTCTAACTAAAAGGGGTTGAAATCGGTGGGAGTATTATGAATAAAATATAATGTAGACATTTGATGGTTGTCGCCTAAATGCTCCTTCCTGACCCCTTTACATGTACTTGAGGCCCAGCTGAGTGTGCATATGTTCTGAACATGGAAAGGAAAATTAGCTGCTGCAATACACTTTTAAGAACAAAATGTTTGTGCATGTTAAAATCCCATTACCATACTTTTTGGCCTCCGACATCTGGACAGTCAGCAGTCCTTCATACACATTGAATGGTCATCTGATCCCATTAGTCATCCGACAATAATCTATTTTGTATGATCAAGTGCTGCAATAGCAAACATAGACCATGGACTGTAGTGGTGCTGTTTATGGATGAAGTGTGTCCAAGTCATTTCAATCGCTTCAAAACCTTTAAAATGGACAATAAGACGTTATAAACTGTGCCGAGCAGATGAAGTACCTGATGTCAGTCTAATCCGACCCTTTAATTCTAGGCAGTCAGATCTCCAGATTTCCCTATTGTTGTCACCATAGCAGCTGTTCAGATTGGGCTGTAGCGGAAGGCACATGCGATGTTTAGACAAAACTGTCATCTTCTTGTTGTGACAGCAGGAAGTATCTTTTACATGGCGACCGTCTTGTTGAGCTTGTTGTGTCATGTTTCGTGGCTGTTAATAATTGATTTATGTGTATTTCTGGCAGATACTGTTCTTCCTTTTCTTTTTATATATTGACATCTGTCATTGTACAGCAACAGACGTTGTTTCAGATGGACGTATACCAAATACCTACCAGCCATAAGTATAATGCCAGCAGGTCATATGTTACAGCAGCTGCTACCAGATAAATCTGCTTATATGTGCATTATACTGTGATCTGACCAGCGCCTCCATGAGCATATCATATGTTGTTACACTTCACTCTCTTGTCTTTGTCGTCTGCTGTCAATTACTTTTTGTTATGTCCGACTCTAGCTGTCCACACAGTATAACATCCGCTCCAGTTGCCTCCACAATATTATGTCCCTTTTCGGGTACCAAACCAACAAATAAAAATATCTCTGGACACAGATGAGTTAAATCCAGAACAGCCAGGCAGGACCCGGAATCTCGGACTGCCCCCCTTAGTCCGGGACCGTTGGGAGGTATAAAGATGTCTGCCCTGCTGCTTCATCACCTGTAACACTATTTCTGTATTATGCATTTATATCACAGGGCTGTATGTATTTATCATAATACACTGTATTATGCTTAACACATTATAAACTTATATAACTGCACAACTATGATGGATATATTTGTCAATCCACTGTGTTGGTTCCGTAAATATGTTTACTCTTTCACTTTATTACGCTACTTCATCATATGATTTCAATATTTGCAAACTGCATGTGTCACACTACTTGAGAAAAGTCCCAAAATGTTGCATCACACCAGCTAGTTAACGCTTTTTTCCATTGTATTTATCGGTGTGCTGCAACATTCTTTGAATTAAATTAAATATAATTTATTTTTTTGTGTATTATGCTCCTATTCCGATGTATGTGTCTCCATGTTTACAGATCACACATGAACCATATGTAGTCAGATGCTCATTTCATCTGTTCCCTCTCATCTAGTTTAGTGCAAGATGACACTGCACAGTATTTTTTTTGTAATCTCTAACTTTAGAGACACAGTGGTCTACACAGGAGCTTTAATGAGGGTCTACCCCCACCCCTCACATATATTCAACTTACCCCATGTTACAGAAAGCATTATATTGATAAAAATTATGCACCTTATGCAGTGAGAGCTGATCCTCCCGCTGTTAAGACTTCACCAATTCACCATCCTCCCTGAGCAGCAAGAGTAGTGCTCTGACAGCTGAAGGCCCACCCCTGGTGCACCAACAGCCTCATTTACATATCCCTTCAAAGTTGTTTTTCTCCAAATCTACAACAGTAGCATGCATAACAAAGGTATATTCTTTATCTCTATAATGTGCTCTGTTATGTAGCTGTCGTATATGCTTGGAAGAGGTGATGGGCTTGCTCTAAACAAAAACAGTAGGACATTTTTACCCAATTCCATTTGCAAAGATTCTTCCTTTTATTTATTTTAGATACATAAGATCCATACCAAGCAAAGGGTGTGCAACAAGCTCTTGCTAGTTCTATATTCTATACCAGAGCTAGGTAACCTTCAGCACTCTAGATGTTGTAAAACTACAACTCCCAGCACGCATACTTGCTCTGCTGTTCTTGGAGGTCCCATTGGAGTGAGTGGAGCATGTTGGGAGTTGTAGTTTCACAGCCGTTGGAATGTAAAAGGTTGCGGATCCCTGTTCTACACTATGAAGTCCTTTCCAATGTTTTCCATATTATAGAGAACTTTCCAACTTTTTCCAGTCCTATATTCTGTACCGTGGACATTTTTCCAACATTTTTTTTTCCACTTTTGTCTGATTGTAAGCAATTTTTGGTTACAAAGATGATCTTTCTTGGTATTGTATGTACTAGAACATAAAACCCGATACTTGTCATGTGAGGGAGAATTTTGCAATTTTAATAAGAAACATATTTCATGTCTGGCAATAGTATAGCGTTTTAATAAAAATTCCATATCTCCTGTCTTCTCACAGGTATATATCATTAAGGTAACCTGGACGGATTCTACACAACAGGTCATCTACCGAAGATACAGCAAGTTCTTTGATCTTCAGGTAAATTCTTTATTATTTTTAGGGTATCAAATAAGATGCAGTGATGATGACATAAAATATTTGGCACATATGTCACTGCTGTCAAACAATTGAAAAGTTTTTCCATTTAATGTAGCCATTACTTAAAGGGACCCTCAGGCACACTAATATTATCAAATGGAAGGCATAGCATTGCATCTTGCCTCTGAGTTTGTGAAATATGACAGTACATTGCAATTCTGTGCCAGATTATTAACCGTTCTGGATTATAGGATGCTGCTTTAAAGGAATGTCATTGGGAGGGGTGTATTATACACTAATGTACATTATACACTCTATGTCATTATTAACGTTTATTGACTGTATCAGGTAAGTGACTAAAGGTAATATATCACTTTTACATATACAAATCAACACTTTACAACTAGTGGATTAGCAATGCCTGTAATCTGCACTAAATAGGATAAGAGTTATAATGGGAGCTGCATGGCCCTCCCCACCGATGAAGGGGTTAAAGCATAATGCATTTTAGACATAGCCATTTCCTCTACAAACACTTAGTAAAGCCTATCTTTATATAAGCATGACTGAAGATTGTGTGGGCTTTTGTTAACACATTTAATACCCTAGATCCATTTTCTAGAACATGTTCGCCCAGTCTCCTGGTCTTTCCTGGTAGATTTGAAAAAGTTCTCATCAGGCCGAGCCTGTCAATGGGGTTAGTGTTATGGGCAGGAAACGTTGTCTCCGTATTGGAGAATAAGCCTTGAAAGCTTCTATTGATAAGTGAATAGGTGCCTAGCGTCAATGGAAGGCACCCACTGCTTTAATGTTTTGCCCCGTACCATATGGGGAGAAGTTAATGAAGCAATTTGAGTTTAACCCCTTTTTGCACATCTGTACGTTGTATTCAATTGCAGTTGGCTTTGTCAAGTCTGAACTATATAGCTGAGTTGTTGTCTGGGCACATGCTGTGAATTGGCCATATAAAATAATTCCAGGGTAGTAAGAGATGGGAATATGAATTCTATATTACAGGATGTGTCCATCAGCATCAGTCCATTAGTCAGAGTCTATGTCACAAATCTGAAACTATGATGGCCGTGACCTCCAGTATCTTATACAGTCTGTTTCCCAGTCTCTCACTGGGGACAAAAGTGAAGATTAGGAACATTTTGTGGACTTCATACTTTGGTTTAGTTAGCACTAACAGATTTCTTTTGCTGTTTAGTATTAGAAAACCTTTTTAAGGCTAAGGTCACATATCACATGTGTTGTTTTTACCCCGAGGTGTGGGCCATTTCTCTAACTTTTCCATTGAAAAGGTTAAAAGCTGTGCTGAACCCACATTGAGAAATTGACCTGGGGTGTGTTACTTAAGATACTATGTGTTGCAGATTTTTTCAGCAGTGTGCGGATCCGCCACCCCCACTGCACTGCTATTATATATTACAGTGAGTGTTGGGTTCACATCTGTGCTGGGTGTGCTTCCGGTGTGGCTCTGGCAGAAATCGACAGACAGAAAAAGTCATTCAAGCCTGACTTATTCATTCAGCAATTTTAGTCAAAAATAACAGACTTCCAATAGACACCAGTGGACCAACCCCATTTATAGTCAATGGGGACCCTCTGCTTTTGTATCTGATATTTTGTGGTCCTCCAACGGACGAGATGGGCATGTATCTTTCTGTAACATTCAGCAGAATGTTACAGAAAAATACTGAATATGGTGGTTTCTGCAGCACATACATGAATTTCCACAAATCCGATGCAGATGAAATGGATAGTTTCAGAAATTTCAGCAATTTACCTGTAGTGAGTTTACAGTATCCCGATAATCTGATATGCTCTGCTAACAGAGTTCCTTTAACATCGATGGGAATGTTGGGGCTTGTTTAACAAGACATTAGATACTCAGATTTGCGGTAAATAAAGGTTTCGCCATTACAGACATGTTGTAATGGTGATTTTGATATTGTAATTTGCAATACTTAATAGTCCTGCTTAAACTTGTAGGTCACATGTTCTTCTGTGTGTGGAGCCTGATAATAAATGGTGAGGGTTTTGTACTTGTACTTCGTGAGAATGTGGTTTACACCTCTTCAGGTGTCTTTGTAGAGCAGGACCTCTGCCAAAAGTTGTCACCCAGATGGACACGTAATTTTAACTGAGACAGAGAGAAAAGTTTATAAAGTATTTTTTTATGTACATTGTGAGCCCCATATAGGGTTCACAATATGCATTTCTTCTTTTTCTATCAGTATGTCTTTGTAGAATGGAAGGAAATCCACACAAACACGGGGAGAACATACAAACTCCTTGCAGATGTTGTTCCTAGAGGGATTTGAACCCAGGACTCCAGCGCTGCAAGGCTATAGTGCTAACCACTGAGCCACCGTGTTGCCCCCATTAAGTACTTTTCTCTCCGCATATTCTGTACGGACACTGTACGGAAAACAGACGGACCCCATTATAGTCTATGGGGCCTGTGAGCTTTCACAAGCTCACCGCTTGTCAATGTGTTCGGTATTCTGTTCCTCAAGCAGACTCCCCGAACAGAATACCGAACGCAGATGTGAACCAGGCCTGAGACTCACACTGCTACTGTTAATAGAAGGCGCTTTACCCCCATTGTGAATGTAGGTGTGCAGCACCTGGACGTGAAGCAACCTTGTTCCAATGTTCCCAAATACAGCACTTGGCTAGTTCCAGTTCTCTCAATGAGATGAATAGGAGCAGGGGTCTATCGTGTCCAGCAGGGACATGCATAAGTTCACCTCGGCTGCATTAACAGAAGCAGTGAGAGTGTCAGCAGTCAGACCCCCACCAATTGATCCTCTATATTAAGGATAGAAGATGTTTGGTGATCTAACCCATTTAAATCGGGCAGAAAAGACTTGTGTTCAACTCGTGTCCCTTCCACCATAATCCACGTGTAAAACTTGTGCACACAGAGGATTACCCTGACCCGCTGTGGGTGCAGTGAACACCCATAAACATCAATTAGAAGTGTCCCGGTGCAGACTGCTGTGTGTTTGCTGTTTTACGTTTCTCCCTAACAAAGGCATTTACAGAAGGGGGCACTAACATGTATTTAGTTGTTCAGTTTTGACTGCAGACAGTATGATGCTATGTCCCATACTCCGAACCGCAAAATCCTGTGGATCTGCACAGGATATTATGACTCAAGTAGAGTAACTGATCCCAGGTGTGGGAGATTCTGATTCATACATGTGCTTTCTACTATTACGGAAGCCCATTTTTTGTTTCATAAGGAGACAGTGATGACATTCCCTTTAAAATTGTCATCATTACATCCTTTTTTCAGGGGTGTCGCACACACAGTTATTGACCGCATAGTGTCTTCTGCGAAGTTCACAACCCTTTGACAAAAGAACTGGCAGATTTTGTGCTGAGCTGTCATATCCACGTAAATGCCAGAAGTGTTTAATTTGCCCTTTTTGCTTTTTTCATTGTGACTAATAGAAGCCATGCATTTGTTAAGCAGCACCTCAGAATCTTTTTACATCATCTGTATTGGAAAACCTCCATTTAGGGATAATGGTAGGGTGGTTGTGACGTACACCAAGAGGAAATATTCACTGACTCAACAAAGGGAAATGGTGCAGAAGTTTAAAGGAAACCTCCACAGGGACAAGGTCCTTTACAATAGTAAGCACTTAATAGATGAATTACATAGAATGGCTGTGCTAGAAGATCCACTAAATGGGTGATAAGCCGAAAAATAGTTTGCTGCATCTGCCTCTTTTCTGAGAGACCTCTCACAGCCTGTTAGTTGATAATTGTAACCCTTTCTTTACTGTCAGCCATTCATAGCGCCTGAATGTTCTTAGGTCTCATGGTCACAGACATAATATGGTTTATTGTATGCAGCGCTGTAATAGCTCTCCTTTTAGAGCTAGTATATAGGACTTCTTCTTTATCTATGTATATCTCCAGTGCCATATGATTGCATACAGAAGTTGTTGCATGCTCCATCAAGGTATTCTCACTTATATCTCCATTCCTAGAGCCCCCTGACATAGCCTATACAGCTATAGTAGGGTGCCATGGAAATCTGTATGTGTTAGGGCTACTCTATGACTTTGGCTGCAATTCCCATCATGTGACCAAAAATCACCTCTGGCCCTTCAACGCCTTCACTCATGTTAGTGAATGCGCTTGTATTATAAACCCCAGGCTGGAACCCAGAGCATTTCTGTGTCCTGTCTTGGACCACTGCAAGTCTGACCCCTAGGTCAGTTTTGTTATTCTGGAGCCCAAAAAGACTTGGTGACCACCCTGATCGGAACAACCTTTATAATTGCTTTTAATAATAGAAAAATCAGGACTGTCATCACATATTCTGTTTTTTTTTTTTTTTCTTAAACACAAAACCTTCTTCACCCACCAAAGGTTCATAAAGGGTTAAGTCATGGAGGTTGGAAGACTCTTTGACTGCAGGGGCTTAGATATTTCAAGTGGTGGCCCTGCTTTAACCTCCCATAACTCCACCCAATATAACTTTATAGCAGAGCCAAGTCTGAGAAAGTAAACCAGGATTTCTACAGGCAAAAACTTCCTTTGGGAATACTATACGTAGAAATGTCACGACCCTTTATTTGCCATTTAGAAGGCAGCGATTACTTTTATTACAAGAAAGGAAATGAGTACAGTAAGTGAGTGTGTTTACTCCTTGCCAATATATTGCTCTGACCATTCCAGCCTCTTCCTGTAGGGATGGTCGACGGTGCACATGAGCATAACGGCAGGAAACTCTGACACCATCGGGACTTAGTGACGGAAGATTTGTCTATTTTTTTCTTTCTTTTTAAATGGATAGAATAGTTTATAACATGGAAGTGCTGACACATGACGTGGATGGTTACCGCCTATAGCTCGGCCCCGGATCTACAAACCCTGCAACACCAAAGGCTGCTTATCTAAAGGTGGATGCAGTTAAAATGGCAATGGAAAACATTGCATGGACTTTGATGCAGTTTTGGTGCAGTTTTTTTTTTTTTATTGAAAAATGCTGCTTCAAAACTTCATGCAGTTTTTTCTCCGTTGCACCCAACCTGACTTTACTTATGCATCATAAGGGTGCATTTGTATCTACAGTTAAAAAGGCATCAGAAATAAATGCTTGCAGGATTTTTGTTTTTATTTTTTGCTATTTTTTGGTGCCGTTGTTCTTCCAGGTTAAATCAATTAAATTAAGAATTAAAGGGGCTCTATCAGCAAAATCATGCTGATAGAGCCCGACATATGCGTGCATAGCCTTTAAAAAGGCTATTCAGGCACCGGTAAAGTTATATTAAACTACCCCCCGTTTTAAAAAAATAACCTAAAAAAGAATGTGATTTACTTATGGATCGTGCACGCTGGGCAGGTATTCAGGGTGTGTCTTCATCTTCTTCCCCGCCTCTTCTTCCTCCGATGTCTTCGGGTCCCGTCTTCCTCCGGCGCTTGCTCGCGGACACTGATAAAAAAAAAATACCAAACAAGTTGTAAATCCAGCTCACCCTTGTTCAATATGTACAATGTCCAACCAACGAGCACGGAAACCTTTGTAGGATGCCAGGTCCGAGAATTGCAACAATAGTGTGTAAAATCCAGCTCCAGTTGTAGTCGAACAAATCACGTAGCGTGGTAGAATAAAATATAACTTTTATTGTATCAAAATAATAAAACCGTCACATAGTGACATAGGAGCTTAAGCCGTGAAGAAGGGAGCAATCCTGAAACGCGTAGCTCTGTAACATTGACTTCTATGTCACTATGTGACGGTTTTATTATTTTGATACAATATAAGTTATATTTTATTCTACCACGCTATAAAAAAAAAAATAGCCTGGGCGCATGCGCAGTAGCCGTAGTAGAAGCCGCGTGCTACTGCGCATGCGCCCAAGCTATTTTTTTTTATCAGTGTCCGCGAGCAAGCGCCGGAGGAGGACGGGACCCGAAGACATCGGAGGAAGAAGAGGCGGGGAAGAAGATGAAGACACACCCTCACACACCCTGAATGCCCGCCCTGAATGCCTGAATAGCCATATGCACGCATATGTGGGGCTCTATCAGCATGATTTTGCTGATAGAGCCCCTTTAAGCATCAAAATTGCATATAGATTTTTTTCCAAGTTCAGTTTTAATTGTACTCAACTTTGTGAATGCATCCTTAGGTTGCGGAAACAAACTTTGGCTATGTATGCCGCCCTTTTCTTAAATTGCTCTGTAAGTCTATGTGGACAAGATTGTGCACAGTGTACAGATGAGTAAAAATGGCACGGATGATACATGGATTGGTATCAGTGTGTTATCCTTGACATTCACTGATCTATGCAGGGAAATGAATGGACAAGACCACAAATACGGACAGGTGTAGGACTGGCTCTATATTTTGTGGCTCGCCTCCCTACAGTTTATCTCCCATTAACTTCAACGGACAGAGCTTTCTGCTTCTGGCCACATATTGTGTACTAGACTACTAGACGGCGACAGAAGCAGCTCTGTATAGATGATCAGTCTGAGGGCCCTACCAATCATATATTTATGATTGACCATATATATATATATATATATATATATATATATATATATATATATATATATAAAGCCTGGACAACCCCTGTAAGGGCAGTCACTAGAAGTGCCTATATGTTATAGGTTTCTGTAAGGGGGTTCCCGAAGTCAGATGTGAACTGAGCCTTGCCTGCTATCTTCTCCGTGAAGATTCTTAAAGGGGTTGCACAGGATTAGAAAGACAGTGGCTACTTTCTTACAGAGACCGCACGATATTGGTCCATAGATTGTGTCTAGTACTGCCGTTTCAGTACCACATGTAACCTCAGGACAGACGTGGCAGTATTTCTGGCAGTAAGCAGCCATGTTTTTGTAATTCTAGACAACTTATTTAATTACTGGTTGACTGACATAAGGATTTGCCATACCGATGCATGATGACACTAAACATTTTCTTCATTAACATTAGACTGTCAAGAGCAACATTTCTAGAGAAGATGATTTCTTACAAGATTCCATACGTTGCACAGTATATCGCATGTCTGTAAATGGGAGAGGACAGGGATTGGTGTAATGTGCCCTGTGGGTTTATCGTCTACGCTTATGAGCTCCCATAAGACCTATTACCATGGTTTCTATGATCTAAGTTTTTCCATAGCATCTGCTCATTAAATACATTTTCAGAACATACAGTAAATGCAACCCAGCCTATTAGTATCTCACGGGGGTGGGGGGTTCACGCTGAATATAATACTTTTAGACGTCACACTCCCAGCTTGAGTCTTATAAAGCAAGCTGAAAATATGTTTTTGCATTGTCTTAATCATGTCCTTGTCATATATTTACTTTCCTGTGCATTTGGCACATGATTTGTACACAATGGCACACACCCTACTGTCGTATAAATGTCACAACAGATAAATCTATATCTGTGGCGACTCTGGCTGGACCGGAAAGCTGAAGCTCTAAAATCTCCGATGGAGGAGGAAAGCCCAGCAGTCTTAAAGGGAAAAGACCTTATTGTGTTGGAGTAAGGAGACACGTCACAATGCCAGCTGACATAGGAGGGGCACCACAACACACAGGATGTGGAGTCTGTGCCAAGCCTCACTGTCAAGCACATTTAGCTCTCTCCAGTTTCCCGCCTACTGTCAACCCTTTCTTACCCTGCAGATCTCATTTGCAGCTTTTACATGGGGTGATTGAATTGCAATGTGTTTGTTCTGATGCTTCTACCATGTGAGCTTGTTTCTGGAAATTAGTCTGTGGAAGGCAAAGAAATTGTAATGTGTTTATCTGATTTTTATCAATTCACAGTATTTTTTTCTCCTTTTCCATTCCTGTCATTCTGGGTGTACTATATATATTTTTGTGGATTATAGTATCTATCTTTTGAGGGCATTAATCATGTTGCATTTATTGGTAACACTGTGGCGTTAGAATAAGGTTACCGACTCCGACTTCAAAATGATTAAATACTTTTAATTATATTTTAGAATAATTAATATTGTACAAATAAGTCATAAATTTCCTTTCATAGGAGTTCATTCAATTTAATGAATTAGAGCAGAAGTCCACAATGACTGGGACACGGACCATGCAAACGTCTGAGTGTGCTATCCAAGATGGCGTCCAAGGGTCCGTTTCTTCAGAATAGAATAGCTTGGAAGCGCCCATAGAGTGAAGTGCATATTAGAATGAACTCAGATGACATTTATGATGGAGTCAGAGTCAGGGCTTGTTCACATCTGCGCCCCGGTCTCCGTTTTGGAGGTTTCCGTTTCCTGCCCGAAACTGGACAGGAGAGTACAAAACGCTCACCGGTGCTCACCGTCGGACACGGTCTGCCAGGTTTCCGTCTTCTGATGGCAGAAGATGGAAACCTGAAAACGGATATCGGGCGCTGGTGTGAACCCAGCGTCAGTGGTTTGGCCTACTGAAACTTGTTCAGTATAACTAATAATAATTATTTTATTTTGACACTTGAGTCAGTAACTTTTAGCCAAATTTGGTCCTGATTCCACAACCAGACTATGAGGAAATAGGTGTTTGGGTGGGTATTGGTTAGTTGCATTGTGGCTGGCTCTATATGGAAAGCACATTGTTGTCCACCATGTGTCTGATTTATTGACAACCCCTCTGTGCATCACATAGGCCCAATTCACATCTGCGTTCGGGCCAATCCGTTCCTCCAAGCAGCAATTTTCTCTCCGCGTTTTTTGTGTGGAAACTGAGCGGAACTCACACGGACCCCATTATAGTCTATAGGATCCACAGGGTTCCTTAGGTAACCGCTTTTTTTTATGCTGATTAGGTTTCCATTTAGGTGGTCTCCAAGCAGACCCCCCGATCGGAAACCCATGCGCAGATGTGAACCGGGCCATACATAACCTATACTTACAGCTGTATTTAGTATTACTTTGAAGAACTAGCAATTTTCTTGTTAACCTGCTGTGATGCAGGTACTAAGATGGTGTGGCTTAGATACATAGTGCCATATGTGATTATGTTATGATGCTTCTATGAGCAGCTCAGTATTCCTGGAAACAATCTTGGAATGTTGGCATGGATATCTGGAAATGTGGAGTAAGTGGTATTCTAATATCTAAAAATTTGACTCCCCCTCCTGAATCTGAAAAGACTAATTTTATCCGTCAAAGTAAAAACAACAACAAATGTTTCCAGTTTCTATAATTGGATTTGTACGCCAGGCCTCGCCCTGTAAGATTATGTGCACTACATAGCAGTTTATTAATTAGCTTGTGACAGATTCAGACAAGTTCAGCCCTTCCCTTCCATCCAAGATATTTTACAGCTCAAGCATCTCCTAAATGGGACACCAGATGGAAAGTGCAAATAGAAAAAAAACCCAAAACATTATTACCAGAATTGAACTGTGATTCCCCAGGGTTGCCAGAGGGAATGGTTGTGGGTCCACCCTTCATGTGTGCAGAAGATTTGCAGGTTCATTTTAGTTTTCTTAATTGTCGTACGTGCACAGAACATATTATCAGGAAAAACAGACAAAAACAAATGGCAAGTGATTGGGTCTGTAATCTTCTCCCAATGGGTTTGTCTCTGGCTTGACCTATAGGACTTGTTCCATTAGGGGGTCTTTATTGTGTCAGGCCCCGGGTCCACCGACAGATCTTTTGGTAGTTAGATGGTGCGATCTGGACCTGAAGAACTTTTTAAAAAACCCATAAAGGGATTTTCCAGACTATATATTTGATGACCTATCCTTTAGGATAGAAAATAAAGTACAGATCGGCAGAGGTCCAGGATCCAGTCCCCTGGATCTTCACCTGTATGAAGAGGCTTCAGCCTCTTTAAAGGGGTTATTCCACAATGAGAAATCTGCAGGACCTTTCTCCTGCTGCACATTCACCCTTAGTGCAGAAGTCGAAACTGGTGGTGGACAAAACCCTCATTGACTTCATTGTGGGCGCCCGAGGTCACAGAGTGCTTTATTTTGGCTGACTCCTATTGAAGTGAATGGGAGTGCCACCCGCCACCAGTCCTGTCCACATTCAGCCTGCCTATCTTCAGGCTGAATGTGCAGCGGGCTGGAGGTCTTGCTGCTTTGTCTTTGTAGGATAAGCCATGATGTTGAAAAGATTGATCAAGACCGGCACTTAGTATGGTTGTCTTGAGAATCCCTGCACTGCCAGAGGATGCTCATGCTCCCTCCTAAATCTGACTCATCCTTTGGTGAAGCCATATGCCTGCACTGAATTACTCAGGGTGGGCAGCCATACCTCCATCAGGAAAGTGACAAAGGTCGAGAAAGAGAAAAAAAATGTACAATTTTATAAGCAAAATCCTAACTAATCCTAATTCAAATTTGCAATTTGTCATCTGGTTTACAAGGCATGATAATTTCCTCCATGATTTTTTGATCTGTTACAAGATATCTATTCTGTATATCTCCCTGTGACCACCCAGTGGTTGTGATGTGTATTGCGACTTGGTTTTACTAGCATGTTGTGATATTGTATTGTATATGTTTTAGAAGAAATTGGAGTCATTAACAGGTTTTTCCAGGACTTATTAATTAATAATGTATCCTTTGGATAGGTCATCAATTAAAGATTGGCAGAGGTCAAACACCTGCACCCCAGCCGATCAGCTATTTGAAGAGACTACAGTGTTCAGGTAAAGGCTGCAGCCTCTTCAGTACCGTATAGGTGCTGTGCTTGTTATCACAGCTGAAGCCATTCACTTGGGTGAGACTGAGCTGCAGTTGGGCCATGTGACTGATGAATATGACGTCTCATCACCTGTTAAATGAAAACTGCACCAATACCACTCTGAGCATCTGATCTGCAGGGGTTCCAGGTGTCGGACCCTGACCGAACTTCAAATGATGACCTATTGTACAAAGAGGTCATGAATTAAAGGGAGGAAACATCGGTACTGTACATATTTAACATAGGCGTAGCTTTTTAGGTTTATTTTGGCACATCATACCATCTCTAGTGCATGTTATACAGTAGGGCAGGTACTTACGTGTGCACATTGTGCCCTTTGTTGCATACTTGAGGAGGTAATAGTTAGCATAGGTTCAGCCATTTGCTTCACTGACTGTAGATTGTTATTACGTACAGGAGTTATTTTCTATACCTACTGTTAGTAATTAGAGATGAGCGAACACTAAAATGTTCGAGGTTCGAAATTCGATTCGAACAGCCGCTCACTGTTCGAGTGTTCGAATGGGTTTCGAACCCCATTATAGTCTATGGGGAACATAAACTCGTTAAGGGGGAAACCCAAATTCGTGTCTGGAGGGTCACCAAGTCCACTATGACACCCCAGGAAATGATACCAACACCCTGGAATGACACTGGGACAGCAGGGGAAGCATGTCTGGGGGCATAAAAGTCACTTTATTTCATGGAAATCCCTGTCAGTTTGCGATTTTCGCAAGCTAACTTTTCCCCATAGAAATGCATTGGCCAGTGCTGATTGGCCAGAGTACGGAACTCGACCAATCAGCGCTGGCTCTGCTGGAGGAGGCGGAGTCTAAGATAGCTCCACACCAGTCTCCATTCAGGTCCGACCTTAGACTCCGCCTCCTCCGGCAGAGCCAGCGCTGATTGGCCGAAGGCTGGCCAATGCATTCCTATGCGAATGCAGACTTAGCAGTGCTGAGTCAGTTTTGCTCAACTACACATCTGATGCACACTCGGCACTGCTACATCAGATGTAGCAATCTGATGTAGCAGAGCCGAGGGTGCACTAGAACCCCTGTGCAAACTCAGTTCACGCTAATAGAATGCATTGGCCAGCGCTGATTGGCCAATGCATTCTATTAGCCCGATGAAGTAGAGCTGAATGTGTGTGCTAAGCACACACATTCAGCACTGCTTCATCAAGCCAATACAATGCATTAGCCAGTGCTGATTGGCCAGAGTACGGAATTCGGCCAATCAGCGCTGGCCAATGCATTCTATTAGCCCGATGAAGTAGAGCTGAATGTGTGTGCTAAGCACACACATTCAGCACTGCTTCATCAAGCCAATACAATGCATTAGCCAGTGCTGATTGGCCAGAGTACGGAATTCGGCCAATCAGCGCTGGTTCTGCTGGAGGAGGCGGAGTCTAAGGTCAGACCTGAATGGAGACTGGTGTGGAGCGATCTTAGACTCCGCCTCCTCCAGCAGAGCCAGCGCTGATTGGCCGAATTCCGTACTCTGGCCAATCAGCACTGGCTAATGCATTGTATTGGCGTGATGAAGCAGTGCTGAATGTGTGTGCTTAGCACACACATTCAGCTCTACTTCATCGGGCTAATAGAATGCATTGGCCAGCGCTGATTGGCCGAATTCCGTACTCTGGCCAATCAGTGCTGGCCAATGCATTCTATTAGCTTGATGAAGCAGAGTGTGCACAAGGGTTCAAGCGCACCCTCGGCTCTGATGTAGCAGAGCCGAGGCTGCACAAGGGTTCAAGCGCACCCTCGGCTCTGATGTAGGAGAGCCGAGGGTGCACTTGAACCCTTGTGCAGCCTCGGCTCTGCTACATCAGAGCCGAGGGTGCGCTTGAACCCTTGTGCACACTCTGCTTCATCAAGCTAATAGAATGCATTGGCCAGCGCTGATTGGCCAATGTATTCTATTAGCCTGATGAGGTAGAGCTGAATGTGTGTGCTAAGCACACACATTCAGCTCTACTTCATCGGGCTAATAGAATGCATTGGCCAGCGCTGATTGGCCAGAGTACGGAACTCGACCAATCAGCGCTGGCTCTGCTGGAGGAGGCGGAGTCTAAGATCGCTCCACACCAGTCTCCATTCAGGTCCGACCTTAGACTCCGCCTCCTCCAGCAGAGCCAGCGCTGATTGGCCGAATTCCGTACTCTGGCCAATCAGCACTGGCTAATGCATTGTATTGGCGTGATGAAGCAGTGCTGAATGTGTGTGCTTAGCACACACATTCAGCTCTACTTCATCGGGCTAATAGAATGCATTGGCCAATCAGCGCTGGCCAATGCATTCTATTAGCGTGAACTGAGTTTGCACAGGGGTTCTAGTGCACCCTCGGCTCTGCTACATCAGATTGCTACATCTGATGTAGCAGTGCCGAGTGTGCATCAGATGTGTAGTTGAGCAAAACTGACTCAGCACTGCTAAGTCTCTGCATTCGCATAGGAATGCATTGGCCAGCCTTCGGCCAATCAGCGCTGGCTCTGCCGGAGGAGGCGGAGTCTAAGGTCGGACCTGAATGGAGACTGGTGTGGAGCGATCTTAGACTCCGCCTCCTCCAGCAGAGCCAGCGCTGATTGGTCGAGTTCCGTACTCTGGCCAATCAGCGCTGGCCAATGCATTCTATTAGCCCGATGAAGTAGAGCTGAATGTGTGTGCTTAGCACACACATTCAGCTCTACTTCATCAGGCTAATAGAATACATTGGCCAATCAGCGCTGGCCAATGCATTCTATTAGCTTGATGAAGCAGAGTGTGCACAAGGGTTCAAGCGCACCCTCGGCTCTGATGTAGCAGAGCTGAGGGTGCACAAGGGTTCAAGTGCACCCTCGGCTCTCCTACATCAGAGCCGAGGGTGCGCTTGAACCCTTGTGCAGCCTCGGCTCTGCTACATCAGAGCCGAGGGTGCGCTTGAACCCTTGTGCACACTCTGCTTCATCAAGCTAATAGAATGCATTGGCCAGCACTGATTGGCCAGAGTACGGAATTCGGCCAATCAGCGCTGGCCAATGCATCCCTATGGGAAAAAGTTTATCTCACAAAAATCACAATTACACACCCGATAGAGCCCCAAAAAGTTATTTTTAATAACATTCCCCCCTAAATAAAGGTTATCCCTAGCTATCCCTGCCTGTACAGCTATCCCTGTCTCATAGTCACAAAGTTCACATTCTCATATGACCCGGATTTGAAATCCACTATTCGTCTAAAATGGAGGTCACCTGATTTCGGCAGCCAATGACTTTTTCCAATTTTTTTCAATGCCCCCAGTGTCGTAGTTCCTGTCCCACCTCCCCTGCGCTGTTATTGGTGCAAAAAAGGCGCCAGGGAAGGTGGGAGGGGAATCGAATTTTGGCGCACTTTACCACGTGGTGTTCGATTCGATTCGAACATGGCGAACACCCTGATATCCGATCGAACATGTGTTCGATAGAACACTGTTCGCTCATCTCTATTAGTAATTAAATTACCTGTCTATTTCTATATCAAGCTAACGCCCAGAAGAAGGTGTGTGTGGGGTTTTATATCCGGTCCTGCTATGTGAATTGCCCAGGGTGTCACTAATTGTGATTTTGCTGGCTTCATTGATGTGGAATATACAAATCAGAACTTGAGTTGGCAGCTCTGTGAGGAGGACACAACCATCTTAGGTGGTAGAAGGAAGACAAGGCTTAGTAGTGGGTGATGCTGACGTCATCAGGAAAATGGGAGAGGTGCATAGACGTGCTCTAGCTAGGAAGAAGATGAAGGTTAGTACATTGTGCTGTCCAGTTTTGTATACAGAATAGTGAGTGGTAGTTATTGGCTTTTAAGACTTGGACACGGGACTGTATTATGGATCTGTGCTGTATGGTCACCTATTAGGTTACCCATAAGATGATGGAGGGTCAGGCTGCATCTCCATATTGTTTGGACTTCATTTAAAGAAGTATGATGGTATAAGTTGGTACAGATGCCCACTTTGCATAGCATGTTCATTGTATCAGGAAGGGTTAAAGCACCTGTTAGCATAGCGAGAGCAGCGTGTTAGCTTAGCTACTGCATCACAATTTGGCGTAGTAGAGTTTATTGGTTATGTCGTGTTTTGATGTACTTGGGCTATGTTGGATTATGTGTTATATATGTGCTCATGTTGCTTTCACTGGTGTGAACTGGTACTTCCTAGTAGCTGGATCACATAATGATTTCTTAAGTTGTGCCCATGAGTTACACAGCGGGAGAAGTAGTGTGTTACTCTCCCATAGTGCGGCCTGCTTAACATTGGTTTGTATGATCAGGAGGAGAGGGAGTTGTATAATCTTCTTATAGCATGGAGAGGGACATCTACACCTAAGGTATCAGCCAGTTCATTGGTCCACCATAGCAAACACATGGGAGCCAGAGTCTGGGAGCAGTGTCTTCTCCTAAACAGTGAAAACGTGACAACGTTGTGACAGGCCAGGGGCCGATACAAGCTACACTTCTACATCCCATGTGAGAGTTGTCCTTGTGAAGGCTTGCTTTACCATACACTAGTTCCAAGCCCGGTAGTGTGTGTATGACAATGATTTGGTGGGATCCAACCTCTGGAGCCTTCGCTGATCACCAGAATGAGGGTCACATGTCCTCTATTTCCTGTACCCTCCAGAACGAGACCAGTAGCATGCGCCTGACTCTTCGTTAAAAGTCTAATTTATTTTTAACATTTATTTTTCAACTTACAATTTATCACAACTTTTAATTACATTTTAGACACAAAAAGTAAAAATTATTTCATTTAGTGGTCTTGCTATTAAGCAGATTTAACCCAAAAGCTTTTAAAAGGGAACATGTCATGCTTGAGGCGCGCTCCTAGGTCCTTTCTATCACTAATATTTATGTTTCCCTGGCAGGGTTTAAGTCACACTTGATGGATAGAACTTCAAAGGCTTCACTCCTCCATGTGAAATCTTTAGTGCACCACTTGTGCAGGCAGTGTTTTACAGTGTTGAAACAGACATGATCGAATCGCTGCACCTGTCAAGCACTGGGGAGGGGCGCTCTAGTAAAGTTTTCTGTATTCCATTGCAGGTTCATGCCATTTGGATATGCTTACTGCGCTTAATGGGAATATGAAAGGAAACTAATGATGGTAACAAAGCCAAAGTAAAGAGAAACGGCTTTACTTAGGAACAGTCAGTTGTAGCAGGATTATTACTCTTTATAATATTGGTGGTTCAGTGGTTAGTACTGTAGCCTTGCAGACCCGGAGTCCTGGGTTTAATTTCAACCAAGGACAACACCTGAAAGATGTTTATATGTTCTCCTGATGTTTGTTTGGGTTTCCCTTGGGTACTGCGGTTTCCTCCCACACTCTAAAGACATACTGATAGGGAATGTAGATTGTGAGCCCTATATGGGACAGTGACTGGCAATGTCTTTAAAAGCTCTGCAGAATATGTTGGCACTATACCAGTAAGCTAACCAAAGACCCCCCCCCCCCCTATATTTACTGTAAGTATACTTTTTGTTTAGCGAAATCTGTATTTTATAAGGGAGTATACAGTCCTATGAAAAGGTTTGGGCACCCCTGTTAATCTTAATCATTTTTAGTTCTAAATATTTTGGTGTTTGCAACAGCCATTTGAGTTTGATATATCTAATAAATGATGGACACAGTAATATTTCAGGATTGAAATGAGGTTTATTGTACTAACAGAAAATGTGCAATATGCATTAAACCAAAATTTGACCGGTGCAAAAGTATTGGCACCTCAACAGAAAAGTGACATTAATATTTAGTAGATCCTCCTTTTGCAAAGAAAACAGCCTCTAGTCGCTTCCTGTAGCTTTTAATCAGTTCCTGGATCCTGGATGAAGGGATTTTGGACCATTCCTCTTGACAAAACAATTCAAGTTCAGTTAAGTTTGATGGTCGCCGAGCATGGACAGCCCGCTCTGAAATGATCTGAAAACAAAGATTGTTTAACATAGTTGTTCAGGGGAAGGATACAAAAAGTTGTCTCAGAGATTTAACCTGTCAGTTTCCACTGTGAGGAACATAGTAAGGAAATGGAAGACCACAGGGACAGTTCTTGTTAAGCCCAGAAGTGGCAGGCCAAGAAAAATATCAGAAAGACAGAGAAGAAGAATGGTGAGAACAGTCAAGGACCATCCACAGAACACCTCCAAAGAGCTGCAGCAGCATCTTGCTGCAGATGGTGTCACTGTGCATCGGTCAACAATACAGCACACTTTGCACAAGGAGAAGCTGTATGGGAGAGTGATGAGAAAGAAGACGTTTCTGCAAGAACGCCACAAACAGAGTCGCCTGAGGTATGCAAAAGCACATTTGGACAAGCCAGCTTCATTTTGGAAGAAGGTCCTGTGGACTGCTGAAACAAAGATTGAGTTGTTTGGTCAAACAAAAAGGTGTTATGCATGGCGTCCAAAAAAAACAGCATTCCAAGAAAAACACTTGCTACCCACTATAAAATTTGGTGGAGGTTCCATCATGCTTTGGGGCTGTGTGGCCAGTTCCGGCACCGGGAAGCTTGTTAAAGTTGAGGGTCGCATGGATTCCACTCAGTATCAGCAGATTCTTGAGAATAATGTTCAAGAATCAGTGACGAAGTTGAAGTTACGCCGGGGATGGATATTTCAGCAAGACAATGATCCAAAACACCGCTCCAAATCGACTCAGGCATTCATACAGAGGAACAATTACAATGTTCTGGAATGGCCATCCCAGTCCCCAGACCTGAATATCATTGAACATCTGTGGGATGATTTGAAGCGGGCTGTCCATGCTCGGCGACCATCAAACTTATCTGAACTTGAATTGTTTTGTAAACAGGAATGGTCCAAAATCCCTTCATCCAGGATCCAGGAACTGATTAAAAGCTACTGGAAGCGACTAGAGGCTGTTATCTTTGCAAAAGGAGGATATACTAAATATTAACGTCATTTTTCTGTTGAGGTGCCCATACTTTTGCACCAGTCAAATTTTGGTTTAATGCATATTGCACATTTTCTGTTGGTACAATAAACCTCATTTCAATCCTGAAATATTACTGTGCCCATCAGTTATTAGATATATCAAACTGAAATGGCTGCTGCAAACACCAAAATATTTAGAGCTAAAAGTGATTAAGATGAATAGGGGTGACCAAACTTTTTCATAGGACTGTATATATCTATATATATAGATCATATATATATATATATATATATATATATATATATACTTTATATATATGAGCATGCACTTTATGCTATATATACACGCGTCAGGTTTGTTGCACAAATTTACATGACTGTCCCATTCCACCGATTGGGATTCACAGAAATTAACACATCTACTACAAAAACAACCCCATCAGATACATAGCATTGATTTTTAGTGAACAAACCTGTTGCATGTGAATATATCCTTAGCTGTAAAAAAAACGATACCCTATACTTGTGAGAAATGAGTAGTGGCACATCCCAGAGTCGGCACTGTTACATTTATGTGGCACTAGTCACTAGTGAGTGATGCATAGCAGACATTGTGTGTAATAATTAATTCTACCTATACTGTGAGTGGGGCTATGTGATGGTGCGGCCATCTGGATGCAGTTAGGCAGCATATGAAATTAATACAAGGTAGTTAAGATCCATACATGATGTTACTGGGGTTTCCTAAGGATAAAATTGCAAACCACCTACATCAGCAATCCTTTCATTAAAATTAGAAACATACAGTCAATTACCTTTTTTATTCTCTCTTTGCATATTACTTGTAGGATCAGTCAAAGGGATTAATATTTCCATAATATTGGTAGAACAAATATTTTTACATTATACTCGTATCAATCTCCTCTAGGGTCATAGACGTCTATGAATTGCTAAGCAAAGGTTATGCATGTTCTTACCCTTGTTTCAAAACAACCATAGATATGCTACATGTGATATACTATAGGTGATCTGTCAGTTTAGCAGCTTTGTCTACATAAAACGGATATGCTGCAGATTTACAGAACCAGCAAAGTGAATGAGATTTTTACAGAAGTCCACAAGTTAAAATTGACAGTGGAAATGGCCCATGCTTGGGATTTTTAAGAGTACTTCAGTAGTGATGGCATGTGTTTAGGATCGGTCATTAATAGCAGATTGGCAGGGGTCCAATTGCCAGCACTCTCGCTGATCAACTGTTTGCAGGAGCTGCGGTTTACGGGAACTACACAGCTCTGTATCTGTGGACAAAAAAGTACTGCTAGGACAGTCCTCTTCTCTAGAATAGGATAGGTCATCAGTAGTGAAATCCTACCTGTTTGATCCCTATTTCTCCAATGACAGACATGAGGGAGTGGTCCCAAGTAGTGGTCATACGCTATGAACAGAATACATTCATGAAAATAACTTGCATATCACTTCTGTAAAGCAGTTCTAAGGATGAGAACTTTATATAGAAACCTTACCCCTCTTGGTTTGGTTCAGCCGTTTTCTCAGCAAGTAAGATAAAAAGAAACTCTATAGAGGTCATGTTGCCCTCCTTTTCTCCAAAGGTAGTGTTTTTGCGTCATGTAATGATTGGGGCTAGAGTTGTGAATCAACAAAGGGATAAGAGAGTGAAAGTAGCATTTTACTCCTACTGTAAAGTCACACTTTTCTTTGTATGGAGCATACATAGAAGATTGTGGCTCTATAGTGGAAGTCCTATGCACATAATTAACGAGTTATTTGTATAATATTAAGGTTATTCTCTGGGAAATATATCCCAATAGCATGTTATAGAGCAGGAGTAGCAGAGCCGATTGATGTAGAAAGATATATAGAAACCATTTAGCATAACTTGTAACTTATGGTTCTGAAATGTCCATAATTGGACTGAGACCACCCACTGAACTCATAGATAGACTAATCGTTGTGTGAGACCACCCACTGGCCTCCTAGATAGACTAATCATTGTGTGAGACTACTTATAGACTCCAGGATAGAATTTTCTCTGACTGCTTCCTTTTTGTATCTGACAATATAATAGTCGGTCCTGTTGTAAATACTGTATATTTAGTCATCTCCAGCATGGGATAATACACAGGTGGAAAATATCAAAGTGGGCAAAACTATGGGGTCATTGAGGGCACTTACTAAGCTCAGTTCAAATTCACTTGAAGTTATTTTTTACCAACTGTTCCTGACTTGTAGACACTTTCAACTCATCATGGAGATTCGTTCACCTTTGTTCCTAAGCGGCAGAGATTTTTTAAAATGATATGGGCTGTCCATCTGTCAGTATAATGAACCTCTGCGTTCTCCCAAGTAACGTAATGTTAGGGAACAAACTATACATGCCAGGAACACGCCTCACTGTGGGATGAAGACCTACAGCTGGAACTTATTCTATTTAAAAGGTTCATCCTGCCGACTGCTGTACAACACTCCCACGAGAATATTACAAGATATCCATTACATGCGCAGCTGTACACGTCGTGATACTGTAACCGATGAGGTTGTCTCTAAATGGTTCTTAATCGCAACCATTTTAGTTGTACACCTGAGAAGGCTGATTTCATATTGACTTGAAGGCTTTCCTTAAAATTGATACCTTCTGAAGAAAGTTACAAGGCCAGCTCCTTGGCATGCTAGGACTTTCCTGCTACTAGGGTTAATATCTAAACATGAGAGCACCACGTCTAAAATTTCCTGGAAAATGGTAATTTGTGCATAAAGTTCTCCTGCAATGTACGAAGATGTTCTTGCGTATGAAACCTTTTCCAATAGGCTATGTATATATATATATATATATATATATATATATATATATATATATAAAACAGTACTTGGACCATAAATTTTATATATGTCATTTTAGCCAATGATTTTTTTTTGTTTCCCACCACTTACCCTAGATCTTTTTACACGTAAGTGGTTTACCATTCCAAGATCCTCTAGAAGACAAATAATGAAGAGTCCCTGGATCGAGACCATCAAAATTCTGTGAATCTATAAGAGCCAGACCACACAACTTGTCTTCAGGGAGCAACAACATTTTACACAGCAGGAGATCTCTAACTCCCCAGTAGCAATAGATCAGAATATTAGAAAAGAATTATTAATTTCTGATGTAGCATTGATGGATTACATCCTAAAATGTAAAATACACATGGCTGCGGTATAGTGTAAGTCCTATGAGAGGGACCTCCACGTAGCTATATGCTAATAAAGAGTTTGCCGCTTAGTATTGCAGGAGACCCCATAGATTGGAGTTACAGATGCAGAACTTCTTACTGAAGACAATTGTACAATTTTTTTGTGTTTTTCTTCCTATAATTTCATGAACTGGTTGACTCCCTGATTTAGACTAAACTTTTATGTTCTAGTTACACAACCGAGCTGAGACTCAGTCATGTACAATGCAGAATCCTTGTGGGATCCATTTTTTTCATGGACCCAATCACTTCAATGGCTGAATCGGATCCATGAAAATGCTTCTATTTTTTTTTTCATGGACACCATAAAAGGCTTACTGAGTCAAGACTATAAAGCTAGACCTACCATAGTATGAGAATTACAAAGAAAGAGCTGTAAGAAGTTGCGTCCATGAAAAGCCACTTTTTCACTGCATAGAACTGGATCGAGTCGACTTGTTTAGCATGTTATGTAGTTTGTTTTCCACTGCAGCTTCATGTAGCTCATTAATATCTAACAGACAACCAGCAGTGTTTGGACACGTGATCTTCTAGTACCACTTTGGTCCACTGGGTACCTAGCCTAGAGTAGGTACTAAAAAATATCTGGTAACAGGGACTTTGTGGTACTTTCTTCCCGGAGGAAAAAAGATAAAGTTTAAGATGACCTGAGGCAATTCAGTAACATGCAGTGGAAAAGGGGGTAAATGCTGTAGAATAACGTTGACCTATTTGGTGCTTAGGGCCTGGATGGAAGACATTAAATCCAATCCTTGGACAGAAACTTGAAAATCTTGAGTATCTTGAAATCGTATTTGTGGGCAGAGCTCAAGTATAGTAGTCCAGGGCATCACAATACTGCACAACTAACTAACCCACAAAAAGTGTAAGCTGTAAGGGTCTATTATATGGGCTGAGAATTGGCCAAACAAATATTTGTAACAATGTGACAATCATTGCCCCCTATAAACATAGCAGCAATCGGCCAAGAAATGGGCAATACTCATGTGTCAGCTGATCGCATCTTATCTGAAAGCACTAAAATCATTGTGTATCTGCATCACATCTCTCTGTGTAAACAGGGCATGTGCTGCGACGTTACTGTATGGGGATGAGCAATAATATTACATGTAAATGTACTAGACAAGCGGCAATTCATGTGGTATTATTTTTGATTGACGCTTGTTAAGTTTGAGGAAATTTGCCTATGTAAAAGGACCCTAAGGACTTGTAAATATCTACGATCTTCCATGGTTTGATCCAGTGCCAAGACTAGCATCTATGGTAATAGGAACAGATCTGGGAAATGTCAGTGGACACTTGTGTCTATGACCAGCCTTAAAATGTTACAGGAGCATGTGTGCTACTGTATATTATTATGTCATAACCCTGAACTGAAAATTCTTGTAATCTATAGTCTGCAGTCTCTTTACACAAGTGATCAGTTGGCGCCCCAGGTGTTAGACTCCACCCAATTGGAAAACCGCCTAACTGTAGTAGGACAGGGGCAGATAGGAGAGGAACCCTGTGAAAGCATGTGGGCCCCTTTGCTCCCTGATAGCGCACCTTAGATAAGTGATTCTCAAACTGCTGTTCCTGTGGGTATGACCACAACTGGCACAAGTACAGCTCTGAAGAACACTGAAGGGAGTGGTGAGTAAGGATTCACTATTCACCTCTCTGCTTCCTGCACAGACAGCAGGTCCTATTTTGCTCCGTTTCATTGGAACAGAATGAACCAGAAGCCCCCATAGAGGTAAGTGCACAACAGAATACAATCTGGTGACACAAAGATGTCACGCCAAGTGTCATCTGACTGCATTCTGCTGCACATTCGCCTCCAGGATGTGTGCATGGGGTCTTAGGTAACATTTTGCCCTCTGACCTATTTGAATGTGTGCAGTTGTGCATCCTAGGACTGGATCTCCATGCCGTTTCTGATGACGATCTGTGTATTTTCTTTGTTATATTGATATTCTGTATTCCCATACGACTATATAATAGATTTATCAGCGTTTCATAGTAATGTTACTTGATACGTTAAGGTATAAACAGCAGTCGGGCTCTTTATAGTAACATTGACCAGTTTCGTCCACTTCAGTCTGGGCAGTTCTGCGATCTCCGGGGATATTACATAATCGCTATTGTAGTCTTCCCCTTTCACGTTCTTTACAGTGTGATTATTTTTGCTTCTATTTGGAAAAATCCCAGTGTAAAGGTTTCTTTATTTTCCAGATTTCTTCCCTAAGCAGCTGTTTTCCTGCCGACTGTCAGGGGCAGTAAGTTATCAGTCAGACTTGATTCACTAGAGCTTAAAAAAAACCTGAAATGTGGTTGGTTTTTTTTTTTTTTTGAGAAAATCAAAGCCAGAAGTACAAAGGCTTTTAAGGTAACTTCAAAATGCAAGCGGAGCGATTTCTTTACAATTTGAAGGATTTAAATCACTCCGGCTTTTTGTTTTTAAGAAGTACCCGGTAACAAATTGCTTTCTCTTACTTTAAAGAACCATCAGGAAGCAATAAAGACTTGGCTAATGTCAAAGTAAAATTACATTAGATATGGTGGGTCCAGGACGGTTCAAACCAGGGGATTATCATTTGGTCATTGATGTAATGTCATGTGAGATATTGGAGACTTTCAGGGTATGCCTCTGGAGGGAACCTATGAAGAGCTGAAAATCGCATGTTAATAACTCAAGGCCTGCAATACATTACAATTACTGTTTGGCTCTTCTACAAGAGATCAGATTAGTTTGCAATTGGATACAGACAAACTGTATAAAGGATTTTGCAGGCAGAGTTCAGGTTAATGAAAATAGCAGAGGTGAGTTCAGACCACCTTTCACTTATACAGAACACATTTAAAGGGCATTTCCCCTATGACTGAAAAACCCTTAGTGCATGTCCTTGATTTACCCTTGTAACGTCCAAAATATTTTTTATACAGAGTCTGTCTGCTCTGAAATTACTCCTAAACCAATTATATTACTATATAGGGACCTTTAATATGAGCAGAAACATCGCTTCATGGTCATAAACCAGAGATGATCATCTTTTTATGGCTATGCAAATCTCAAGTGCATAGGGGAGGCTCTGATGTACCAGATTTGCCTATGGATAGCCACAAGGGCTTTGAATGTTCTCTAAAATTGCTGTCCATTGTAGCTACTTTAGCAGTGATTGACATTTTCAGCCTTTGCCTGTATTACAGCCATCTATAGGCAAAGCAGATCCGCCCCTGGTGCACTTGAGTATCTCTGCATTGCTTCATCGACCTGTGGCTATAAGTTATGTTTCTGCTTCTATTACCATTATTGGTTTGGGAGGCATTTTGACCTAACAAACTTCCTTTAAATTGATAGTCTTTAGACTAGTGCATCAGCAGAACAAAGGGGTCACGTGTACCACAAACACCACTGTAGGTGCAGATTTGGCTTTATGTTTCAACTTGCTTTCATGGCTCCTCTCAGGTAATGGCCTGAACAGTGTTGTAGGGTACAATGTGCTAACAGACTAGACCAGTGGTTCTTAACCAGAGTTCGATCGAACCCTAGGCCATATGCACCGTTCATTTTGTGTACCAATAAAAAAACATATACCTATGTCTTGAATTTGGAAATAAATCAATATTTGATTGATCACTAAAGAAGGGTTTGGTGAATGTGTATATGAAACTGGTGGGCTCGGTACCTCAAACAAGGTTAAGAACCACTGGACTAGAAGAAAGCCAGGCAACCACTACTCTAGCATTGCACTGGTAGCCATATTGGCTTCCACTTATTTATATTGCTTACTTGTATAGCGCCAACATATTCCACGAATCTTTATTGTCATCACTGTTCCATATTAGGCTTATCTCAGTCTTTGGAGTGTGGGCGTAGAGACACACAAACACGCTGAGAACATACAAACTCCATGCAGATCTTGTACTATGTACGAAGATTTCTGCATCTCATTAATATATTTGCTTGTAATTGTTTTGTGCTTCTTTTTCTCCCTCCATACTCTCTAGGGTATTGTATCCGCTAGTATGTGTAGTTGTAGAGTGTGAAACCAAGATTGTAAACTCAATTGGCAGGGATATCAATAAGCTCTCTGCAAAGTGCTGTGTAATGTGGTGGTGCCAAGATTAATAAGAAATAATTATTGAGACATTATGCAAGCTGAGTAATACCTTTAAGTACTCTTAAGGCGACCACAGATTACTTGCAGGGGCTAGAGTCGGAATTTTGGCCTTGTTTTAAAGATCATATCTGCAGCCCACCTGGATTTTGAGATAATATTGGTTAAAGTGAAGCTGTATATCCTCGCAGCTTCACTTTAACCAGTGTTCAGGAGAACACATGCAGCTGACAGTGTACAGGGAGAGGAGAACGATTATTTTTATTTTTTTTGTTTTCCTGTCCCCCGTCACTTTAGATGACCCCAAGGTAGGGATTATCATGGATTTTTGGTAATAATACCAGCCCCTGTTATCAATCAGAAGGCTTACTTGCTGTTTAGTCTCTAATATACAGCAGTCAATGTTGACTGCAGCGCCTATGTCGTTTTACACACAAAAAAAGAAAACTTAAAAATAGAGTTTCTTCCCTTGTTAGTGAAAAATCACAAAATCTCATCACCACATCCATAACAACCCCTAAAATAAAATTAGTACATTATTTTTTCTACCTAAGGATGTCAGAATTGATATTTTCTGATTATCTCTCCTAAAAACAAAAAGTAATAGAAACTGATCAAAATACAAAGTCACATAAAGCTACATTGAAATAAAATGTAAAAAGTTAGTAAAACGGGAATGCAGAAGTTAGTGACTTAAGACTAAAGGATTAAAAAAAAATATATAAGGTACCAGAGTAATTTTTGGGAGTTTTTTGGGGATTGTAACATGACTGCTATGGGTTTTACAACCTCTCAAGTGCACTGACTCTTACTGCAGAGATCTGAGTAAATGTAGGGACTCATTGAAGGGGTCAGACATTGACTTACAGAGTAGTCACCTGCGTGTTGGCCACAATAGTTGGCACTGGATAGGCAATAGACCAATAACAGAGCATGTAATATATCCGTAATCTATTTTGGGGGATCTTTGTAGCTTGTATTTGGGAGTGCGATTAGATAACGCATCTATATTAGATAATACCCATTGTCTGACCTGTATGGATTGCATTCACTAAACGTCTGCATATTGGTATTTGATCCATTTCCATTTGTTTAGTCCCAGGCAGCAATTTTTTTAATTTTTTTTTTTTGCTGGACAGCCTCTGATTTTTGGATGTTGAAATGCTTTTTGTTGGGTCTTTGGCAGCCGTTGGGTTATGAGGAGATTATATATATTTTCTGGAGGAGAGAATGAGTTTCCCAGCTCTTTATTTTTTCCATCGTAACACCGTCTATTTGACATCTCATAATTCTTGCAAATTGAAGGGGAATTTTCTTGATTTAAACCAGTTTTATAGATTCTTCTAACATCTTCGTGGTGAAATTTGATATGTATGTTCATGTGTTTTTGTCAGTTTATATATCCTGTATAGTAAATGGTTGTTGTAAAATTAGACCCAAGCTAGACTTGATGTTTCTTTAATGCTTATAACACATTATTCTAGTTTAACTGGGTTATCCATTTTTGCAGAGTATCTCCTTACTGGCATATCAGCTCTGTAGTAGGTATGACAGGAAGATCCATCATATCTATTCTTTTTTGGGTTCATAGATTTAATCCTTTGTCTATATGATCTGTGCAGCCAAAACGGTGATCTGTTCACTGGGTCAGAATCTATAATACATACTTCTTCAATGTCGGACTGAGGCTCTTGGGGGCCCACCCTCCAACAACCCCTACAAAATAGACAATAGTACCCTTCAAATTTGGGTGCCTACTTCTGGACCATTATTGTGTTAGACCCTGGGTATCAGAGCGGACCAGTCTGTCACTAGGGATGGGTTACAGTTACTTGGGTAGAGATCACTTTGTTCTACCCATTTTTGAAGACTGTAAACTGCTTGCATGGTGGAAGCCCCTAGGTGTCGAAGACCCCATATACACTTCCTAAATTCTGACCCTGCCCTGTTGGAAGCCATGTTCTTATAAATGTGAATATCCATGCTCCATACTGGGAGTGTAGATATTCACTATGTTATGTAAACTTCAAATTAACCTACTCTGGGATTAGCAGAGCCAAGATGGTAGAAGTCATGAAACTAGGGTGACGTATTGGGCAAGTAGGGCAATGTCGTCATGTTGGACTGTCGTCCAGATATCACAGGTACAGTATGTTTCTATGGACTGACATTGCTTCTGTGAACAAGGGATACTGGTTTTTGTAGAAATCTATTTGTTTTTTCACTTGCACACTTATGTTTATACATCTGGCTTCATTTATGCTTCAGTTTATTAGGAACCATTTGGCTAATGACCAAAGTTAGTTTCTGTGAACGGAAACAGCTGATAGACGTGTGTGCCTGGAGTTTGTGACATAAGTGAAATTTCAGAACTTCCAGAAATTGTACTTTTGTATTATATTTTGACCAATATCAGCACAGTTGTTAAAGAGACAGTCTAGAACTACGAGGAACATTGAGGAAACGTTACCCTATATATTTTATTTTTCAACCATTAATACATTTCTTGTAATTTTTTTTATTTTATTTTTTTCGGACATAATTTTTTTAAAAAATTGTGGCACTGAGAAGCGGACAGGGACACTACATGATAGCCACAATAAGGACATCATGGCTGGGTTTCTGACAAGTCCCAGACCATAGAAAGTTCCTGCATTCATTGTCATATCCATTGGCATCTGATCAAGGCAAGAGATTGTCATCACTAAGATGGTTAGAGAAAATCTCTATATTGAACTATATTTGCAAAATCGTTTAACTTTTAGTTTTAATCTGGTTATGTTCATGGGAAAACCCTTTCACCCCTTTATATTCATCCGCTGTCCATGATTTATCTTGAAGCCCACCTTTTTTTTTTTTCAAGGAAGTTTTTCTTGCTTAGAAGTTCTGTCCAACGTCCTGTTTGAAGGCTAACAAAATAAAGTTTCAATCCATCATGCATTATGTAGAACTGCAGAAAAATACCACTTTTTTATGTTTTTAAAGTGGCATAACATCTGTTCTTCTGAAGTGGAACCCAATTAGGTGGGTGGTCTTAAGGTATACAGTATTTCTTACATTACTAGGTAAACAAGTCACCACCCTCAAAACACCGTATAGACTTTTTCTTTACTACTTTTACCAAAGTTGGGCATAAGTGGCCTGTACAAGTCTAACAGCTTCCATATGACAGTGAGCTTTAATCAGTCCATTTATATTAGAGAGAAATATCCTCGGATCCTGAAAATAACACTCTGGACGATTTCCAGCTGATTCTGACTAAAAATACACATGGGTAAATAAACCGAGGGCTAAGCAAGGGACACGTGTTTGGAGAACCCTACCATAACATAGTAGAGACTTACTACATCTGTAACTACCTAAAAGACTAATGTTTTTACAGCCAGAGACCACTAGACAAGATACAAACTCTTATTTCTTTCATGTGAGGGGTCACTTTTGCTGCTTCAGACAAAGCACAAATAGATTTGTGCTCAACCATTTATGTTTAAATAGATTATACAGAATTATAAAGAAAAAAAAAAAAGCTGATTCCTCATTGTTACCAAGTCTGTGGGATATGGAAGTTTAAATCCAGCCCCACATTAGCTCAGAATGCCCATTTTCTTCACCATTCCTTGGTGACTTGCAGCGTTTAGGTAAACCCTATCTTTTTGAGGCTTGGTCTTGCCCTAATCTGTTGAGATTGTTATGGAAAATATAGGACACTCCAGGCAAATTTGGGATAGTTGTCAGTTATGGATTTCTTCCAGCAGAAGCAACTTGGGTCCATTGAAATGAATGTGGCTAAGCTGCAGTACCACAGACAACCTGTAGACAGATGTGGCACGATGGTTGGACAATAACAGTCATGATTTTCAAATCCTAAAAGTTCCTTTGGATCAGGAAGAGTTATATCTTATTATAGAAAAAACTAGAAACCTTATTTCTATAGTGATTTTAAGGAACTAGTTTCCTTTGTGTTTTATATGGTGAATTGGATATCCCAATGTTCAATGTAAAGGGGCTGTACATTTTTTTTTTAAAAGTGCATTCACCATTGATCTTTAATGATATTTATTTCTGTGTTACAGATGCAAGTTTTGGATAAGTTTCCTATTGAAGCAGGACAGAAAGATCCAAAGCAAAGAATAATCCCATTTCTCCCAGGTAAAACAATTCTGTATATTTATATATCATAGTGTGTAGTAATAGCCAAAGTGCATATATAATCATAAAAATGTATGTTCCATTCAGTGCCCGTCATATCATCAAAACCTCTTTAATTCGTTTGCATTTTTCTTATATATAATTTTATTATTTTCTTTTTTGGCATATTTGGATTGTGCTTCATGATCTCCCATTGAGAATCCTGTCTGCTAGGTTAAGGAAATGCACTTTTATAGCAAAGACAAGCCATAGTGTATATGTCTCTGTCAGGGTATCTGCCGGTATTTTTACCGAGGTCTAGCCGCAACGGGATGCCGATGCAGTGCATCAGCGCTCAGTCGCGGCATCCTGCTCCTAATTAGACCCAGATAAATGGGCCTAATCAGCAAGGAGTCTCGAGCTGCGAATCCCGTGAGCAGAATCCGCAGCAAGATTGAGCAGGCACTTCTTTTTTCCATGTCCTGCTGCGATCTCTGCTTCCCATTGAAAGCAATGGGATGTCTATTTTGGGAGGAATCTATTCCGGATTTGGGGGTGAAATCTGCCCTCAAATCCGCAACAAATTCTTCCATGTGAACATACCCTTACATGTTACTCTAAACAGACTTTTTTAACCCTCTTCACCTTTCTTATTATTACTGTTGTCTCAGTGGTTAGCACTGATGCCTTGCAGTGCTGCAGTCCTAGGTTTGAGTCCGGCAAAGGCCAACATCTGCAAGGAATTTGTATGTTCTCCCCATGTTAAACGTGGGTTTCCTCTGGGTACTCTGCTTTCCTCCCACTTAGGGAATTTAGACTGTGAGTCGTATGTGGGACAGTGTCTGCAAAAGTGATGCGTAATATATTGGCGCCATATAACTAAGCACAATAAATAATACTGTTTTCAGATGTCCTGCACACTTTTAGTTAGTCTTGACTTGACCATGGCTGTTTATTACTGTATTGCATATTTTCCTCTATTTGTTTTGCCTCCGTCTTCTTTCTTACCAATTTGTCTTCAGTGATGTGCAGATAGTCAGTGTACCATCTGTCTGCCACTGGCAGCAACTTGAGTTGAGCACATGGTTGGCAGGCGCTGCCTACTTCTTTAGACAGGCATTGGCATTCATAATTGAGGGTGAGCACACAAAGATCTCTTCTCCTAGACAGCCTGAGTGTGTGCACATGTTCCAAGGACAGATGTTGGCATGGCTGAAGATTCTTCTGTACATGTGGCACCATTGAAAGAATAAAGAGGGATTGGGTTGGGGAGAAGACTCTTTTTATGTGTATTTCTGCATAGTAAGTAGGTTACCCATAGGCTAAATGTCTTATTTTTTGCCATTACTACAACCCAACCATTTTCTCAGTTAATCAGATTGTTGACCCCTAAACCCAGTCGAGCTCTGCAATGTTTTACTTTTATACTGCTATCCAAACCCTTCCACAATATTCCACGTGCGATCTTATTAGTGAGCGATATAAAGGTAGTATTCCTCATGTGTCTCTAGATCTATTTCCATGCTTCCCATGAAATTATTTGCCTTGGCAGCAGCTGCCTGGCACTAGTTTTTGCAATGAGACTTATTACTATCCTTTATCTATTATTCACAAGTACACACACGGGTATGTTATTTGTACAGTCTGTGGCTACATTTTGTCGAATACACTTCTGAAAAGCATACAGAACGCGTTCCTGGAATAAGATTCCTTCAGGGACTAATACGTTGCACTTGTCTATAAATCTGCAGTTCTTTCCCACCAAAATCAACACAATCGGCCCTTGTCAGTGGGAATCCCCATAACACTGATGTCATTTGGCACAGCGCAGCTTGGAAAAGTCCACTCCCTAGGTCATTTTTGATATTTGACATTAGGCCAATGAAAAATTTTCTTATTGTCGTCTTTGTTTTGTAATATAAGCAATGCTTCGTTTTGTTTTTCTTCTAAGCGAACATCTGATCCACCTCGGGGCACATTCATTAATGTCTTTTCCTATTGACCTCTGAACTTTCTACCTTTCTTACATTGCTGAATTGGGGGTGAGGTTCATCTTACTGACACAGTGGAAGGCGTATGCAACAAACTGTCAGAATAATGTTAACAAATGCAATGTGACAATGAAAATTTTTTGATATTTAAGAGTTTTATACTTTCCAAGACACGTGTCAGATAACTAACCTCTATTAAAGCAGTTTAACCATAAAGGCCCCTATACACCTGTTAGCTGAACAAGCCGTTCTTCCCAATTAGGCCAAAGATATGTAAGCTTGGGGGGACCCAACAAGTACAGTACTAATACCGATGCTGTAGACAAATGTATAACAAAGCGGGGTCCCATCTCGCCCTCAAGACCTGCACCTCTAATCACAATGACGTAAGCCCCATTTATGTTAAAGTAGCTGATCATGTCTGTACTGCATGTATGGACGTCACAGTGCCGCCTTTCTTCCGATTGGCGGGGGACCTGGAGATGGGACCCCCATTGATCATATATTGATGTTATATCCTAAGGATAACCCCTTTAGACTATATATTCCAAAACCAGGAGCTACAGCAAAGTAAAACATACGTGATTTATAATCCCTAGAGTCTCATCTCGAGACACCAAATACACAGTGTGAGCACTGCTGAAAGAAATGACGTGCGGGTGATATTTCAGCTTTACCAGTAATACACTGCTCCCAGCGTGCCCTTGTATCTTCTCTGCTAAAGGGTTACTAAACCAAGTGATTCCCAAATGCAGGATTGTGGATGCCGCCTGCTGTCGTCACTGTGACCGAAAACAACTGGAAGTCTCTGGCATGGGATGTGCATTACTAAACCTCTGTGTGTAATAAAATACGTGACTTGTATCTTCAGTCGTTCTGTCCTCTAATTGAAAACAGTAGTATTTCGATGAATGTGTGCAAAAGCTTGATATTTAGTAATGTCTGTTTATAGGAAAATAGAGAGCTGATCTGCAATGCCAGCTGCGTACTACACCATGCTGCCAACCCAAACCTTGGCTTTCCTCATCACTTTTCATAAATATGAGACTTAGCAGTCATTTGTATTGTCTTCATTGTGCAATACTTATATGTAAGTGTGCCTGTCATTTTAGGGTTAACATCATAGTAATCCATATATTGATGAATTAAACAATACATTTTTGTCAGACTGTCTGGTACAAATTCATCATATCATTGCAGGTCCAACTTTAGAAGACCTCGCCGATCATCTTTAATGTTGCCATTCATTTCCTGTACAGCGACCACTGCTGGGAAAATGGGGTATTGCATGGTGATCCTTTAACTGAAAGGGCTTATGCCATGAAACTAGAGGGTAGATTGCTGATCAGTAGAGTCTGGATTCTGAGGCCCTCACCAATCCTAAGACTGGGAGTGTTTTGCTGCTGTGCTGTAAGCAAGCATTCACTTTAGTGTGAACACTGGAGATAGTCAAGTACAGCACTCAGCTATCTCTGGCTCTTCTATTGAAGTGAATGGCAGCGGGGTTGTGTTGCAGGACATGACTACATTCAGCTTGGCTGCAGCTTGGCTACATTCACAATGGGAGTAAAACATCTCCCATTCTCAGGATCAGTGGGTGTCTCTATGGTCTCTGTTGTTTTTTTTTTTTTCACGTATCAGTAAGTCTTTGGCGTGTGGGAGGAAATTCACACAAAAATGGGGAGAACATACAAACTCCTTACAGATGCTGTCCTTGGTTGGATTTGAACCCAGGACTCCAGCACTGCAAGGCCACAGTGCTAACCACTGAGCCACTGTGCTGCCAAACTGCCCAGTTTTATCATCCTGCTTAGTACAGAGACATCCCCCAGTAGTTTACCACCAATACTTCACAGCCTAGGAGACTTCCCATATTTATGATGGTCCTCTGTTCACCATCAAAAAGTCTCTGTTCCAGCCAGCTGCAGTAATAAATCAGCCCTGAGAATAAGAGTGTAACCATTTTCTGAGACGCTGTGCCACCATGGAGCTGTTCAGCTTAGGACCCCTCCACTCCTTGAATTCTACCTCCTTGATAATCTAGTAAGATCTCACCATAAGATTCACCATTTTAGCTCTTGCTTATAAAGTTCAATAAAGTATATCTTTGTAAGACACATTTAGGCAAAAATAAAAGGTTATGGGCCCCTTTATACATAAGGTGAATCCTTCAGTAGTATTATCACAAATGTATAGGTAGAATGTTACCACAATGTAGTGACTTTAGGTTTTCACAAGATGGCTCCTTATTTGCCTTTAAAGTTCTTGTAGTAGTTAGACTGAAGACAGGTTCCTTGGTTTGTTTAGTAGGTGTTGAGAGCACAGTGCTGCATTTAGTCTGGGTTTCTCTGTGTCTGCATTTATACCCACAGACGACCTGGGGGAAACGCTCTGCTCCCTGTGGTCAGGAGTGCAATAAATCAGCCCATTATAATGGACTTTTGATATTCAGCCTACAGCAGGACTGGACAAATTGGGATTTGTTACTTACTGGAAAGTGCATCACTCATTTTCTTTGTTCCTTTGCTGTCACCCTATTTCAATGACGTTTTTACAAGGTGTTTTATACTTTAACCCTTCTCCTACTTTTTCCCATAAATGTCCTATTTTTGGGTCATTTGTTGATTCATTTCGATACACCATTGTTATTCCTGTTTGCTCCTACACTGAAATTAGGTTAAGTTGATGTGTCATGAATAGTTTTGTAATGTTCTCATAAATACATTGTATTTCAATATCTTAACATGTTCAACATCTTGGTTTGATGTCAGTCATTGAGATCGTCCGCTGTGATCTACTTATACTTCAGTAGCACAAATCCCTGTATATGACATGAACCTCCTGGGTCCCAATGCAAAATCAATAATGGAGCTTCTACCTGTTGCCATTTAAAACCGTGTTATATTTTTGCCATTTATAATTATAGTATATTTTATGTGGCAGAGGGACCTTTTGTGTCCCCTCAGGGCTTGGTAGCAACTCCCACCTCTGACATCCTACTCTCCAGTGGTAATGCCGTGGACCACCGTGCTACTGAACTGGTTTAACCATCTGGAATAGTACTTAGTGATCCCCTTCTTTTCACTCTTTATATCTAGGACTCTGGTCTTCACTGCAGGGAACCACAAGTTGCTATCTCAGCAGTATTCCCAAATCGGTTATGGCCAACTCATACCAGTCAAAAGATGTTGGTGTGTAGCACCAAACAAAAAGGCAAGGGTATGACCAGTAGACCAGCTGTGGTCAGGGCAGAACAGCTTCAGATAAGAGTAAACCGGCAGGGGTTAGAAAGTGAGCAGACAAATTAAACAAAACACCTTGACCAAGACATGAGAAACCCTATTAATAAGGCACCTTAGCGTACAGAAGTTTTGCCAGGAACACAGCACTAGGCATTTGTTGGCTCTTTAATATGCAACAATGGCGCACTTGTGCCCTACAGGAATGGATGGCAACTGGACAGAGGATGCAGAGCCCACTGCTAGAGGGGGCAGTGAGAAGGTGAATAGTGAGCACTTATTGACAATTTAGCACGTGATCGCAAAACATTATTCTAGACAAAAGCTCAGGGTAATCATGGAAACTTTCTGGAATGGCAAGTGAATTAACCAGACTCTTGGACAAGCTGTTCCCATACCAGACATGGCTTGGAAATTTTTTTATAGTCCTAATTAACAATATTATTGTGCTATTCATTTCTGACCTATTTACTAAAGTTACAATTGAGTTTCACAACCCAGCCACGATGACAATAATGCTCCTGTCTGTTGTGCTACCTTGTCATTTATGTTTCCTTGAAATCTGGGGCATTGTGATTTTCCAGTTCTCCTACTATTATTATCCAGCCATTCTTAATATGTAGTGTGAAGAATGAGATTTGCATCTGAGCAGTAAGATTGGCTTTTGCCTGGACTTGAGATCATTCCCAGTGGAGGAACCTCTCAACATCCATGTTGCCCTCTCTGGTCTTTAGCCAAATCACCATTCTCCTTTGTTGTGCTAAGCACATTATATAGCGCTGTTATCTCTCTTCCAGTCTCTCTAGCTTAGAAACTACTTGGAGACTCCTCTACTCCCACATGATCTTCTCTGCAGTCTGTCCTAAGTAGGGACACTTCCAGACATTCAATTATTTCTTTGGTGCTAGAATGTCGTAGATGAGGTCATTGGTCTACTTAGGCCTACCTTCCACTTTACGCCTCAACCGCCCCCACTTAGGCCTCACTTTGCCTTGGGCCTAGCACCACTCTTCTCATGGACTGGACTAACTTTCCTGGCCCTGACTCCTTGGGCCCTTTTTGCACTAAGGCACAGTATTGGGATGCACGCAGGCTCCATGTCCAAACTGCCTCCATGTTAAATCAATTGATATGCTAGCTGTGTCACCATTCACATCACAAAGGGACCAGCAACCAGCCCCTTATCGCCAAAGTCTCAAATGGGTGGCGCATTAGCTGCATCTCTACTCATCTCAAGGGGGCTTTGCTTGTTGCAGTGGATGCACAGCTGAAGCTTCCAATGGGGCCAGTCTTTTCTTTCTCCTTCTTCATGAAAAGGACGACTCCGCTCAGATCTCTTTGAGTTAGGCTGCTGTTAAACTGGCTTCAGTGCTCACCTAACACAATGATAACACATTTAGAATGGATTTGCACTAGTTCTGTATGGGTAGAGGGTGGAACCCCAGAATTATTTCCTCTGTGGAGTCCAATAACCCCAGTTCAACAATAATTTGAGGAACATGCAGCTGATCATTAAGCACATCAATATGATGCATGAGACAAGCGTCATCATCTGCTCTGTGTTTGTTTTAAGATTTGTTCTCACAGCTTGCTCTGGCAGCAGATATTAGGACCAACTACAAGTCCCAGCTAAACTAATGATGTCCTAGTAGACAGGGGTCAGTGTGATGTCAAAGTGTTTCTGTGAAAATTTTCAATTCTGCTCAATGTTGCCAGCTGGGATTTACATCTCAATAGATGGCCAACACTGTGTTCTTAATCTTTTGGATTGTGCGATGATCATGTCTGTTGGTTTTTTTTTTATCCTTCTTGACGTTTTTTTTATCCTTCTTGACAAGCTTTTTACAGTTTCCTTCATCTCTGTATCAGACTAGGTTTACACCATGTTTGAGGACAGCGTTGAGCGTATATATACAATGTGCATGTCCATGGGCAGAGATATAACAAAAGATCTCCTTTTTGATATGTCTGGAAAGTATGAATCAGTTGCACTGTAGATGTAAGAAGACATCGTGGAGAACCACAATGCAGAATCTGGACTGAATGTACCCCAAAGCAAAAAGTATATGATAGTCATTCAAAGTCTGCTTGAGTTTATTAATAGAGGTGGAAACTCTGTTATATAAGAGCAGTATCAGTATCAGTAACAGTATCAGTGTTAGTGCCCCTCAGGTTGGTGTAATATGGTTCATTTGTTATTTGATGTGTTGGGACGTACTTCATCTATGTTGTATGCTTGTGTCACTTCCATTGATGCAGTTCAGGGAGCTGTTAATGTTCTAGTACTTTCTGGAAGCCATATTGTCCAGGGACTCTTTTCAGAAAGAACATAGTTGCACCGTGAGACCATTAGTTTGATGATTCCTGTGGTGTGGCCACTAACATCAGGTTTTGCACAGGTGACCCAGAATGGGAATGGCTTCCTATTTCAGGGCCCATTCCCATGCTGTTGGTGAGTAGGCTGGCTTAGAGGGCAACATAGAAGGGAAATCACTCGGAGCATACCCAACTTGAAATACCCAAATTGCATTGGACATTTTAGAAAAGGAAGCCTCCTCCTGGCCACAAGAATGACATCTAGTTCTATTCACTGGACAACCTAGCACAATTGTGGCTAGGAGGACGAATTCTCTGTTGATATATAGTGCATCCCGTGCAACAACAGAAGTGTCCTGTTCATTGACAAGGCCTGCAATCTTCTTTTTTTTCAATTAAATTTTTTATTACAATTTTATAAAAATACAAACAAAGCAGCTCAGAGCCACCAGGGAAGATCCCCAAAATGGTCTGGCCAGCGAAAGTACGGAGATAGTAAGAAGAAGAAAGAAGAGAGGAAGAGAAGCAAAGAAGGGAGAACCCGAGGGGAAGAAAAAAAAAAAGGGAATGGGAGGGGAGGAAAGGTAATGGGTGTGAGTAGGAGCGAGCAAAAGACAAACCATATAAAGGTCCCGATAAGGGCCTGGAGAACTAGCCATGTCAGGTCACCATCAGAAGGACCTAAAATGCCTGCGATTTTACACACTAGGCCTCACCACTACTGTTTATTTCAGCCTGTACCACTGAAGAGTTGCATACTTTTTATATCCATCATCTAAAGAGGACATCAGTGAGGAGTGACTTGTCCGTGTCCATGATTACTGCTGTGCAGGATCAGGTGACCTGAAGAGGACAACGGAGCCAGCTCAGGAAGAAACAGGCAGCGGAGTGTAGTGTGGTGCCAACTGCAGTGGAGCAGCCATATTGCCAGTCATGCCAACAACTGATTACATTGAGACAACCCTTTAAGGATTTATCATCCCAGGTTCTACTGCCCGTACCTGATAAACTCATTTGCTCCATGGCTCTTGTCTCTCCAACCATGTCTCTCCCAAACATAGTCAGTATATCTTCTGCTATCAGATGTGTGAAATTCATTTATCTAAATGAGCGCTTGGAAACTAATGTTCCTTTTGCCGCTATGTTTTACAGTACTTATATTAGATGTACTATTAGTACTATTAAATGTAATAAATGAGTGTTATTTCTCAACAGCTTCCTGTCTACAGGCATTAGTTTGTATAAACTTCTTATAGTTGTCCTCAGTTGGACCTTGTAATTATGAAAAGTTTCTCAGAGATTCCCTCTTGGGAAAGATTTACTTGGAACATCATGCAAGCCATTATAACCCACAGCAAATGAAGGCGCCCTCTCTAGTAGATGACAGGCTCACAGAGTGTCTTGTGAATACCGTCTAGTGCAAACAGAAGATGGACATTATTACTGGACGTCATCCACTCTGCCACTCATATAGCGGTCAGAAACCTATCTCCAGCTGACGCAAGCAAGTATTAAATATGATACATGCTGTGTGTCTATTTTATCAGAGCGTATTTACTTTGGAGAGTCACCCAAAATCTTAGCATCCCAGTGAGTAATTTTTTTTTTTCGTATACTTTCGAAGTTCAAGCCAATGGCACTGGGCCATTTCTGAAGGCTGAGACCTCAAGCTTTCCATCTAACCACCTCTGAATTTATTAGCTTAGGATGTCCACAATTGAAATTGTAAACAGGGATGAGTTATTGCAGTAAGTTTAAAGAAGAGAATTCATTCCCCACCTTTTTCGGAAAGTTCTTGTGTGGCCAAGTGAAGGTTTATTTTGACGTGGCCCAGTGTGCTTGTGTACTTTATGCTAGGTATACTTTTGAATACAGTTTTCATGTCTTCAGCTAGAGCTAAACCCATATGCTAGTGTTAGATGAGAAGAGTTATCACCAGCAAGGACGTCATCGATCTGTAGCAGCTTATATAAATGTGATAGGTTTTCTGTTGCTGACACTGCTATAAATTATGGTATTGGTGAAATAAAGGGCTTGTCTGGTATAGAACATATAATTAGGGGGAATTCTGAATTAACAAAAGGGTCCGCTATGGTCCATGAAAACCACCACTCCATGCAAAGAGCATCTCAGTAGACTACATACTGTACCTCGTCTTTCTATGGACAGCCAATTGGTTGTCATAGGAAATGACTTTGTTAACTTTGTTAAGACTTTGTTAGCCCTGTGGCAGACCTACAGGGAAATTGAACATGCTGCTGGGATCATTGCTGGAGGTCTGAACTGTGAAATCAAATTATCAGGGAACTCTGCTAACCTAAAGGGATTGTCCAAAGTGGCTAATCTCTTTAATGGGGTATTAACTGGTGATTAAAATTAATGACTTTTCCTTAGAATAGGTCATCAATAGCAGATTGATGGGGGTGCTGGGAGTCAGAGACCCAGCCATTATCTGACTAAAGGGCCTGTGGTGCTCCAGGACCAGCCACAGCTCTTCACATTGTGTAGTGGTCTTGTATGGTATTGCAGCTCAGTACTGTTCACCTGGATAGAATCTAGCTGTAGAAACCAGGCACAACTAAAGTCAAAGCTCAGAATGACCCCTTCTTGTCTGCTCTGGGCCAAGTCCCCCCGTCTGACAGTACAGAGGCTAATTATCAAATTGGGCAACAAAATTTACCGCACTGATTGTTCAGGGATGGCGGTGGTGGTCATGTACATAAGTTATAGCATTGAGATATAACATAAGTTGTAGTTACCTGTACATTCAGATCCACTAGTGCATTGTTCCCCTACCTATTTGGTATGTTGGGAGTTGTAGTTTCACAACAGCTGGACTGCACTAGTCTATAGTTGTAATACATTATTCTATTTTTTATCAAGGTGTGACAATGGACTTACTCATAGTTACAGCTCAGTACTTTACGTGGCAAACAGTCATAAACACAAGAGAGCCTTGGGAATAATGCACTACTTATAAAGGGGCGGTATATTGTATTTCTGGACAGTACAGCAGATCATTGCTGGGAAACGTGTCTGCACATCATATAGTTGTCTAAAATATCCCATGATGTCTCCTAAGATTTCCCACCCTTGACCTGAGTGGAGCAGATGTTTCTGTCTGTATAAGCAGCAAAAATAGATTTTTTTTTTTTTAGTTCTCAGATACAGCTTGAGGGGCATAAGGCTGAAAGATGCCAGTATCACAATGACATAAGGAGACCTCAGTGCTGGGTCATGAATAAATACGTTTTAGTCAGAAGTGGATTGTGGGGCCACATGACTAGACTTCAGGCTTTTGGTGAGGTCAATGTCATGTGCATTTTAATAGAAGACTACTGTGATGTAGAAGTGTTAAAGGGGTATGGCAGGGTTAGAATGGACCTACATTATTCTTGTGTCTGACATCTCAACTGAAATGAGCTGCAATTGCAGACACAGGCCATGGACAGGCACAGTGCTGTTTCTGTAAAAAAAAAAAAACCCAAACAAACAAAAATAACAAAAACAAAACAGACCTTGACTTATCAGGATTGAAAACTCAATAAAAATGGTTTCGTAAAAAAAAAAACAACTCACATTAGTTTTTGATTTTATTATTATTTTTTATTAAGTGAAACACATTTAGTCAACATGTTTTGCCTGTAAGGCTAAGGCCCCATGTAGTGGGCCGCAGCGAAAAATCACTACAAGAGAATCCACGGTGGAAACATGTTGTGGTATTTCCCGCAGTGTTTTTCACAGATAGTCCACAGAGGTCTCCAGCTTCCATTATACCTATAGGGAGACCAACAGGTTTTCCTTAGTTATAATTGACATGCTGCAAGCTGTTTTGGAAATCACGAGGGGCCCCAGTCTAAAATATCTAATCGGTGGGGTCCAATATCTTCTATATGGCTTCTGACAGCTGATCAGTGTAGGGTCTGACCTGATGACCTATCCTGTGAAAAATAAAATAAAAATGATCATGAATTGTAAAACATATGTATGTTATCAAGAATTTATTTAGTAACAGGTCATTTTTTGGTGACACGGTCCCTTTAAGGTCAAGTCTCAAAATCTGCCCACTTTGAACTGTCGCAAAGTTTGATTTGTTTGTGCAATGAATTTTCACTGTCCCCTACCAGAAAGCAGATGGTACCCATAGAGGAAGCTTCTCCGTGGCTACTTATTTTAATGATACAATTTTTAAAGAAAAATATTATTATATTGTACAATGTAAGCAACTAGCCAACTTCTGTTTTGTAATCTACACTATATAGCAAACGCCACCAACTTACATATGTGTGTTCTAACTTAGCTTTACCTTTTGTCAGGACATGTCTAGATACGTATGTCACGAGATCACCAGCTTTTCCAAACAATGTGATACTGTCACAGATCTCTTTCTTATACGTGTCTGTGTAACCATTCAGTGCTTGTGTTGTGAATTTCAGCCTGTTAAGGTTGTAGTTACTATGCCGCTATACGGTATTATGTAAAATGAGAGCTTTTAATCAAATTTAAACAGAGGCAAAGGTTTTGAAGATGCTGGGGGCAAAAAAACACCAAGTCCTCCAGTCCCGTATGATTATCAGTGGACTAGCCACATCCTGAGGGACTATGTGGTCCTCTCATCTCTTTGTACATCCCTGATTCGGATGTGAAACTTTTAGAAGAATCCAACTTGCTGAATTTTCCCTCTGATATAATTGTTAATGGCGCCTTTGAAGACATGAGTTCCCTCTTCACACTTTCCAGCTGGTTTCTTATCATTGTTTTGAAGACAATTGTTTGAGAGATGGAAGTGTTTCTTCATTGTCAATCTCTTCAGCGCTTTTATTATTCCAGATTTCTTTACTGCTGTTTTTGGCTAAACTTTCGTTCTCCTTTTAATGATATCCTTTATTTATTTAGTTTTATGTTCTAGGGCTTTTGTCAGCCATAGGTTTACTTCTGCAGTAATGTGTACAGATTTTTTGGATGTTTAGTTGTGGCTGGAACCATTATATGGATTATAAATAAGTAATATAGCCATGATCTTATTTACTTATAGGAACTATCCACACTTCAACTTTTTTCTTTTTTAAAAATGAAAATAGAGTAGGAAGAATTGTAGAATTTTTTTCAGGAGAAACACATATCAGATGCCAAGTGTCCATGGAAAAACAAACTCTGCAGCAAACCAACCTTTGCTTTTAGGATTGTGGGCAGAAAATGTGTACAAATCCAATTGTATTGGGTCATTTGATGTAGTTTAACCACATTTTGTTACCTTAAGGCTAATCCCATGCCCACTTTGCGGTAAACACCATGGTGTGGACATGGCGTGATTTCCCAACCAGCGTGGTTTTGAAAATCGTAGCATGTTAATTATACGTACGAAAGCACCAGTGGTTTCCCCATAGGTACAACTGAAACAGAAAGTTCACAGAGGAAACCTCTGCGAACTTTCTACCTAAAGTGCTGCGGGAAGAACCAAGAGGCATTGCGCTTTTTTTTGCTGCGGGACGCCACGTGGGGCCTTAGCCTTAGTCTGGGTCCCCACATGCAATACTTGAGAAGCGGATGGGATTCTGGCTAATCCAAATTCTGAAAGGTCCTCTCTAAGCAATGAATGCAACAGGTTCAGCCAACCATCTAATGTGTATGGGATCCTCCCAAATCTCCGTTAATAGATGTCGGCGAAGATGATGATCAAGCCATTGTATTGCATTTGCTCAATCCTTTTGTTTATGAAGATATATCTTGAAGCAGTTTTTCTTTTCTTTCAACCTTTTAGCTGAGGGTTTATGTGTATGTGTATGAGGGAGTTGAGTGAGATAGCTGTCAGACGAACAAGATGTGTAGTATACTAAGTAAATATTACTTGGAAATAACTTGGCTAAAGACTTATTTGAAGTGAGGAATATAAATAATTTTATTGTGGGGGAATACAGAACCCTAGCGAGCTTCATAGGGGGCTTTATTTTCAAGAAACCACAGTGTTTGCCAGCTGGACAAATGATTTTTGGGTAAATGCACAATGGTCCCAGTGTTGAGATAGAGGGATGTTCTTGGACACTGTTGTGCACCTTCGCTCACGTTAGCAAGATCAGTACTAGTTTTACATAAACCTTGGCGCTTTCCAGTGCAAGCAGCATGAGATCTTCTTAAATGGGATCTTTGTAATATCTATTTACTAGTCAGTGGGTAGAAAAGATAAATCTAATGTCTTACGAGCATGAATCTGTTGGCTGCTCAGGGGTACGCAAGATTTGGCTCCATTATCTAGTATCAGATTTGGGAGCAGGGGGAAGACTTTAAAGTATAAGTAACACTCTTTGTTTTATTACAGCCCTTTGCATATACCCATTGGGATATATCAGTCACCATTTTTCTATATCCATACCTCCTTTCATGGAATGATATATTTTCTTTCACAATAGATATATTTGGGTTTTACTTTAAAGTGTAATAATAACCACAAAACCCACCATACCCTAAAAGGTCATAGATAACCCACACCTCGATTAGGTCATTCTAACTAATAAGCTAATGCAAATGTGATATTTATAGTTTTTCTAGTTGTTCCTATTGGAGCAAATAATCTCAAACCTGCTACTTTTCTATGTTTATTTGATATTACAGCAGTAATATTATGATTATTTTATGTTTTTAGGTAAAATATTGTTCCGGCGGAGCCACATACGGGATGTGGCGGTGAAAAGACTAAAGCCAATTGATGAGTATTGCAGGGTAAGGACACATCATGATATTAGTATTTTACATATGCTTTATTGTGCAACCACAACATTGTTTCCTTTTTCGTTATATTTGCAGGCTCTAGTCAAATTACCAACACATATTTCACGATGTGAAGATGTCTTAAGGTTCTTTGAAGCTCGTCCAGAAGATCTGGATCCACCAAAGGAGTAAGTGGATTTTTTTCCTTTTGTTCATTCTGTGCTGCTTTGTACTCTTGTGTATGTACAGTACTAACAGTATGACTGCTCCCATCTGACTGCAGTCCAGCAAACCTCGTAATTCAACTTCATTTTTATATAAAACCACTTGCAAAATTTGAAAAAATAAAAAAAAGTCTGTATTTAGTTTAGGTTATAAGGAAGCGGTAACCATTTTAGTAGCTAAATATCATATGTTTTATTAGAAAGCCGAATCTATTAATGGACTAGGAGGAGTGTGATTCTGTCAGTATCGAGTACATATGTTACCATTATTTATTCTGATCTGAGCCTCCTATAAAACCAAAGCCCTGAGTGAACAGTGGCTGAAAGTAGTCATTTATTATATGGCGGGAACTGGGAAACCGGTAACCTCGAACGCCATTTCTTTTCATTCTTATGCACTTATACCCACCTTATATACTAAGACTTTTAGTTTATCAATCATGTTGGGTCAAAAAGGCTGGTTGCAGCAACAATTTATCATTAAAATTTCTGTGATATCTACCATCCGGGTTTAAAGGGGGTTATCCAGTTTATACTATTTATGGCCTATCCTTAGATCTGGGGGGTCTGATACTTAGAACCCAAACAGATCAGCAGTTCCGAGACAGCATGATTCCTGCTGTTGTCTACATAGACTTCAATGAGCACCAAAACCCGTTTCTTCAGTTTGTACGGCAAGTGAGCAGCGTGTAGACAATACCGGGGTCTTGGTACAGCTGAACTGAAGGGTGTTAGGCTATATAATGTTTATGGACTATCCTAAGGATAAGCCATCAATAGTATAAACTGGAGAACTTTTTTTACTTTAGACATTCAACACTGATTTCTTGTGACCTGATCTGGATGAATAAACTGCTAGATTTTATTTTTCTTCTAAAGTGTACTAGGGAAGACGTTATTTATTTCCTAATGGCTTTAGATGGATTCCTACAGAAGTTCTTTAAAGGGAGTTTGTCAACAGAACCTAACGTCAAACCAATTCCATTAGGGTCTCCTGAATCACACAGTGTTTTTTCATTGTGAATCGTTGAGATATTGTTGTTTTTGTCAATATGTGAATTAGTTTGGCAATAGAGCAAGCAATTCACAATGGGAAAACCCTGTTTGATTCAGGTGATCCTGATCTATCTGCTGGGCGGGGATGATATGATGGGCTCTGATGACAGACTTCCTTTAATAATATTTGTTTTTTATCACAGTAGAATTCTAGGTTCAGTACCTCAAATATTTTACTTAAAATTCATTAAAACTGAATAAGTTCACATGGCGACAGCCCCTTTCTGTATGCATGTTAAGACTATGTCTTAGTAATGGCCTCTCCTGCTAATATCAGAAAGACGTCTACTAAAGCCGAGTCTTTTGTTGGCAGACCCCTGTAAAGACTGTATGGCTGTCCGAACCTTCCCCAGGAATAGCAGCTAGTCATCTGCGGTTTCTGTAGCTGTACTTGTGGTGCTCAGACTTATGTGACTAGATAAGATAACCCAATGAAAGGGAATGCTTAAAGGAAAACTTACCTAAAAATGAATGATAACGTAAACAGGCGATGATCTTACCATCACTGTTTGTCAAGTTGCAGAATTTTCTGTCCCTTTAAAGAAGCCGTCATGTAGGAATCGTGCAGATAATCTGCATAGAGAAGACTTTTTTTTATATATTTTTCAGTTTTGTTATTGTAATGTGAGACAAAATGGCGAAAAACTGGAGGATTTTAACAGATGAAGTGTCAGGAGACAATTTTTTAAAAAAAACTTTTTATGTGTTTAATATTCAATTTAGGAATCAAGTGTGGACTTTAGAAGGTCTAGACACCTTTAAGAAGCCTTGTATTTTTACATTATTTAAAGGAGTATTCCTATCAATGAATGTTATGGCACGTCACTAGGATATACAATTGGTAGGCGTACAGTTGAGTAAAGTGCTTCTGTGCTACAGTTTCCAGCTCTGCAGGTGGCCGGATGTCAGCAGTTCCTTAATTTAGAAGTCTTCCAACTTTTATTACATTGTATTACAATGCCAACATTTCTGGGGAATTTCTCCCACTAACCTACCAAAAACTGTTCAGTTTAACTGGCAAATAAGATGAAAGAGTCGACCTGTAGAAGTTCCTCTAACTGTAGTAGCAGAAGTTACAGTTCTCTTTGCCCTAAGGGTAATTGAGCCGCCATCAGTCGGCCGTGGAGCAGTAACCTGACTTCATTACAAATCTATTACCATGCAAATGGAGCTTGTGGTGCTTGATTCTGCTTCATTTATCTTCACTTCAATATCCTGTTCCTTCCTGTTCATTTACAATTAAGACTAATGAGTAACGTGGATTATTTTCTGCCAGTAATTCTTTTGTTCTTTTTCTACATTGCAAACCCCAAATTAACAAACGATTGTGAATAATAGGCGTCATCGAACTTTTACTAAAACAGCATAGTCATTGTTAATGTTGGTTATACTTGGTACATACCAAGTGCTTGGACTTTCACAAACTTTTTGACTGCCATCAAACTATTTCTTGGTAATATATTTTAGAGAATGCTTTTGGATGCAGAATTAGTTGGAATTCAGGATCATTGGGTATTGAATTATTGATTATTTCTTAGACCATCTATCTCACATTTTCTTATGTTAAGTGTGCAAAATTTATGATCCAGAAACCATACTAGGGATCAATTCAGTATGGCTGTGTTGTCATTTCTTGTGGAGTACAGAGGTGGCTACCCTTAAAGGGGTTTTCCAGGCTGGGCTGTCTGTCATTCACATCCGCCAGGGGACCCGAACGATCGAGAGCCTGTTCACTAAAACAGCTAGAACCCACAGACCCCATAGACTATAGTGGGGTCTGTCCATTGTTTTTTTTGTAAATTGGGGGGGGGGGCTGCTAACCTCTATAACTCCCATTCAGAAAAGCAAGTTTGTCAGTACAAAATAGAGCCAGAAGTATCTGTTATTCACTACCCGCTTCTACTTTTTAGAAAATAACTTGACCGCTCTTCGAGTCTATATAACAGCAGACTCCGCTCTCCTATACATTCTAAAAAAGTAAGAAGACTCCTAATATTTTGAGACTGTTCTCAAATAACTGGAGATAATGAAATCTGTCTGGATGTCATTGCCAGATAAGACGATGAATCACTTGACAGATAAAACCAACTGACTTCTGAACATGAAGATATATCATTACAATGGAAAAGCCAAATTTTTTTTACATCGGCTGTTTTGCGAAAGCCACCTAAGATCAGAGACCCTCATGCTCTGCATTCTCTTATAATTCGCTGATCCATCTATCAGGATTCATTTTCGTTGAAATTTTACAGACAGCCATAAACTTGCTTTCATGTCTGTAACAATCCTTTATCACTGGAGTTTTCCCAAGTGTCTGTGAGGCTTCTCCTCCTCTGTGTGTGGGAAACTTACTTGACTGGTTGGTTTTGGTGAGACTTTCCTTTATAGTGTCTTATGTATGTATACTACTGCTATCTCCTCTTTACACATGTTATTCTTAATGCAAGCATCTTTTAGCTGTCCCCATGGAATGCTGAGACTAGTAGTACCACAAATGCTCATGTCAGCCAGTTGTGGTTGTAGCGTTCTTGAGGTAATTGAAAGGGTATAAATAGGTACTTACTATATATAACAGCAAGAGGTTTTTTAGGAATATACCATTGGTTCGTAGAATAGGACCTCTTTGAATGGTGAGGTCTGACCTCAGGATCTCCACTGTCTTCACAATGATCAAACAGACTTTCCTTGGGACTGTCATTCCTTATCATTGCTCACTTATTGGCTGCATTTCCTACTTAACTATCCAATTTTCCTTGAAGACATACGTTTGTTAGCCATTTTAGCTCTCACATGGCTACTATTGCTGTTGCCCATCTCCTTGCGCTCCTTTTCTCAACTCTCTTTGGTACATTAGTTAACCACAGTCGAAGGGGGGAGTGGGCGATCTTTCTACCAATGTAACAACCCACCCGTATCTCTGTTGCCGCCTGTATTAAGAGCAGACTGACCATCCCTGGCTCCTGGGAAGTGTAGTAACAAGCTAACATCAAGGAGGTAGGGTTTTCATTGGGCACCTGAGACTCGTAACCTGAAGAGTCTTTTTGTTCCAACCTTTGGCAATAAGCTTCAAATGCTTGAATTAACTCGAGTTAACATGGAAATCTGAAGATTTGTTTCTTTGCGTGTTCTTGTCCTAGCACAGTGTGCATGTGTTCTATGATTTTACAGAAAGCAGTGAAAGTAATGGCAAAATAAATTGGGCCTGTTCCTGAGAAGCGGCGTAGGTTAACAGTCTGGATGAGACTGCTGTGTTCCCGGCAGTGAGGTCAAGAGGAGTGGGAGTTCTGTAAGGGACACAAGATAAAGACGGGCTTTCAGGCATCTGGTATTTAGCAGATGTGCCATTTAAATGTGGAGGTGGGGAGAGCTGCCAAACTGTGGTGGTGAAGAAGGTTCCTTTGTGATGTTTCTTGGCTTGTAGAATCTGATACTTCTAAAATAGGTGCCTTTAGGGTATTGGGGCAGGGTAAGTAAACAGTCAGCAGAAATGTTTTTGTACTTTCATTTTACATGTATAATATTGCTAGCTTGTTGTTTCTTTTTCTTTTTACCTCTAGGGCGCTTTTGTAGCCTACATATTTCTTGGACTTTTGCTCAGAAATCCAAGGAGTTTTGTTATACTGTACAGAGCAGTGGTTCTTTACCGAGGTTCGATCGAACCCTAGGCCCTATGCACGGTTCATTTTGTGTACCAGTAAAAAAACATATACCTATGTCTTGAATTTGGAAAAAAATCATATTTGATTTATCACTAAAGAAGGGTTCGGTGAATGTGCATATGAAACTGGTGGGTTCGGTACCTCAAACAAGGTTAAGAACCACTGGTATAGAGCATTTAGGTTCAGGACTGTTATTATCTAATGGATCACTAGTACTGAGAGTGTAGGGTAATACAACTAAACCAGTTAAAGGGGTTGTCCTCATAATGTTGGCCATGTGTCATTATTGTTGGAGTGGAGGGTCCAACCTCAGGAACCCAGAGCAAACTCTGGAATGAAGGAGCTGCAGCATGAAGTAATGGACAGTGGTCCCCACTTGTTTCCAGACACTGTTCTGTTCTTGACTTGGCAATAAAACATCTATTGTTATCATTGTAAGTGCAGCTAAAACCTCATGCAAATGGATTTAGTTTATATATTTTTTTTTTTACCATCGTTTTAATGGATAACACACGGACTTATTCATATTATGGCCACGTACACACGACCATGATGTTCACAAATGTGTGTGGTGCTGTAAAATTCAGGACGGGTCCTATTATGGAGTGCTTTGCAGCTACATTGATTGAAGTAAAGGGCACAGATGACGTGGGCTGACCATACCACCATGGGCACGCTTAACTTTAGTTGATAGAGTATAAATAGCACTGTAAAGGAAAGTTATCAACACCCATCATGCCTTTTCTCTTACATTAGCCATACCCACTTATTTTGGCAGGAAGGACTAGCCATCTAATGTGTATTGGGTATGTTGACTCTACCTTGATAGAAGATGTTGGAGGAAATAAGGTTTGGGCATTCTGGATCTCAATATGTCCAATCCTTTGTTCTTGCAGAAGATGCATGTAAGATGCCACTGAGGTTCCCGGCAGCAGCTTATTCTCTCTGCACCTACCATTGAGTACACATGAGCTCTCAGCCTAGGAGGATTGGATGGAATAGCTGTTGGCCTAACGCTCAATGGACTGGCAACAAACACTCACTGGAAGACTTAGGACACCCTAAAGCACTGATATCCTATTCTTACGATTGGACCCTTCATTAGGGTCCTTTGCAGGAGTCTAGATATCTGACCACCACCAATTAAAGGGGTTTCCCCATCTCTGCAAGGTATACCCTACCCATGCAATAGGGAATAACTTACAGGTTGGTGGGGGTCAGACTGCTTAGACGCCCTCTAATCAGAAGAATGATAGACAGTACTGGGCAGGGCATGCATGAACCGCTCCATTCATTTCAGTACACATGTCGGAAATAGCTGAGAACTGTGCTCAGCCACTCCTATTAAAATGAATGGAGTCGTGCTTCTGCTGTCTGACCACCACTCTATTCAGAATGGAGGTCTCAGTAGTTGGCAACTGATACTTAGGATGGTCCGTCAGAGTTTTAGTTGTTGTTATTGTAAACCCTTTCAAACTTCAGAACTATTAAGCTGAATCCCCCCATCCTATGTGATACTCCTATAAGTTTTCATTAATTGTCAGGGCTTCCACTATTTTTGATGGTACAAAACACATTCTGTAGTCCTATATTTACAATCAATAATACAAAAAAGATAATGTACATTAATTTCAATGGGGACTATCACGAGCAAAGCCATCATGGATTTGTTACAAAACAGAAACCATGCACCTAGTGTGAACAAAGACTTAAGAAAGTAAATTCATTGGTGGTGATCAATACTGCCGGGACACTTAAGACCAGATCCTGCAAACAAAACCTCAGATCTCAGTTTCTTCACTCTTACATTATCTGCAAAGTGTATGGGATTCTGGCTAAACCCATCCACACATTGCAGAAAAAAATCTGCAATGGAAAAGCTGTTTTTCGAAAGTGCTTGCTTTTTTGAAAATCACGGCATGTCAATTATATACATACGGAAACGCTGATGTTTTCTGTATATGTATAATAGAGGCCAAAAGTTCACAGACTTTCTGTAAAAAAACACTGTAGAAAAAAACATGATATGTAGCAGGGTTTTTTTGCGGTGGCTCGCTATGTGCGACCGTAGCCTTAGTGTGAAATGAGTAGGATTTTGTGCCTAGCTATTCTCATAGATGAAGACTCATCTTTGTAGTGGAATCTGAGCTCGGAAGCTTCCTTATAATAACATTATTATAATGCATGTCTCCATTAATATTTACATTAAACAATTTCAAAGGGATGACACCGAGGTAGAGATATTAACATGGAAAATAGAGATTAAAGCAATGTATTTTGTAATAGTATATGAGTGAAGTCATTGGTCCAGCTGTGCTGTGAAACATTGTGCAGTATTTCATGATACAGCTGTGTGTTACCCCATAGGACTGCTGTGTTCTTGGAGTAGGGAGACCCCCAGATGGTTGACTCATTACTATTGTCTTGGATCTATTTCTTATGTATTTTGATAAGCCTTATCTTACAATATGATTCTGTATAATATTCTCCATGTGTAGGGAGAGATTTATTATCCGTTTTGATATAGACATCTATTGTGTGTCATACATCATGTTCTAATAGGAGAGACCGTTGTGTACTTTCGCTGTAATAAGTTGTAGCTGAAGTTGCCTAATGGGGAATAAATTAAATATGATATAATATCCTTATCATAGGTAAAACTAACATGGCCAGCGCCGGGCAGCAGTAACTCTGCCAGCCTTTACAAATGTGTTCTTTTGTAATCTTGGATAGATACAAGAGTGGATAGTTGAATGGTAAAAGTGAGTGAAAGAGTAGACTGATGGATGGAAATATAGGTCATTACTAACGCCTATATCCATCCCCTACTTATATACACACACACACTCTAGGATCTGTCATTTATGTGTGTTTAATGTCACCTGTGATCAGCGGCTGCCGGACATATCTGTTGCTGCTTATTGCCTCGGAAGCAAAATCCTTCACAGCCTAGAATAAAACATCACTTATTGCTGTCATTGACCCTGCCAGTAGACATTGGGGGTAGTCAGGCTGATCCCATACACATGTATTAGTCAGCTGGACCTTTATGCAGTGTCCTTTCATGTTAGTAATAGATTAGCTTCTTAATATTTGTAGTACACCCCCCCCTTCCCAAATTGATACCATTATACTACATCAGTACAACCCCAAAATAACCTGCAATTGTATGTCCCATCATGGGTGTGACTTTCCTTTCCACAGCTGGTGCCAGAGAAGCCATTTACACCCTGGGTAGCTGTACTGTTGTTATAACAGTTAGTGAGAATATTTATGGCTGCCGTCTCCTTTGACTTCTTAGGAACCAGGATAAAATAAGGGACTTCTATCCTTGAACTTTCTCATCTCAGCACAAGCCATGGGAGGGCCTGGGGTGAAAGGCGAATTTAATTAGGCTATAAACAGCCGCTTCCTGACCTTTGTTCTTCAACTTCTTGCACTTTTTTTTGGGCAATGAACTTGCTTCAAAGTGACGTCAAGTTTTGTTATCACACCGAGAAGCTTTATGGGTTTTGGACAGGAGAATGTGATCTCTGCTATGGTAAGAGGTGGGACCCTTTATAAGGTTGGATATGTGAGAGGATACATGTGCTCTCAACACTTGAATAAGAAAGCTCATTTGAAAGCAATTAGAAAGGGGGAAAAAATTGTGTTACTGAAAAATCCACAATTCCCTAGTGATGGGATAATGCCTTTTAAGTGCGTCCATTCAGTAGCGACATAGAACAGACATTTCTTAGATGCTTTTATGTGGATTTTCAAGTTTGTGACACCCATCATGAGACAGGGTATGCTAACATCTTCCTTGGGATAAAATTTGGGTATAAAAAAGAGAACCCTGACACACATAGCCACCCTCCGAATGGCAAGGAGACTGAGCCAACAGCTTCCCCTACCCACTATTTGGATTATTAGCTTGTGTTAGCATTCAACAAACGCTATGCTATTCATGAACCAGGAAGCTCATGATGAACAGTCTCAACGAGCAAAGATGAGAAGTTAATTCTAGTAGTAACACGTAAATAACATCTACCCAAGTTTTATGAATTTATACATCAAGAGAACCTGTCAATATATGTGAAAAGTGCAATGACCTACATTGTCTGATGCGTACTATCAGCCTGAACATTTTGGTGATTTGTATATCCAAATCCGTTCAGCCATTCCAAAGATATAAGCCCTTTGTTGATGCAGATTAGGGTATATTAGCCAAGTTATTGGTAAAACTGTAGTTTCTCTGTGTACTGTATGTCCGGCACTGTTACCACCCACTTGGATAGTAGACCCTAATTTGCATCAACAACTGTAAAAGGGCTTATATCTTTGGAATGGCTGAATGGATTTGGATAAAGATAACACCACAATGTTCAAGGACAGCGTCTATCAGATGATGTATGTCATTGAGCTTTTTACGCCGGAGACACGTCCTCCTAAAAGGGATCTTTTGTGTTTAAAATGTAGTCTGATCTGCTGTAGTGCAGGAGACACTGAGCAGATTGATACATATCTTTGTGGGAAAGATTCTGCATAACCTGATATTTATTGATCTAAACTGATTTTTTGGGATTAGGCATCCAGTGGGCAGTCCTCCTCTGTCATTCAATTAGACCACCCACTGAAATCCTAAGTGCAAAATTATCAGAGTTTTTAGGTCAGTAAATGACAAGTTATAATGAATATTTTTCCCACAAAACTGTATATTAATTGTCTCAGCTCCTCTTGCTCTATAACATGCTGGCTTCTGATTGAGAAGCATTTATAATGTGGCAGGTTCCCTTTAAGAGGGTCTCCTGCTTTTGATGTAAATTTATTATGAGCAATCATACCTATAGTGTGCTGCTCTGAGAAAATAGCACAGCATGGTGAAAAAACACCTCAAAACTGCATTGATGGTGACTCTAATGTGCCCTTTTAAATACCAAACAAATGACAAAATGGCTACAAACCAAACCCTTAAATCTACTAGCAAAGTCCTGGACACTGTAAATGATCTGTTCTATGAAGAAATGTAAGAGGCTGCTGGAAATGTGCCTAGAAATGAGGAGTAGTTGGTCACAGAACTTCTGCAGATTGACCGTGTAGGGGTTAAAGGCACATACATGGTCCGCTCCCATGCACTAAAATCTGGGTGGGAAAACCGAATACATCATGTTCTCTTTGTTCATGTTAGTGAAATCCAGACCTTCCAACAGCACAGAGTCGTGGAAGGAAGACTTTATATATAGGGATGAAGCACGCCGCAGCTCTAAACTGCTTTATAAATGTCCAACAGGAAGATCCAGAGACACAGAAGTAAGTGATGGATACAGGCGGAAGGGGCTTATCTGCATTGTCACCGCTTCCTCTCGCTCTATCTTCTGCTCTCTGTCTGTTTGATATTCTTGGAGTATATCCCTTGTTATTCTAGCAGATACAGCGTGTTCTGCCTGGAAATGTGCAAGTGGAATCGGAGTTTCTCTATGTCAGGCCTCCGAGCATCAAGGAGTCAACACTTGGGGTGTTCAGAGATGGATCCTTGAATATCTATCTATCTATCTATCTATCTATCTATCTATCTATCTATCTATCTATCTATCTGCCTATCTATTTGTCTGTCTGTCTTGTTTATCTCATGGACAGACACACACGCACGCACGCACGCACGCACGCAAATGTAATGTGATGCCTTTTAGTTCCATAGGAAAGTTGGGTAGCCTATTGCATTATCTTAAAGGGGTTGTCCTGAATGGACAAACTATCTTAAGCTATGTTTCCTGTGTAGACACCCTGCCTTTTGGAAGCCACATTGTAAATACTCATTTTCTCTAAGGCAGTGCTAAAGATCTTTGCAGATGGGATGTGTTTTCTTTTTTGTTCCTGTAATATCACAACTTTCCCTACTATTACACTTTCTGACCTGCAACCATGATGTCTTTAGAGTGCATGGCCTTTAAGACCTATACGGTCTATGCTACTGTATATATTACCATTCCAATGGTGTTTCAGTATGAGCTTATTCAGACTTCTAGGGTGCAGTTCCTGAGAAGCTGTACAATTGCTCCTAGCTCTTGGATAGGGGCAGGTAATAAGTGGTGAGAAAGTTGATATTTGGCAGCATTATATATCGATCTTCCTCCCTTTGATATTTGGTTTGGGTTGTGCTAATGTATGACCACCTCTTGCATACACTTACAGTACCATGCAAGAAATGCTACAAAGAATGTTGTTGAAAATAGAAGTGTGAATAGTTTTTGTGAATTAACAAAATTAAGTCAATGGAGAAAAGAGAAATCTAAATCCCATCAATATTTGGTGTGACCTTTACCCTTTGGAGGAGGAGACCTGGAAGTGATGATACGGCCCCTACAGAGCCCTGATCTCAACATCATCCAGTCTGTCTGGGATTGCATGAAGAGATAGAAGGATTGGAGCAAGCCTAGATCCACAGACGATCTGGGCTTAGTTTTCCAAGATGGCGGGAACAACCTTCCTGCCGAGTTCCTTTAAAAGCTGTCTGTAATTGCACCAAGAACAACTGATGGAAGGGAAAGAACAAAGGTCACACCAAATATTCATTTTATCAATTGACAAAAATAAAGAATTAATGCTTCTGTTTCTGAAAACTTACTTTGCAGCATTTTTCCCCTACATATGCTTAAAACTTTTGCACAATGCTCTATGCTTGTGTTTTACTGCATTGTACAGGCTTATAAAACATGACTATTTTCTTTCAAAAAACAGCACCACACCTGTCCCAAAATTATATTAAAGTGCAACTGCCTTCACTTTATTTGAGCTGAACTACATTACCCAATCCAACCTATGGACTTGGGTGGCACCATGGAGCCAACATAAGGAATGCAGTAGACCAAATGTATTTATGTGCCTGGGTCTTCTCATCCTTGGGCATACCTGCACCATTGGCACTGGTGAAAAAATCTAGATTCCTGAATTAGGTATTGTCAGGGTCTGGGGTTGCTAGGTGGGGTGGCATAGACACAGAAGTCCAGTTTCTTTAGTCCAAAACAAAGGTAGAGTTTATTTTCACTCAAAAATCTAGTGCAGCAACAAAAGGAAACAATACAAAAATAAATACCTGCCCGGCTAGGCTCTAACTAAACATAGAATAGGTTACCTCACCTAGAATCACAGAAATCCAAAAGCCAGTAGAATCATTCAGGACACAGCTCTGGCTTCTTAAGATCCTGACAAGGAGACTCTCTGCAGCTGGGTCGCTGCCGGGACATCCCCAAAGTGTGGACTGGAGGGGGGTGGAATGACAGGTCCCACTACCAATCCTACCTGCCATTCCTAAAAATCCAGCCCAGTAACCGGAACTCTGAAATAACCCTCAGCAGACAATAGTTATCTGCTGAGAAATGTTCTTTCTGGAGTTTTCTCATCTCACCCAGCTTAGTAGTCTGGGTGAGATGTACACCCCCTCCATTACCTGACCAGACATCGGCTTACAGTATCTATAGTAAAATACAAGGCAAGTTATATACAGATAACCAGTCAGGAATGTATATTGTAAGCCCGCAGATCAGAGATATATACATATATAACAGGTGGCTACTTAAATAAATAACTAAAAATATTTAGCTTCAATTATTTATATTTATTTATTTGGGAGGTTTCAATATTTTAATTGCATAAACACAATTGATAACTCTTAATATGAACCATTGGACGGGTTATACAATTGTATTTTATCCTGTACTACCAGACACAGGCATTCTGCTTGCTTTGCAAAAAACGTGGCCACTACCAGAGCTTGATATATGTGTATATAGCGTTGACTCAGTGTGTAGCAGTCCTGCCAGGGTCTCTGTTTCTCACCTTTACTCCCACTTTCCACACACAGCTGGTCGAAGGCATTTTTCTCTTTGTTGTGAAATGGTAACTATGACTATAATCTCCTTCCACTGTGTTCTGGGACAGCGCTCTCCATTCCTGGGTGCTAAGTAGGGCCACGCTTGCCAAAAGCTGCAATGTATGTGGAAAGAAAGACAGCTCAGGGAAATCAAAGTAGGTGGTGGAGCATTGCTTTCCACTCCAGCCTTGCACATCACATAAGTGAAATATCTAATCCTGGTGGGTCACTCTGGCCACCGTACAAGTCTTATAACTTCCTGGCACCGCGTCTTTCCAAATGTTTATTGTGCCATTTCAGCTTTTAAAGGCTTTTATAGCACTTTCAGTTTTCATCTGGTTAAAATAAATGTCTTCAAAACCTGTTTGGTTCCTAAAGTTAAGTGATGATACACCTGTAGGGAGCTAGAAAGCTACAGCAGATCCTAGAGATCATATAAAGGGGGTATGCCGAGAATTTTTCATTATATGTTTGAGCAAAACATCAGCAGCTCATTCAAGGAGACCAGTATGGTGACCTTGCCGGGACTAAACCATAAAATAAGTAGTCTGGAAATTGTCTGGCTTAAAGATGTTCATTTGCATATATTCTACTAACCCATATGTACATCATAGATTGTGAGGTCTTCCTTGGGATTATACTTTAGTAGTCTTTTCTGCCAGGCACAAAAGAGAGGTTCGGTATTAAAACTTTACCGTAATGGGATGATTTACCGTGATTTACTGTGTTGTGGGGTGACAAGTGGTCTCAAAGTCCCGGCTCCGGGACCCTGTGGGCGGCCGCCATCTTCCTCACTGTGTCCCTGGTGAATCGGCACGTCCACATTTAGCCCCCAACCTATGGTGCTGCAGCCCTGGCTCCATAGCCCACCCACAGCCTGCCCTGCACCAATAGGAGGAGCGTGGACAGACCAGCGCTGGCAGAATGCCAGCTTGTACAGCCAAGCCCGGAGGGGTGTTTGGAGGGTGACGGTGGCGATTTGGGGTGAGTGACCCACATTTAAAGTAGCCTATTGCACTTTCGTGGGAAATATGTAGGTGTGTGTGAAATTTCACCCAAATCCATTCAGTCGTTTGGCTGTGATTGAGGAACAAACATCCAAACATCCAAACACACAAACCCACAATCTCACAAACATTCAATATTAATAGGATTAGAGAAGATGCTTTAGTGTCCCTAAAGTTCTGTATTTGGATTAGAATCACCTATAGGAGTCTCTATCACAGATTCTGTCACCATTCATTGTAAGAATACTGCCGCGTGAGGTGGATCTACCAATGTCCGATGCGTGACTAATCCAGTACCGAGTTGTTTCTGCTTTCGCTGGAAACCACAGCGCAGATGTGACCAGAACCTTAAAAATAGTTACAAAATATAGATTAGATTTCAAAAATCATCATTCACAAGACAAACTTCTATGGATCTCCTGACCCTTCTGAGTAAATGCTCCTCTAGGCAGAAGGCACTCATCCTTTGACCTTGTCATTCACTATAACTGATGCTTTTGTATAAATGAGTTAAAATTGGTCATCCCTGGCTTCTCGGCCCTCGGCTAATTCCCTGAAGACAATATGCCTGCTGCCTGTCCTTCCATTTAACCTCTTTGCTCCGAGCACTTTACAACACTTAAGTTTAAAAGGATTAGAGGTCAGATCTGGAATCAACACCACAGGAATTACCGCTGTGGCTTTAATGCTCAATTTCAAGGTGATCATCGGCTCTGTAGGGGCATCTGCCATGAATTTATCTGCACAAACCCTCCAAGGGAAGGTTCACAGATAACATTCATTGAGATGGTGTCGTTACCCATTAGACACAGCTCTCACTTGTGTATATATATTCCTGTCTAAGATATTCTGGATTGTGCTTCTGATCTATTCTTATGATCTTCATGGCACAAACAACTGGGCTCATGGGAAGAAAGTGGCTATAGATTCTCCCTCTCAACAATCCTACTTTAAGATCCTGGACAGAGAATCACTAATAAAGTGTAGCTCCTGCTATAAAGTTGTCAGTCTGCTCATGTTTTACACCGTTGTCTTTTCATACGGTTGGTCAGCATGTAATACTACATTTCTCCAGTAGTAGGTGCTTCAGCAAAGAACATAAGGCCCGCAGCAGCTATAGCAGCCTATTGACTGGGATCCCTAAAGCTTTTCTGCAGCATTGAGAAATTATGTTTAGAAATGACATCCTTATTATATATTAATGTCCAAAACAGGAGGAAGTTAAAGGTGTTTTTTGAGCTAAAAATATTGATGACCTATCCTAAAGATAAGTCATTCGTATCAGATTGTTGACAGTCTGACACCCAAAACCTCCATTGATCCGATGTACTCAACAGCTGATACACAAAGAATGGAGCAGGAAGCAAACAGCTCCGCTCTCTGTGTAGTGGCCAGGGCTGGTACTGCACATCAACTTTCTCACTTGAATGAGCGCTATCCTGCAATGACTCAGTTCTGCCACTATACAGAGAACAGCGCTGTCTGCTTCCTGCTTCATTCTCTGCCTATCAGCTACTGCGAACAACTGATCCATGTGGGTGCTGGGTGTCAGACCCTAATCTGATGTTGAAACCGATCTCCATACTATCTAACTCCAAATTTACTCAGCAGATTTGTTAAACTGGATGCCCGACACTTTGAGTTCACAGCAGGAGGTCAATAACAAACTTCCTGCAATGGAATTGCCCAGTAAACAACCAAAATCCTCTGGTTTGCACTGCAGGTTTCATAGCGGCATCACTTGCGTCTGGCCTGGGTAAATCTGTGACCAAACATGCAGCAATAATTGGCATGCTACATCTTGTTACTTTCTATGTCTTCTGGGTGAGAAGCTGCTGCAGTAGATGGGGATCATGCGCAGACTCTACTAGTCAAGTAATAGAGTTGGATCTACAACCCAGTCTACTACATAGCTGAGATCCGAGGAACTGTAGCGCCAGTCCTATCATGTGACCAGCACCAGTAATGTCCGACCCCCACAGATAATATACTGATAACCCATCCTGTGGCTAGGTATCCGCAAAAAAAATAAAAAATACATTCGGGGCAAGAAAACCCCTTTAAACGGGGGTAATTCTGCCACAGGTAATGTACTGTAAACTCTCAGCGTTTGACCTCATCCTTAAGGATCCTTTCTAAGCACTGGCTCTTCCCTCAGCATTCTGTGTTTTCTTCTGCTAAATTCTGCTCAGCTTGCTGGTAATCGAGGAAATTAACTTCTCTTATGTCATTTCCTTCTCTCGGCCACTTCTCTTCTTATCTGTAAAGATTTATAAATAAGGCCTTTTGGCCCAAAGTTTTCTTACGAAAACGGAATAGGAAAACTTAATGACTCATGACTGAATATTAGAGCTTGGTTGCTTGCTCTGGACTACCATGCCCCATTTCACCTATTGATGGCATGTACGTGTATATATACTCATGCATGTTGTGTAGATATGTACATTCTGGACAATGGCTGGTAACAAACATTTTCTATTTTACACCCTGTGACTGCCACTGTCTACCAGATCTACTGCATGTGTAATAGTCCTTCTATAGAAGAAACCTGTATTATGGACATATAATAGCAACAATACTACTGGATCTATAGGAGTGTCACTTATTGTGCACATATACTGTAATAACATCAATAGTAGTGCATGGATAAACATACACATGTTCTTCATTAACCTTTCACTTGGCTGAAAATAACTGGAGATTTTTGGCATGAGATAACAAGCGTTGGGGAAAAAAAAACCCTTAAAACTTAATTTTGTGATATTCTGTTAGGAGATATCTATCCATACTATGTGTATCTATTTGGGGCCACCCAGTGGTTAGTTGGGGTATTGCAGCCATCAATATCAGATCAGTGGCGTCTGAGACCTGACACTCTTGCCATTTTCCGGTTTGATGAGGTCTTAATGTTTGGATAAGCATTATGGCCACTTCACTTACCAAGCACATCGCTGTACATTGTATAGTGGCAGCGCTATCCCTGTTATTTGCATGGGACTGACCTACAATATGGCCATGTAACCAATGACTTTTTTGGCCTGAGGAAAGGAAGTGGCATTCACCGGAGCACCATTGCCTCTTCAAACAGCAGATCAGGGTCCATATTTTTTAACTCCACAAACCCCTTTAAAGCACACACTGCTCAATGCTAGTGAATGGCACAACTTTTTGTTTTACATTATAACCTATTAGCAGTAATGTGAACAGAAGCACCATTCTATGGAATCTTCTACCTCCATTATATGTCTAGGTACATGCTTTCAGGAATATAACTTTGGGTTGGATCAATATTTAGTTGTAAAGTTGTGTTTTATATTGTGTTTTGTATACATTGCATGGTTTATCTCACCTTTGTATGACATTGTATCCCACTGAGGTAAACTATCAGTTTTGTGCTATAAATATTTCTTTATTCTCACCCATAATAAAACACACAATCTCCGGACTCCATCACCATTCCCAGCTATTGTGCTGAGGATTTATCACCAGTTCTAGTCAGATGGCGCCATCTAGTGGTCACAACTTAAAGTTACATTTTCCATAGTTGGCTACTGTCTTGTTTTTTTAATTGAAAACATTACTTCATGCTGAGAATTGTTGCTCTTGTCTGGCCTCACTATCTGTTTGTACATATTGCAGGAATCCTGGAATATAGTGATGCAAACACTTCCTCAGAAAACAATTAACTTTATTGTTCCTCCTCATCCAATCCCTATATTACATTTAAAGCATAGCCATAGCCGCGCTACATGTGGCCCTTGTGATGTCTTGTCCATGTTTGTTGTCTTTTAGCACCATTTGGGCTATAGATTCACACTAGGTTCCGTTTCAGGTTCACATTCAGGTTTCCGTCCTACGGGTCCGCATGGGGCACTGAAAGAGGAAGATCCTGTCTGCTTAAAAAGCAGTTACAGGTGGAAACCTGCAGACCCCATAGACTATAATGGGGTCCACCGGTTTTCCACCTGGTTTCTCTTTGACGATTTTAGATGGTTTTGGAGGCGGAGTTTCCTGCGCATATTGACCAGGTATCTGATGCTCCATTGTCCATCAATAGCAACTTTTCTGCCTTGCGCCAGGGCTCAAGCGGTGAAGAACCAGTGACATATGGGAGTGATGTCCTTGGACCCTTTCCAGCAACTGGCCAAAGGTTGGTCTGGGGGCTCATATGAGCCTCATGTCTTTGGAAAATGATGCTCCAAACCCTGAACAACCCCTTTTAATATTTCATTCATTTCTAGGATTTGTGGATGTTTATTAGGCCTCCCTAGTAAGTCAATGTCACTCTTACAATAGACAGCAGAGCACATAATGATAATGTTATTGTCCACACTGTTATTATGGTTACTGTTATATTTCACATACACTTGTCTTTACTGCAAAATAAGAAACACAATCTAATCTCCGGCATCATAATCTCCCGCTAACACCATTATTCAGAATAATGTGGGTCCTGTCACGGATCCAGCCTCCACGCTCTATTATAGATGGTAATTTAAGGACTGAGAAAGCTTTTACCTAATTGAGGGGAAGATCCGCATTAACCTCACCGGAGATTTTTCATAGGTGGAATACACATGGGGGTTATTTGTAATCCGATCCACACCGGGATGTTCGTGCTTACAACTTTGTGAAATCCTTTTTCCTCGCTGTGCTTCTTAAAGAAATGAAGTCACACGCTGCTAGTCTTACAAAACCTTACACCAAGTCCTTGTTTCACCTTTTGTGAATCTTGAGAAGAATCAATAAAATCGAGAAGGGGGTGGGGGTTCAGTCTTTTAGATGAATGGTGGCTTAGTGGTTCACTGGGGTCTTGGATTTGATTCCAACCCAGGATAACATCTGCATATGGTTTGTATGTTCTCCTCGTCGGTTTCCTTCAGGTGCTAGGCGTTCTTAAACACTCTAGAAAAGATTAAAGGGGTTTTCTGAGACTTTTTAATAGATGACCTATCCACAGGATTGGTCATCAATTAAAGATCGGTGGGGGTCCAAAACCTGGGATCTGTCTGGATGACTTCTCTTCTGCTTCAAAGGCCATGTGATATCACGTTCATCAGTTACAAGACCTGATCGCAGCTCAGTCCCATATACAAGTGAATGGGCCGAGCTGCAATACCAAGCGCAGGCACTATACAGTTATACGGCGCTGTGCATAGTAAGTAGTGAAGAGGCCACAATGTTTGAATGACCACTGTATTCTCTTTGATCAGCCGGGGACCTGGATGTCTGAGCCCTACTGATCTTTAATTGATGTCTTATCCTAAGGATGTATTAGAAATAATTCCCAGAAAACCTCTTTAAGGCTAGAGCTACACAATAACTTTGGTGACGACTTCTGTGGTGTAACCCAAGATTGCCATGTCACCCCTTGACTCCTTCACTGATCTAAGAGAATGGATTTGCATTATGACTCCAAGGGTGCTGTGAATACCACAAAAATAATCCGTGACAGAACCTTACAGCAAGTATTATATTTCCCTGCAGCTCCACCTCAGGTAAAATAAGGCATTGCAACATGTCTCTTGAAATTATTTCCTTCAGTATAAGGATACAAGAATATGTAGTGGTGTTACTGTAAATTACTATATTTTTCAGTTCTCTGGCTTGAATAAATGAAGCCCATGTTGTTATTTCTAAGTTGTGGCACAGAAAACAGCCTCGTGAAATGGCAACATAAAACTGCATTTTACCTTGCTAAGCCTGTGGACTCCTGAACATCACATCCTTTCCTATTAACTGATAAGTCCCGAATATTTTACACCTAAAATTTACACCATATAAATTTAGGGGTTGTCCCATGACAGATATTTATGGCACGTCCACAGGATATCTCGTTCACTTCTTGGGAGCTACGGAAACACTGTACCTCAGTGAGCTTGACAGTTTTCGTAAATCTGACCAACACTGGCAGCCTGGATTTGCCCGTAAGTGGGATCAGTTGAGACCACATGGGGTTTGGGGAGGTCGCTTCTAAAAATTGGTTGTAGGGAACTTAAGGAAACTTAAGGAATATCTTGTGGATATGCCATTAATGTCTGTCATGGCACCATTATACTGCCTTAGCACATATGTGCCTGCGGTAGGGAAATAAGATTGTGTCAGTCGGGACAGGGACTGATGTGAGTGATGACAGTGCTGAGCAATATTTTGACGCTATTTTGAAAAAAATACAAGTAAAAACAAACCATTATATACTGTAGCAATGGACTGTGGATCTTTGGGTTACCTTCTATGGGACAGGGAGAGCTCTGCTAAGGATGGTAATGGTAACGTAGCAAGCATATCCATAATGTAGTTTGACATTACAAGTTGAATGTCCGCTCTTGACTTTTTATTTTATTAAGTATGTTTATGACCCAGTGGCGGCCCACACTCCACACAGATCTCTTTATGACATCTAGCCAAAGGCTTCTCATTTATCCTCCTCATTTATCCTCCGATTCCTGACAATTGGGTCATTCATCTATACACAAGTATTTTAATGATCACTGATAGCATATTTCCATCTTGTTAGAGGAAGTGAAAGGGACTGTTGTGTGTTATCTGAACATGGAGCTACTGGACTCATTTTGTCTTCAAAGGAGAGGAAACAGCAAGTGCCATTCCTAATTTTGTACCCATTGTCAATACAGATCCTACAAGATGTCATTGCATAGAGGTTTAGTAGTTAGAAAATGGTTCCATTTATTATTCTGTGAGCTTCCTGCCCGAGCTTGGTCCAGAAGAAATATTGCAATATTGTTTTGGTATATTTTGGCTGACATTTATTACAGCTATGGGTTTCCGTACCAGACAGTTCAGTCTTTCTTGGTTTATGATAATGACTCTTATATTCGTATACGTTGCATATGCTTTAATTTAAAAGGGCAGTCAAACAATCCCTTTAAGGGCCGCTATTAGCCTATATTAATTAGATTCAGAGCTCCACCTGCTGGTCACAAAAACCGCTGCTTGACTTCATCCTCACAGATGATACTCACTGATTCCACCACATAGAGACATCATCGGACAACAGTATATAGGAAATCGGAACTAGTATTCTGTTGTGTTTTTCTATATTTAGTGTACATTATTTAACAGAACTTGGCGAAACTGTATGTTAATCTCGGTGTTATAGTCTCCTTAGCCAAGTATTTAGTTTCATCCCTAATGAAAGTCCTGGCTCAGTTTTCGGGTGCAGTCTGTCTCTAGAAAAGCATAAATCAGGTTATCAATTTAGAAAATGGCACAGAAGACTAATCTGTTTGGCAGCACTTTATAGGATCTTAATGTTATTTCAATAGACGAGTTTTATTTCATTATAATGACCCATCCTGGAATCTGGAATAATAGGAGAAATGAGAAAGAGTGGAAGAAATTGGTGATTCCAGAAACTTTCACTACCTGGAAATACATCGTAGTCTGCGTAAAACCTTGGCGAATATTTTAGCCACACATAATATTTCTAACCAAGGTTAAAAATATTTGTATAGGAAACCCTCAAATATTTAATTTATTAAAGCCAAAAACTGTTGTAAAATCATTTGTTAGTGTGTCCGCCGATTGTTTCTGGTACTGAGGATCAACTCCATTGAGGTAGATGAGGGGAAGCTGTCATATCACACACAACCTGCAGCAGGTAGGGCACAATTTTTTGGGAAAAATAGATTCAGGTAGAATTTTGGATGGTAGTTGCTGTGACTTCCGTTTAACTTTAGTTCTTTAGATCAGTTTCGATTCTTATATAAGTTTTGGCACACTGTTACAGATAATAGCTGATCGGTGGAGGTGTCAGGAGTAGAATCCCTGTCATTCTACCATTGATCCTAATGATAAGTCAAAAACAGCATAGCACTAGATGGCCCCTTTAACTTCAAGTTTAGTCTCTGTGTGAGCTATGACTATGCAATTCCTCAGTCTGACCATCAGTCCAATCTTAAGGGCCCTCAAATACTTTCAAGTGAAGATAAAGATGACGTCTTTATTTGTTCTTATTGCAGGTAAGTTTTATGGATTTTTTTTTTTTGGTTTTGTCAGAGGAATGATATGTACCATATTAGTTCATCATGAATCATCTGCTCTGTTCTTTTTCAAGAGGGGCTCACATTTAGAAGAGGTGTAGATGAGGCTAAGGATTGCCAGGACCTGTATCAGGTGCCATTGAAGTAGTGTGCTTGAGCAACATAGGTGCACGCAGAGATGCAACTCCTGGGCCTCAATGCATAATCTGTTGAAGGGCCATATTACTGTCCATATATAATCTTGTTTTTCTTCTTGTGTTGTAGAGAAGCCTATGAGCCCTTTGGGCACAATGGCCTGGTAGTGACTACTGTTTTTGCACCCCCTATACCTACACAACGCTGAGCGCAAAACTGCCAACCTGACTTTTGATAATATAGCAGTGTTTAAGCTCTGTCCATAAACCATGTAGGACCACTCATGTTTGGGCAGGGTTTTGTAAACCACAACAAGATTGCTTTCAGAATATGCTCCCAAACATTCAGGGCAGTCCTGGCAAATTTAGGACAATTGGCAATTATAGGGGTACAGGCAGAGATCCGTTGGGGGTGGGTCCTTGTTGTAGTCCCAAGGATCTATTTTGCAGACCTATTGGTAGGTTGATGGCTGTAGATTATAGTGGGAGTTGTGTACCATATAAATGTATTGATGTGCCTGATATAGTAGCTGCAAATACTAATAAATTCATGCACAGATGTGAATGTTTTCATTACCGAAGGGGGTGGATCAAGACTATCATGGGCCCTGGGCTATGTGAAGCTTGTGCCACATCTCAACCTCCCCCCACTCCACCAGGCTAACATTTTCAGGGCCTTTCATATGAGCTTATGATCAGTTGAATGATAATTCATTCAGTCAATTCCCAGTTTTAGGTTGGGTTTATACATTGCACATGCAATGCGTACAACATGCACCCAGGATGCTGCCAAATCCAGGGATCAGATGGATGTGGTTGAAGGCCACGGGGTACAGGAAGGGGAGAGACTTCACTGTGAAAGAACAGCAGTGTACCTCGCCATGTTTGGAGTAGTTGTGCATCGCCTGAATTGTGACACTACCGCCTTGCTTATGAGAAGACTGGTTACATCATGCATGTATTTACAGGTGCATATAAAATTATACTGCCATCACAGGCCACTTCTGAGTGGCGTACTCTTGTAAAAAAAAAAGTGAGAGGTTTGGACCCTTAGGAGTCACTGATGGTGGTCACCAAAAAAGGCGGCATTCTAATCCACTACTGCATTGCAGAGCATTTTCCTTACCTTTTTCCATGAGTATTACTATTACTAGTAGATGAAAGCCTCGGCGTTCCTGCTCACTCACACTTTTTTTATTACAAGAATTACCAGCGCTGGCCTCTTAAAAATACAAGCAGAGCAGTAGGATATCCCCAAGCAGAGACTACTAGGCAGCGGAAAAGATGATGAAAGAATTTTTACTGAAAGCTCCCGTCCCCTTCCAAGCCCTCACATGCAACAACTGTTTTATCTCACCAGGGGACACCCTCCCTCATCTAGCAGCTCGGGGCCCCTGTTTCTTCACATTTTTGTTCTGGATACTTCATTTTGCACTGTTTTAAAGAATATTCTATTCATGTGTGTCTTTCTCTGTTGTAACAGACAGAGGTGCTGGGTTAATCCAAAATGTAAGGCTGAATTAGGTATCCTCAGTGACACTGGCATCTGCTGTTGACTTTGGCTTAGGGTCATGGAACTTGTATACATTATTTTTTTTTTTTTTTTTAGAAATGCATTGCAGCATGCTGGTATTTGAGAATACTGAGAATACATGGAAGAGAAAAGGAGCAAACGCCACTGTTGTCCATGAATTGAGTCTGATATTACAACTCCGTTCTGTTACCTTTAGGCTAAGGCCCTACGTTGTGGAAAAGTTGCTTTTTTGATGACAATTTTGCTGCGTTTTTTTTTTTTTTGGTTAATCCAAAATGTAGCCTTAATGGGAAATATATAGGAAGCCCTTATACTTCTCCCTTCTGCTCAATCCTCTCCTGACTTTGCCTCAAAAAAAATGCAGCAAAATCTGCAACAAAAAAAGCTACTTTTTTCATTGTGGGGTCTTAGATTAAGGGGATATTTCCATCTTAAAAAGTTATCCCCTATACATAGGATAAGGTATAACTTGGAGAATGACAGAGTTCAGTCCACTGAGCGCCGCACAGATCAGAAGTACCGGAGAGTCTGTTCTGAATGGAGAACTGGTCAGGACGGGCACACTGCTACATTCATTTCAATGAAAAGGCCAAAGCATGGCACTCCACCAATCTGCACGGTATCTCCTTTACTATGGGTAGGGTATAACATCTTTAGATAATCCATTAATTGAGGTTTGGCTGCAATACCATACTTAGCTATACAAAGCATCACTGTATGCCTAGAGAACCTTTCCAATATCAATATTATAGATAAGACATCTCAAGGAGTTCTATAGGCGTGCTGCAAAATCATCCATAATGCCACGCTTTACCACATCACAAATGTTTTCTATAGTAACACTTTCCTCATATACACTTCACAAAGCTGCGTCTAGTAACAGTGACTGACGTTCTTACAAACTGACAGCATTTAATAGTTTCTATTTTTATGCTTTGTCCGTTCTAATTCATTGAAATGTGTCATCAAAGGACAGCTTTAAAGCCCATGTGTATGAACCCTAGAGGGTCAGGATTTTGTTATAGGAGTCTGGTGAAATTGTTACATGAAGACTATGAACACAATCCAACATTGTGCATAAGGCAGAGAGTAATCGTACTGAATGGGGACCCTAGTATGATATCCAATCACTTCGAAGAATTACGCCAACCAAAATCATAAAATTCGTAATAGAGAGGTGTATTAGTAAAATTACTTTGCTACCTACTATTTGGAAGTCTGTCTCTATAATATGTAGCCTTGCCTACGGTTTTGTCCCTTTACCTTGTACCCAGCACTATGTGTGTCCATGGTAACAGACAGCGACCAAACCCTGTGTAGTTTGCCACCCACAAACCATTATTATTGCTTCAGTCTAACTCACCTCTTCTGGGCTCCATTGTGTCATCCGTTGCGGGTCCCTATCCTCTCCGGGCCTGTTGTGGCTTCTTGACTGACATCTGGGGCCCCAGGGGGACAGCTAAAGTCTGTGATTGGGCCTTAGTGGCCACATGGGGTGTGTCGATGTCATGACACTTGTGTCTAAGCATCATGACATCATTCAGGAGTCTGGAAGAATCTTGGGGGTGATTGTGCTTACTTACCTCCCCTGGGCCTCTGCTTAGTATACTCTGGGGTCTGAAGAAACCCTAGTGTTTAGTAATAGCAGGTCTGGTTCAGTCTTAAACTAAAACTGGCGGGTAACCCTCCGGAATATTTATGAGATTTGTCTTTCAAATATTCAGGTTTTCTCAACAGCGTTGTTTCAGATCAAACTGGAACTGCTATTATTATACTCTGGGGGTTTCTTCAGACCTGAAAGTATAATATGTGGAGCTCCATGTGAGGTAAGATTACAAGGTAAGGTAATATCGAGTATATTGATGGAAGAATATATCTATATAATGCCTCCAATGTATCTATAGCCTACAACTACTTGTAACACATCATATATTAGTAAATTAGAACTAAATCATTAGCTTGGTCATATTTACAATACAGGCATATAACCCCTTTAATATTAGTTCATCGATTTCTTAATACAACATGTCTAAGAGTCAGCGTACAGGAATGTGCTTCCTACCACAAAAGCAAAAACTCTAAAAGTATAAACAATAAAAAGGAGAACCAGATGTGCTGGTGATAAGAGACGCTGTCATTCTCTTTCCAAGAAAGAAGTTGCATTGCCTATAGTGAAGTAACCTGGATAATGGCGTGTCACATGCTCCACATCATTTGGAGGTTATCCTGGACGGAGTTGTATAAAGTATGTATGGGGTACAGGGACCCACTGTGAACCAGTGTGTGCTAAGACACATCTGTTGTTCCTTTTGTTTTATCGATGGAGGAAAGAATAAAGTTTGCACAACATGCCTCATGACACAGTGTACATTACCTTCTTTATTCACCCTATATCTGAGTGTTTCTTGGCCTCCATCTATGCCTTGGAATAGAATAACATTCCTCTTGGACTAGAAGAAGTTGCCTCTGATGTTGCTGAAACTCTCGGGGGTCTGTTTTACATTTTCTGTGTCATACCAGAAGGTGCAGTAACCTGACACGGGAGTTATATTTCATCATTTCTTTATTCAATACATCTAACAATAGACCGGAGTCATATTTATTTTCAATTGGACATAAAGAAATGAAGGACACTGTTCCTATTTATATAGATAATATTTTCCTAAATTGAGGGTGGGGGAGTTTTGGATGACTCAGAGAATTTATATCCATTATGGGGGGCAAAGGTAGAGACCTCATTTTTAAAAGCTAATACTGGGTGTTGCAAAGTTACTCATTCCTTTTTGTAAGGTCAAATTAAAGCTGCAATCTGTATGGTGGATCTGCTTGGCCCCTCTAATGCTTTAGTGGGCTCATTTTTTTTATAAATGAGTCCAACCTGTTTTTTTGGCTTGGCCCTTAGATCTTTTGGCATGGATTGAGCTTTAGGCCTTTGAGAATGGTTTGGGCTTGAGATATTTTGGCGTGGCTTGGCCTTTAGATCTTTGGACTTGGCTTCACCATTTGATCTTTGGGCGTAGCTCAGCCTGTCAATGAATGGATATGCATCGTGAGAATAGCCAAAAGTGGCTTTGAATAACCAGGGAGTGTTGACTGTAAGAACTGGCAGTAAGAGCCCAGTGGGTACAGCCATGGTCCAGCTTATCGGGAGGTGGTGCAGGTAAACCCCTGATGCCCTTGCAATCCCATGGCCAGGCATAGTGTAGTGTGCCACAATAGGTCATTCATCCCAGATCTGTGTGTTGCTGTGACTCCTTTTTAAGTTTCTTATATGTAACAGACAGGATTCACCCTAAATGTAATGTTTCTTATGATTGCAACAGTTCAGTTAATAGTAGTTACATACAGATCTACATCAGTGAGGAGGGGGCTGACTAATGTAATGGAAAAACCAGGAATCTTTTATAATTAGGTTTAGGGCCAGAAGAAGTAGAGTAACCTTTACTAATAAGATGTCTACTCTGGACATAAGAGATGAGAATTAGCTATAAAGTGATTTATTACTGATATGTTTGTCTGAATTACTCTCTGATATAAGTCCCATTGGAACTGTCTCCTCCTTATAAATATGTATGAGGATCATCTCTGTGACTGCAGGTGGAATATAACTAAAATAATGTATTATGTGAATTCACAGACACTTTTATATGTGTTATGTAGAAAATTATACACCTGCTTCTGTAAGGCAGAAATGTGGGAGAGTGTGACAAGATCCAGCGCTGTGCATGTAACCAAAGCTGTATCCATCGAGAATGTCTTATTAATTACCCGGGTTTATTGGTGTAATGGGATCAGGGACCAGGTCTTGTCCCCGATGCCTCTACAGTAGTATCCATAAGTACTAAAAACGTACAAACAGATGACTGATGACATCACTAAAGTACAAATGATGTCATAACCAGTCCATGTAAGTGATTGCTTTGGCTGTAAGATTCAATATGCCTGTCATGGGGTGCACTGTGACTGTTATGGAGGTATTGCAGCTGCTACAGTAACCCAGGGCACTGTGGCTGTTACTATTAAGGGGGAGGGTACTGTGACTTTCAGTATGAGGCTGTCAGTGTGATGGTGGAACTGTGACTGTCAATGTTACGGAGGAGGGTATTATGACTTTCAGTATTATGAGGAAACTAAGGCTGTCACTGTTATGGGGAGGGGCACTGTGGTTGTCACTGTTATGGGGAGGGGCACTGTGGTTGTCACTATTATGGGGAGGGACACTGTGGCTGTCACTGTCATGGGGAGGGGCACTGTGGCTGTCACTGTTATGGAGAGGGGCACTGTGGCTGTCACTTATGGGGAGGGGCACTGTGGCTGTCACTATTATGGAGAGGGGCACTGTGGCTATCACTTATGGGGAGGGGCACTGTGGCTGTCACTGTTATGGGAAGGGGCACTGTGGTTGTCACTGTCATGGGGAAGGGCACTGTGGCTGTCACTGTCATGGGGAGGGGCACTGTGGCTGTCACTGTTATGGGGAGGGGCACTGTGGCTGTCACTTATGGGGAGGGGCACTGTGGCTGTCACTGTTATGTGGAGGGGCACTGTGGTTGTCACTGTCATGGGGAGGGGCACTGTGGCTGTCACTGTTATGGGGAGGGGCACTGTGGTTGTCACTGTTATGGGGAGGGGCACTGTGGCTGTCTCTTTTATCTGTTTAGAAGCATTAGCTGTGGTGCAAGTTTTATTTATGTAGCTCACCAAGTAAATATTTTTTCTAGAGCGGCCAGGTATATTAAATAAATGTATCTAAATAACACTAATAGTAATTTCTTATGTAATGTGTATTGTAAATGATAACTGAAGCACCATGGCTTTGCAATGATAAGGGGATTGTCTGTTCATATAGACAGAAAATGTGCACTATGTATGATCATGTGAGAATAAATCCACAGCAGATTTAACACCTAGTCCGTCTATTTACAATTTAGGGCACTACATCAGCTCTGCTGTTCTAGGATTTCTGTAAGTTACTCCTTTCAGAGAATGTTCTAGATGCAGACTGCTTGCGTGCACAGCCATGGTGGAGCGTACAGGTGTCTGTAGAGATATGCCATTTGCTGGGATGTGCACAGAATAGGGAGAACCTTTGAAGCATCTTGTAAGAGCAGGAAAGCTCCCCTGTATAATTAGGGATGGTTCGCTCTGTCATCACATCACATGGTCCTCTGCCTTCCCGTGCTGGTTGCAGCAGCTGTTTGTAGTGCTGAGATGCTGCTCTGGTCCTGTCAATCGCCTCTCTGTCAGGATCCTTACAGCCCAAGCGTCCGGCTGTACCAGGGATAGCGGAGCTGGGGATTGTTTCACTGCATGGGTGGGGCACCTGCATTATAAGCCCCCCAATACTGCCTTTCTAATAATGTCTATTTGTTGCTGTTTCTTTTTTAGGGATTATGGCTCTTCAAAGCGTAAATCAGGTAAGAATATCCATTTTAACTATTTCTTTGCCTGTTGCATGAAATATGTTGCATTCAAGCTGTAAAGCATAGTGCATGTAAATATATAGTGCCCAACTATCTGAATACAAGGTCTGGTTATAAATTATTTTTTTCACTTTTAACCATAGTGTCCAACTTATTCCTAAATCTGAGCTTCTGGTAGATTTCTCCTCATCTCCGGCTTCTGATATGATCATAGACCATCATTTAATGGATAAGTCCTGGATAAATTGTGTTCAGGCCTGCTATAGGACTAGCATCTTTCTAACCTCTTTATCCTTCTCATTTTATTGATATTTTTATTTCTTAACACTTTGATTTATTCAGAATATTCAAGTCAAATCTTTCACTTCTGAGGAGGCTTTTAACATTCTTCCCCATCCCTTAGGGAAATATTGAGTAATAGACTGTTCCTTTTCTTCTGTAGTATTGATGGCTATTTTTGAGAGTGCTTTCTGGGATGTGATGAGAGTGCATATACCTAGTCATTTTGTGCTCCGTCCCCTTGTCCAGGGCCCAAGAGATTATTTACAGCACCCACTTGTTATAAAGAGTTATTGATTCCTAATCTCCGTAGGATATTGAAACACTCTGAGTCTGAGGATTTGCTGGCATTCTGTCTGTGGTAATAGATGAAATTTATTGATGGCTTGTTTCACAATGAGTTAACTTTTTAGTAATATACACTGTTGGTTTTGTAATTTTAAAAAAATGCACTTTCTCCAGGGTCCTTTCTAGGGAAAACTTTAACAATGAGATTCTTTTAGTTCTGACATTTGTATTAAAAATGCTCCTTAGCTTGCAGTAAGGCTTCATTCACACCATTGTTTAAAATCAGACTTGTGTTTCCAACTTGTGTTCTGGATTGGAGGAGTTTTAGATCCAGAGGAAATTCACTTGAGGATTAGTCCTTTGGTTGTCCCTTAGCATATCAACCTAACTCTGCAGATGGATAGGTTGGGCTCACCTGAATCCAGCATATCAACCTAGCTCTGCAGATAGATAGGTTAGACCCACCTGAATCCAGCATAGCATCCCTGCCCTGCAGATAGATAGGTTAGGTTCACCAGAACCAGCATATCACCCCAGCTCTGCAGATAGATAGGTTAGGCTCACCTGAATCCAGCATATCAACCTAGCCCTGCAGATAGATAGGTTAAGGTCACCTGAATCAAAAGATGTTCCTCCCTTGTGAATCGCTATATATATATTACCAAGCGAGGTCTCCGCAATGGAGGCAGAGATTCACAAGTGAAAACACTGTTTGGTTCAGGTGACCCTAACCTATCTGTCTGTGGGACTGGGTTCTGGTTACAGACTCCTTATGAGCTACAGACAATAATGGGGAAGAATAGATTTTTGAGTGATGAAGTTGGTGTCTATTTACAAACGTCTGTAGCACTGTATAATGGGCAGCATAGATACATAGACCTCTATGGTTAAATCCCTAACAATATGGAAATGCATGTAAACATTGCCCCTCCTCACTTTCCCCTCCACACTAGAATGACTCTTGAATTTAATGAATACATTTCTGTACCAAGTCTATTAAGATAGTCGAGCACCAGACACGCATGTCTTATTTACTACCATATACAGTACAACCCTATTTAGAAAATGTGGCGTCTAGATAAGAGACCAGTGACTGTTCTCTGCATCACTGCCAGGCTGCATCTAAGGAATTCCTCTGACTCATTCCCTTGTGGTGGCACAGACTTTCACTGGTCCATAAAGATGAATGGAGATGTTATTCGCTATGTTAGGGGTTTGTCATTGCAGCTTGCACCATATCAAGCTATTTCTTGTATGGATTTCTTTCATCCTTGTCATATACAGCAGCTTCCTTGCCATTTACTAAGCTACGCCCTTAGAGCATAGTAATTATGAGTGTGCTGGCTTTATACTGCTGTATGTTATCCCTGTATTAGTCATAGTCCTGCTCTGCTCAGAGTACTGTAATATCATTTGTGCGCTGGCAGGAAGGGGCATTTACTTAATAATGTTAGGATCTCATCTGCCTTGTCTCCCAGTCTTCAGCTCCTGTCCAAATCAGAAATATTCTCTTTTTATTAAAGGCGTTCTCTTATTATGACGTCCAAGTGCTGACATGTTGCTAAGATTGGCATGAGCCTCATGGGGTTTTTTTTGCCTTCCTTTGGATCAACACTGTAGGGGTTGTAGGGTTATAGGTTGGACTTGTTGGACTGATGTCTTCATCCAACCTCATCTACTATGTAACTATGTAAGATAAGCCATTTGACCACTGCACCGTATCTCTTATACATATCTCTCTCTCTCTCCATCTCTCTCTCTCTCCCTCTCTATACATATATAAACAATATCCCATACAATACCTGTAGCGGTATGTATATCAGGAGTACAAGACTATTACCCATTATCATATGACACTCAGAAATATACATGAACAAACTGCCAAAAAGTGAGCAACAGTAATGTAAATATACTTTTATTAGCAAAAATATCCAAAACCAAAGATTAAAAGTAGGAGTTACAAAATGCATCCAAATAGAATAACACTACTAGTGTAGCAGCTCCTTTCCTGCAGAGCAGCGCTCCTGGCCGCCCGTTATTCAGGGAATACCCTTCAAGTGAAAGGTATGGCTTTACACATGGGGACACTGTTTTTTTTGGTTTTTTTTAAACCACTGTCTGCCTTATATAACCATGACAATACCTGCAATGAATTTGCGTATGCAGTTAGCTGGAGCCCCATCCTAAGATTTCGATTTCTTAGATGCTGTGTTCCATATTGACTGTGACATCTTAGTGGGTTAAAGAGAACTTTTTACCACCTCTGCCAAGTCCAGCTCTTTGCATCCTTTCGTAGGTGCCAATCCACTGATAGGAATTTTCTCTCTAGCCGCCACCATTCCTGAGCAGCCAGTGCGGTTAGTTTTGGTACCTGATATGTTACTTAGACTCTGTAATGTCTGGTGGGCATTGTCAGCAAGAAGGAGGCAAGGGGGCGTGAGTGCAAGCTCTGACCTTTTTGCCTTTAATTGGACAATATCAGAGAGCTCAGAATTATGCCCCCTTGTCTGCTCCCATCTGAGACCACCACTTGACAGTACAGAGACTGCACTGATTGCTCAGGAATGGTGGGAGTTAGTGGAAAAAAAAAACCAAACAATCTGTGGAGCAGCGACTATTAAAAGATGTGAAGTTGATGGAGGTGGTGAAAGGACTTCATTAAACAGAAGGGTGGGGTGTTATTTCTCAATGAGACTTATTGGGCACAAGTGCGCCTTTATCCGTAAATATACAGTTCTGTGCAGGAAGGGGTTACAATCTGTATTTGTTACCTTTCCTGATGATATTTCCAGGCTTTTGCTTTAATCGTACCTGTTAAACCCATTTCTTAGTGTAGAAAATTCCTCCTACGGCATTAATCATATTGTGCATATCTATACACTTCTGAAACTGAACTTCTACTGACCCGACCTCATGTTCATGTGCCTATGGTTTTACTTTGCACATACTTTTCCACACTATTCGGTTTCTGTTATCACTATAAAACAAGAAGTGGTTATCTTGAAAAGTTTATCACCCCAAAGAGATTATAGAACTGAGATGAAGCAGAAGAAGGGAGGACAGAAGAGGCAGATTTTCTAGTGTTAGGATTTATGTGGCTTGTATAAGTAGGTGCAGTACAAATGAGCTATCCAGATAGGAAATATGTATAATCTTTAGATATTCTCAGCCTGCTGGGGCAGCCCGCTGGAGATTGTTCAGAAACAGTGAAGGGCTACAGAACCAGTGGAGCGGCACCTGTTGAAGGATACAAAGAATTATAATTGGTGGAGGTAGCGAAAGGTTCTTTTTTAAATATTATACTTATTCCTCTGTACAGATCCTGGACCAGCAGGGATAGTTGACTGATGTCACATCAGGACTAAAGATCAGCTAGTGGAAATCACAAGCTCGCCATATGCATTAAAGGGGTTGTCCAGGTTAAACGCTTTTTATATGAGACCAGAGAAGGTGGAAAAAAAACAAAGCATACTCTCCTGTTCCTGTCAATGTCTCCCATCGTGGTCCAGTCCTGCTGCTCTGGGATCTTGTTTGGGCAGAAGTCTCCACCGCACATTAGCACTGAGGCCAAGCAGCAACCTAAGGAAAGGACACCGGACTTCCCATGTCCTTTTATTAGGCCGCTGATTGTCCTCAGGGATCATATGCATCGGGGGCATGTTGAGTTTTTTTGTGTTTTTTTTTTCCACTTTCCCCGACCTCATATAAAAAAAATTATCATTATTCTGGACAAACCCTTCAATCAGTTTTGGCTTAAGGCCTGTGTAGTAAACAGCTGTTTCACCCCACACACACTTCCATAGACATGTCCAGTTTGGCTGATCATACATATATTCTCAATTGATTGGAATAAGCTGCTGCCAGTCACCTTGGGAGGTTTTCCCCTATGTTATCTATCGGGGGAGTCGGTAGCACTATGCCCTCATACACATAAGATACTCGCCGTGACAGATTTGACAGGTTCGGCTGACTTTGTGCTAATGCATATGGTCACTTTAAGTACAGTTATGGTCGAGTCTTGATAGTTATATAGATTATATCTAGATTTGCACTGCAGAGTTAGGACAAGATACTGTATACCTAGACATCTTATAAGCAGTTGTCTTGAATATACTGTATCTGTAAGCTCAAGCAGAGAGTCATATCCTAGGAACCAGGTTCAATAGAAATGTCATGGCCAGCAGTTCATTATACACTAGCAAGGTTGTTCTGGGAAATGGTCAGTCCTCACATGCAACTACTGTATGTTGTCTGTGTGTAGTTGGGATCCTTATTTTGATGTCTACAGACATGCTTTGGGCCTATGATGTGCTCTACAAAATGGAGGTAAATATTAAAGGTTAAGTGAGAATCTGTAATTTTGCATCCTAGAAGTAATTCTCATAAGGGCACCATATGGCATGCTTAGGCGCCCATAATACAGACCTATAAGGGTTAGCTGTGCCTCCCTATCTGCACTAGTCAGTACTGTGTGCATGGACCCTTAAAGGAATAAACAGCTTACAGTTGCGTTTTAGATGGAGGATGTGCAGACACAGCATAACAGTAATGCACACGGATAACATGTGGTAAGAGGAACACAATAACAATAAGTTATCAGCTTCATATCTTCTTCATTACAGATGAGCTTTAGCACGCACAGAGCCTATAATTTCTAACATATTGTACTACAGCTCTGCGCTATGTTTGCCCCGATCAGCTGCCAGGAAATGATGGTAAATAATTCTCCATGTGGTTTGTTTTGTCAAATAACAAATTCTCATATGGACAGAGCATGTCCGAAGAGGGGAGCAGGAAGCTGACGTAAAATGTGATGCATGGAATGAGGGGCCCGCTTTTTCATCTTTCATCCCCTGCAGCACTTTACTACAATAGTCTATACCATACGTTTTGTGCTTGAATTTTTATTCTTGCTTTAAGGGTTTGCCCTACCATAACAATTTATCACCTATGTGCAGGATGGGTAATAAGTGTCTGATGCCATGGGCATACATTCGCAACTCCATTTAAAGCCTATGGGACTGACAAAGAAAGCCTAGTGATAGCACCATAAGTCCCATAAAGACTGAATGGAGTAGCAGCGTGCATGCAAGACCATCACTTCATTCAGACAGGGGAAAGTGATCTTCTTTATCAGTCCTGTAGACTTTACATGGAGCTGTAGTTTGTATGCATGACCATTGAAACAGGAACACATGATCCACTTTCTCTTGATCTTGAGCGCCCCAGTAATGGAACCCCTTGCAGTCTGACACTCTGGATAGGTGATAGGTTGTTGTGGTCAGGCATTGCCTCTAATTCTCTAGCACCAGTTTTTATATCCCTAGTGCAAGCGGAAGAGCTGCCTCATTTTGTAAGGGTGCACGCGCCTCTTCATGAATACTGCGACTCCTCTGCCAGGTCGTGCACCTGTGCTATTCCAACTTGTACATTTTAGTGATCATTTACAGCAGCAAATTATATTGGTTACAGGAGGAGAGTATAGCACACTCTTAATCCAATAAAAACAGAGCGTTTATTTGAGGAAATTAAAACCACATACACACAGGAACACTGACGCGTTTTGGGCAGACACTGAATATCACTAGTAAATTATATAAAATCTACCTAAATTCTCAATACTCTTTAACAAAAGTGGTGTGGGAAGACCAAAAATGCCAGCAGTAACTGAGTCCAGCAGTGATCAGGAGGATGAAGAACCTAAAGGCCTCTTTGGGAATGGAGCACCAGTGGGTATACTTCACCAGTGCTCCATTCACTTCTAAGGCTGTATTCACACAGAGTAACGCCAGGCGTTTTTTGTGTGTTTTTTGCACATAGCGCCGCGTTTACGCCGCGTAGCGCCGCGTATACGCGGCGTTAACGCCGCGCTATTTAGCGGTGGCGTTGCCCGGCGTTAACGCGGCGTATACACGGCGTTAACGCGGCGCTACGCGGCGTAAACGCGGCGCTATGTGCAAAAAACACACAAAAAACGCCTGGCGTTACTCTGTGTGAATACAGCCTAAGGAGCATCGATCCCTGATGGAGATTACAATCCCAGCAGCCCCATAGAAGTGAATGGATTGCTGGTCACACAAGCACCCTGGTGCTCCATTCACAAGGTGGCCTTAGGGGACCTTCAGTCTCCCGTCCTCCTGATCACTGGCGACCTGACGATACAGAATAAGTGTCCATAATGGGGCAACCCCAGTAAGTTTTGCAGTGCTCTAGTGCAGCAAATATGGGGGATTTTGGCCAAACTGCTTTTGTCTCCAATCCACATCAAATAATTGACTCCATTCTGATTTTTAAGAATATTGCATTTCAGAATATTGGTAGTTCAAGACCACAAATCCTCTACTTCTGGTCTGCGCTTTCTCTTTAAATTGTTCTACATTTTCTGACATTTACATACAAGCGGCATATTGTCTATTTGCCATTGTAATGTCACACAACTAGTAATAGTACAATAGGGCTATTTGACTAGAGATTTTTTTTTTCGTAATTGTGCCGTGAATGGTGATTATACGCAGTAAAGAGCGGCGTTGTCTCATCCGCCATGTCACATGGGAGGCCAACAGGATTCTAAACAAATATGAACCAGGATGCCCGGGCAGGGGGAGATGTTTTCTCACAGGATTTGGGGAGGTTGTTTTCTAAAATTTGCATGGTGCAATAAACATATGAGCTCTGCAAACACATGTCCCACAGACAGCTTGGGAGGTGAATGGCTTTCTTGTTGTTCAGGCTGTGGAGTACCAGACTGGCTTCAGTGTCTGCACCTCCAGGGAAGAGTTGTCTGCAGGGCCTGATATGTAATAAAGAGAAGTCAAATATTTGTCTTATTACCATATTTCACGAGCAGTCATCACAAGCCACGATATTTGTAGGAGAATTAGAGCATTACCTCTGGTTGTTTGCCTATGAAAAGTCAATCCAGCAGTAACATACTACTTTGCAAGAAAAAGTTTCCATTACCCTTTTATTAAATCAGATGTCTGCTGCCGTATTTACAGGGTATTCTGGGACCTCAATATTGATGACCTATCCTTAGCATATTAGGTTGGCAGGGGTCTGATTCCTGACACTCCCCACTGACATAACAGTCATTGGGCACATGGCATGTTCCCAGCTCAGTCCTGTTCAAGTGTGGGTGTGGATTTGGAGTCAAAAAAAGTTTCCAACTCCAAAATAAAATGATTATTTTTAATTACATTATATAATGATTAAAATTGTATAAATGGATATGTAATTTGTTACTTATTTACTTTCAAATAAATTCAGTCAAGCAATTTAATGGATTTGAGAAGCTTTATAGAGATGAGTGAACACTGTTCGATCGAATAGATATTCGATCAAATATCAGGCCGTTCGAGGTATTCGATTTCAATCGAATACCACGAAGCAAACGCAGTAAAAATTTGTATCCCTCCCACCTTCCCTGGTGCTTTTTTTGCACCAATAACTGTGCAGGGGAGGTGGGACAGGAACTACGACAACGGAGGCATCGAAAAAAATCGGAAAAAGTAATTGGTTGGCTAAATCAGGTGACCTCAAATTTATACGAATGGTGGATTTAACATTCGGTTAATTTGAGACTGTGAGACAGGGATAGATGTACTGGCAGGGTTAGATAGGGATTACCTTTATTTAGGGGGGAATGTTACTCACCCAGCTCTTTGGGGCTCTATCTGGTTGGGATCCCTGTCAGCTTGCGATATGAGGGAGCTGATTTTTTCCCATAGGAATGCATTGACCAGCGTTGATTGGCCGAATGCCATACAGAGTACAGCATTCAGCCAATCAACACTGGTTCTGCCAGAGGAGGCGGAGTCTAAGATTGGTCCACAGCAGTTTCCATTGTGTTCCGATCTCAGTAGGAGCACTGTACACACACACAGCTCTGCTGCATCACACAGCAGGGTTACCACAGTACTCTGTATGGCATTCGGCCAATCAACGCTTGTCAATGCATTCCTATGGGAAAAAGTCAGCTCCCGCATATTGCAAGCTGACAGGGATCCCGACATAATACAGTGCTTCCCTGCTGTCCCAGGTGCATTCCAGGGTGTTGGCATCATTTCCTGGGGTGTCATAGTGGACTTGGTGACTCTCCTGAGGCGAAGAGTGGGATCCCCTGTAGCAAAGCATTTTTCCCCATAGACTATAATAGGGTTCGATATTCGTTTGAATAGTCGAATATTGAGGGGCTATTCGAAACGAATATTGAATATTTTACTGTTCGCTCATCTCTAAAGCTTAACCATGGCTTTCAGCAATTTATGAAGGAATCCGAGTTGAGCTGGCTAAAAATAGGAGTCGGAGTTGGTGGTTTTCCTACTTGCTCCACAGTTCTGGTTACAGGTTTGCCACTCTTGATGTAGTGAATGATCCCCGTGGCGCGGCAAGTTTGTGTCAGTAGAGATTTCATCAGGCTGGATTTTAATACAGATGCTAAAATGCGAATGTTACGGCCGTCTTTCAGGTACTGACATGACACTACATGTCCGTGGATGGTGCTTGAGGTAGCCATTCACCTAAGTCTGCTCAACCTGTACATTTCAACCTGTAAAGCTTTCTAGGAATTATAAAAGTTTACCCAAACCCTGTGAGCGTGTCTTACCTCCCATAAATACATCAAACAGCAGGAATTCCTTTTTTCTTGACACACTGCTCCAGTTTCTGAAGGTGGCTTTTTTAATGCTGTAGTAAATCTGGATATCCATGCAACTCTTGAACTGTTTTCATCCATTGATCTGTTTTCTGTTACTACCCTGTTCTGAATTTGTGAGGTAGAGAGTTTTATAAGCCTTGTCCTTTCCTTTTCTCCTCCTCTTTGTTGGAGAAAACCAGATGTACAAGTTGTTGGAACTTGCACTATGCGGGTAGAAAACACTAAATAAGATCAATGCCTCTCACAGCAAGAAGGACAATGGTAGAATATTCCCAGTCTTATCACCAAGTGCAGTCAATAATATAGGGATTGGATACGATTGTAAAACCATCAGCAAAACCATTAATTTGATAGAGGGATATTAAAGGGGGCAGATTAGTAACAGTGTCTTTCCCAATCCCTTTGAATATGGCTTTGGCTCAAAAAAACACTGCTATTTATTTATTTTATTTTTTTTTAAAGTTCTATGTGAAACTACTTTGAAACTAAGGCCTGATTCACATCTACATTCGGTGTTCCTTTCGGGGAGTCCGCTTGGGGACCCCTGAACGGAATACCGAACGCATTAAAAAGTGGAGAGCAAAGAAAGCACACAGACCCCATAGACTATAATGGGGTCCATGTGTTTTCCATGCAGTGTCCGCACGAATCATGCAGAGAGAAAAGTACTTGAAGTAGTACTCTCTACTATGTAGTATAGTCACTCCGCAGCATCATAGTACGGACCCGCAGGGACTGCCTCATGCTCATAGGCTTCTGGGTAGAATACAGTTGAAAATCCTCTTTCCTGTGTTACTATTTTCTGTTAGCGGGTTATATAATGCGGTTGTAGGTTTGTATATACAAAGACTTCTTGAAGTTGGCACTGCAGATCCTGACTCATTATGTCAAGGATCCCTCCCTATGTTGCTCTGCCAGTTGCACACTCATTTTGTAACCGCAAAGCTCAATTCTGACTTCCAGCTTTGGACATAAATCTAACATATCTGTATAAAAACTCAATGGGCCCCCAAGCTGGAGGGCTTAGTAGTGATCAGCATACTCCATGTAAGGGCAGGAAAGTGATGTGAATACTCCTCAAGAATGAGTCACTGACATAAGCATCAAGATAACACAGGGACAGGGCCATTCAGTCATATCAGATCATATCCAATCATATCAGATTTATGGTTTTGCACTGGTGGAAATGTTGTAGTGCTGAATTTATCATTTGTTAGCGTTACCTGCAATACATCAATATGGCCAAAGAACAAACTCAGCCTACAACATTTCATAAACCTAGCTTCTCTATAGGATCAGCTCTGCTTCTTCTATAAAGTGAAAGGACTGATGCACTCTCTATCTTGCATAGCTTATAACCAAATATTGTACCATATGCATTAATATAAGTGGGTTGCACAGTTATGTGCATATAGAAATATTCATGGTACTTATGGCAGCTGCCCGTAATAAATAACCTTTTGTTAGCCCATTTAGTTCTACTAACTTCAGCAGCACCTGCTCTGATTCCAGTGTCATAGGCAGAGGACGTCACAGTAGTTTCTTTATGGTATTGGCCTCTTGCTGGGTTTCAGCTGTTTGCATTGCATGGAAGTACTACCAGTCTCTATTTCACTAATCTGATGATGTTCTTCCATCCATTGTGCTAAAGTAGCCAAGACTACTGAAATCTGCATACCCACGTGGCACAGCCTGTTGTTCAGCTGGTTCCTGGTACTTGCCCCCATGCAGTTGGACAGAAGGACAGTAGGCAGCTGGGAAAGACACAAATACATAAAAGTATATCAAGAGCATTAGAGGGGATGATAATGCTGACCAGGGCTGTGGAGTCAGAGTTAGGACCAGTTATGGGTGGAGTCGGTAAAAAAGTCAGAATAAAAGGATTCATTTTTATATATTATGCAATTATTGCTATTGTATAATCAATTAGATGTGCAGTTTTTAGTATATTTACTTCCATAGGAATTCAGTCCCTGGCTTTTTCCTATGACGCCGGTCTGTCCATGGCTGTCATTCATGGAGGACCTTTCACCACCTCCACCAACTCCATCTTTTTGCATTGGTCAGTAGGCGCCACTCCACCGATTCTGGCTCAGTTGGAATTCTTTCCCTAGTCCCACCACTCCTGAGCAATCACTATTGTTACATTTAGCATAATCCTATTCTCCACTATCAGGTGGTAGGAGCAGATAGACAGGGACCACCCACCTGACAGTAGAGAGCGGAAGCGTGCAGAAACCAACAGACTGCTTAGGAATGATAAAAGCTAGAGAAAAAATACCAATGGTGGCAGCTATTGAAGGACGTATACAGTTAGAGTTGGTGGGTGGGGTTAGGATCCTCCTTATGGAGTCAGTGATTTGGCCTACAGCCCATGGTAAACCTAACAATCTATTTATTGGAATCATTATTTTAATGGCCTCTGTGCCCGTATCGCTGTTTCTTGTTATGATGTCCCCTGGTGTTCATTCTATGAATCATTCAGAATGTCCACATGATGTGTCCAGTGCCAGTGGTCACACATGCCCATTGGGGTCCCATTGCTTGACTTCTTTCTTTTCTGAAGGCCTGGTAATGAGAAACCGCAGTCTTGAAGTAGCGTATTTTCACCTGCACTTCATGTGGACATTCTGAGAAGGCAATAAAAAGAACACCAGGTGGCGCCATAACAAGAAAGTCACAGCTGTATGCCCGCAGGAGAGAAAATGAAGGAGACACACACCTATTGCATCTGTTAACCATGGGTGATGGCAGAGCTGAGCATAGGGGTCGAATATACTAGTGTGAAATAGTAATAGTGAGAAGTACTGCAGTCTTATAAGAATAATATAAAGTCAGAATCACTGGATTTACCAAATCTGTTTGCAATGTCGCTCAGTTTCTATAAGAATTCCACTAAAAAAAAAAAAAAATTCAACTTTATTTCTTTGCCCAAGCCAGGCTTCTGCGGGCACATTCTTTGCCAAAAATCCATGCCATAAAATAATAACGCCTCTCACTTTGTGTATTGTTTTGTTTGCATGGGGCAGGCATGTTTTCCTGGAGTCTATACGTCACACGTGTCAATGATAAATCTTTTTTTTCTTCCCCTCTTAACACTGGGAACAATTTATGTCAAAGTTTTTAAAAGGAAATCCAAATGCAAACCAGATGTGGCAGAACTGCTAGAACACTTGCTGACTTGTTTGTTTCCCTAGTTTTTTTTTTCCTTTTCACCTTGGTTTGGGCCCACCAAAGAGAATAAAATAAGAGATCGTTTTTATTGGCTTTGCATTTAGCATGTAACCATTGGAATGGGATATAGGTTACACGCGTATTTCTACAATACTTTTATTAAAAGTGAATGCATGCCATTTCATGTATTTAGATATACTTGCTCCGTAGACGTGGACAGTCATCATTATGTATGTCTGATGTAGAAACCCTGGGGCTTTAGTGCTTAGCAATCTTTACAGGGACTTTCTAGGACTTCTGGTGGGTGCTGCTTATGCTTCATAGGCCAGTGAAGTCACGTTCTTCAGGCATATGGCCTTTGTGCATATCAGTCCCATTCAATTGAATAGGGCTAAGCTACAATATCAGGCATAGCCATTATACAAAGTTTGGCAGTGTGCTTGGTAAGCAGTGAAGAGACTGCCGTGCTCTTCTGAATGTTGTAGCTCCTTTACACGGCTGATCAGTGGGGGTGCCAGGTGTCACACCAACATCAAGTTTATGTTGATGACCTGTCCTAAAGATAGATACATACCCTAAACAATATCTGGCATACTGAGGCTTTAAAGGGGTTTCTCGAGACAATTATATTGGTGACCTATCCTTAGAATAGGTCACTATTAGATCAGTATGGGGGCCAAAACCCAGAACACCGTTAGTCAGGTCTTCTTAGTATGTGATACATGGAGAATGGAGCAGGAAGCAGATAGCCCCATTATTTATGTAGTGGCTGATACAAGTCACTGCAGATCAGATCCTATTCAAGTAAATGGGAGTTTGTCTGCACTAACCCCAATCTGGGCCTCCTGTTGGGGTGTCTATCTTGGCATCCTATGATATTAGGTAGCTTCATAAAGGGAGTCTGTCAGTAGGAAATCGGTATCTAGTGACAGCACCTTGTAGGGCAGTGTCTACACTTTCCAAGGATGCCTTTCTTATTCTGCATTGCAGCTCTATTTTAATTAAAACCTGCATTTTATTTTTTATTCACATTAGTTGAAAAGGGCTTTAGAGAATTTTCTTCTCCTGCTGGGGCTTTGCTCTGTTTTCTAGATAACAAAGTTAGAAAGTGTGACAAAGTGGTAGATGTTGCCCAAACAATGGGGGCCAAAGCTGGGTTAGTTGGGTGGTTTAATGAAAATGGAGCTGCAATGCAGAATAAGAAAGCAATATCTGGAACATGTAGAAGCCGCCCTATAAGGTACAGTCATTAGTTTGATTCCTCCATTTTGACATCCTGCCTATAACTTATCCCGAGACCTTCATGGTTTAGTCCTCATAAGATACATCATGGTAATTTGATTTCTGAGACTTCTCCCTTGTAAGCAGTTTTTATCTTTAGTATCCATAAACGTTCATTATTAATGAGATAGATATTAATTCTGTTACCTCTTAGTCAGACATCAGGACAATGTGATGAGTTTGCAGATTTTTAATTTAAAGGGTAACAAAAATTGGTGACAAATGACAGAACGGCATTCCTTGTTGTACCAATTGTTTAATCCTCCGTATTTATGTGCAATTCTTTTATCGCTGCCTCTGGATACCTGAAGTTTGGATGTCCAGTTTGTGTGAGCTTCCAAAGGCTGAACCCAAAGGTAGTACACCCCTGTGTGCTGTGTATCCCGCTGTGTTAAACGTGTGTATTACATTACCTATAGTGGTCCGTGCATGTGGACAACTACAAAGGAGATGTGCACCTTTGCATGATGTTACCGCCACTGAACTTCTCAAAGGTGTACAATTTACCAAAATTTCACTCCATCAGATTGTACCAGATTTAATAAAACATACGTTTACTCCAATAAAGAACTGGAGCCTTGCTGAAATAGTCCTTTTATAATCTTAAAGGGTTTGTCAGTCAACTCCTTTAGGCTAGGACTATACAGATACGTGTTACACAGCATAAAAATATCATTGTATCTCTATGGTGTCACATTACAACATCTTACGACTGTGACTAGAAAATTCAAGCCTGTTGTATTTTGGTGACAAGTCGCTTGCAACTTTTTTGCCGTGGACTTCAATAGAAGTCGCAAGCGGGTTGCAGTAACATGCAACATGTCTAAGACTTGATGTGCACGTGCCCTTGTAGTTGTCCATTTCGTGTGTGTAGAAAATACATTTTACACCTTTGGACTAATTCCATTGTAATTTTACAATCCTAGTAGTACGCTAAAATTTCTTTAACATGACTTTGTTTGTGAAGTGTGCAAAAGAATAAATACACCCCCTTTATATGACGTTATCATTTTCATTTTAGCGAAATCCATGAATTGTGTTTCGGTAGTGCATGCTGTGATAGTTACCACCAAGCAGAACATTGTGTTACACCGTAATCTTATACCGGGTCATATATGATATAGAGTCCCAATGTAGATTTTTGTACTAGATGCAAATTGAAGAGATTGATAGTGTTCCCTTAGTGTAACTTTCAATAGGGGAGGACACGGAAGCTAAGGACCCCATGCAATATCTCACCATAGCAGCTTGTAGAGTGATAGAGCCCCCTGATCTGCTGGGCCCCTGTGCCGATGCACAGATTGAACCAGTGATGTCTTTCTCCTGACCCCCACTGACATTAATAAATATCAAACCGATCCAGAATCTGAGATCTTACTGATCCTTACAGTTGTGATACTAGCTATGGATGAGGCCTAGTCATACATAGTTTATGGTGGAAACAAAAAAACATGAAGCTATATTCTTCCATATAAACATGCTCATTATTTCAGGCGTTGCAGATATATGTTGTGGGACAGCGTATTTTCTACCCAACAGTAATATGTTCTGGACGGGCCCAATAAATGTAAACTAAGGATAAAAACAATTTTCTAAACCCCCATAAAACCATAAATGCTGTTCCACTATATTATGTTACCACGTGATCTATCACAATGTTCTGCATTTTCATTGTTTGTGCTTTCCAATGGTTGACCATAGAGCATGCAATAAAAATCATGGGTTTATGTGTTTCCTGGCCATGTGACCTGTGGACAGGCTGATATAAAGCTTTTACAATGTGTTTATAAACCTATTTGCATGGGGATCGGGTACACATACAGAACGTGTTAATGGTAGTGACATTTTCCTACATGGATGGGATCCCTAACTGCACACAATTTGGTTTAAGTCCTGATCTGTCGGAAAATCTTAAATTGGCTTCATCTTAAAGAAAGAAAATGTTCCACACACATTATAAATATGCGGTCAGAAGCCTCCATATCCATGCAGACATTCCCTTTAATATGAGAGCCTTGTAGCCACTAGCTGATCAGGAATTTTGCCAGGGGAAGATTTGGTTGGATGTAGCTTTCTCCTGAGTGGCTGCTGCGGTGACAATGACTGCTGTAGTATTACATGGTGGGTATGACTGCCATCCATGCAATGACTGGAAGGTCTAGTATACCAAAGCAAATGCTCAGCCAAGCCAAGTATGCATGTACACAAAGGGGCCAGAAGAAATAGCTTGTGGTCAAACTAGCTTTTGGCCAACAGCTATATATTGTGTTTGAGAAGCCTTAGTTATAAGCTCAAAAGACCAGATTAGTATATTATACGTCATCGTTGGATCACAAGTCCTCATTCACATGAACGTACTTTTTATCCTCAATTGTGGAGCAAAGCAGATCACATTCATTTGTATGAGCCCATTCACACAGCCGTAGTGTTTGCAGCGGTTTGTCAAGGTCCGAGTGAAGAACCCAAAATATGCAGCAGGTCCTATAAATGTTCATATTTGCGGCTCGGGCCATTCATTTATATGTATGGGTCCGTGAAATGGATCATACAAGAATACAGATTTTTAATGACCTGTACACGGCACATTGGCAAAATCGATTAAAAAAATATTCATTATCACTAATTTGCCTCAGGATCATCTATATGAAGTTTATATTTCCTCTCCTCTAGCTACAAAATTCAATTTCTTTCCACACTCCAAAAACATACAGTATTAGAGAAAAGACGGATATGAGTGATGACAGTCTGTGTATGCAGAATAAGTTTGCACTGTATTAACAAATCTGAAATAAATTTATGAAATCTAAAGTTACATCATTAGCACATTATTCAATATTTAAAAAAAATGAAATCTTCACCCATTTGTCCTGTGTCTTCTGATTCCACCGGCCGTTCTGCATAGCGTTCTTATGACTTCAACCACAGGCAGTCACATGTCTGCATCTTCCCCGGGTCAGAGCACATGTCCAGTGTTCAGCAGGAACGGAATTGTCATATCATAACTGAGATACCCCCCACCGCCCAGACAGTCCTTGCTGAAATTGTGCATACATTTCAGATATGCTTCCTTCATTTACTTCTCCTGCCATTGCTACAATGGAAGATTTCCATCCTGATCAGAAGTGATATCTGACGCTGTATCTATATAACATAATGTGATGCCGTTTCAAATGTGAATTGTTACAGTCAGAGTATGTCCAATTCTACTAGTGTTAAGCCGTGGAGAAAGCTAGACTTTGTGCCCCGTGCATGGTGTTACATACCTGGTACCAGCGTTTATGGCTAAACTGGCCGAACCCAGTAAGGTGGGATGTAAATGGTGCAGTTATAACAACCAGCAGAAGAGGATATCTGTGAAGCAGGTTGGATAATGTCAGTATATGCTTGTGAGAGAGCATGGCATTGATCCCAAACCGTTACCTTTCAATTATCTTCACATAAATTGTCAACATATTCCCCAGTAATGCAAACAGAATTCTCTCACATCCGTCTCTTTCCCCCATGAGGCTTACTAAGGAATTTCACAATCTTTACGATTTGGGGTTTCTTAAGAAACTATTAAAATATATTTTTGGAGTGCAGATGGAAACCCATGCATGCATGAAGTATATATGCTCATTTTGTGACAACCTTGTCTGATCCCAACACTTAGCCCTGCTACTGGAGCCATTAGTTCAGAGTTTGGTTGACAACAGTATTCGGACATGGTGGTGCCTCGGGATCATTCAGTGATAGGAGCAAAACTGTCACTACCACCATCACATGTCCTGTCAATATACCACTATGTATATCACGAGAAGCCCCGATTTTTGCAGTCATCTTATGCCTTTAAGAAGTTGTATTGTGGCTCTGATCCAATATTCCTTTACAGTTCAAAGCCACAAAGTTAAAGGGATTTTCTGAAATCATGAAAAATGTGTAAAAGTGGAGAAAATTGTTTAGGCTAAGTCCTATATGTTCGATCCGTCATCTCTCCAGCAGTATTACTCTGGTAGTCACTATCAGTCTTCATTTATTTGGCCACTGCCTCAGCATCCATTTGGCTTTTCAGGACATAGACTGACTGCCATAGTCACGTGGGTTAATAGGCCTGTCATTGCTGCAACCATATAAGCATAGGCTAGTAAGGACCACCAGAGCAGCGGTGCCGGATCAGCGGGAGATTTATCAGGTAAGTTTTGGTTCTTATGTTCTATGCAATTCCCTCTGTTTGGATAAACTATTCATGATTTCTGAAGCCTTGTTACAATGTGGCATGAGCTTCTTTACATTGTGTGTAGTCTTGGTTCAATCGCCACACCAGATACTGTGCCTGAAAGCCCTACTTATCTTGTAGATTGCTTGTTATTTAGTATGAGCTTAAACAAAGGGGTTAAATCTAGAGAAGCTTGCAGGACTTCTGCAGAATATATAGATGGAAAATCCTCTTAGAAAGAATCTGGCGCTGTGACTTTACGTCTGCAGCCTGAAGTAAACAGTGTGCAGACCTTCTCCTCCTTCCTTTCTCTCTATTCCCCCCTCCTCCTTCTCGCTGTTCCCTCCCTCCCTCCCTCCTTACTCAGTTTTACTCATGTGTTTCTGTTTAAGAACTCCAGTGCAAATGAATATGATTGGCGTCTACAGTCCCCTCTTGACTTCCAGCTGGAGTCATAAGAGAAAGCACTTTTCCTTGCCGAGTAGAGCCGTTTACTTTCTCTATTAGTTGACATGGGGTTCTTAGCTACAATTCCACTTTAGCCACATATATTTTTTTTAATTTGTTAGTCATTGCTTGTAATACTATGAGGATATGAGCCAGCTCTGACATGAAGCCCTGTGATTGACTAGCCCAACTTTCTCCATCACTTTTTTTTCTTTTTTTTTCCCTTTTCCATCAAATGTTCCTCCTTGCTCCTTTTTCAAGGGCCAGAAAGGGAGACTTCTATATGGCCAGCCCTTTGGACCTATGCTGCAAGCCAAGATTGTGTTCTGATTGGCTAAAATCTGTTGACAAGTTGGCCTATCATGAATCGGATGGACGTGGGTCGCTCTCGAGGAGCGATGTCAGGAAGGTGGCTTACGGCTTGCTTTTTCCCATCCCCAGGTGCTGATGGTAACTCCGAACCCATGATCCTGGAACAGTATGTAGTGGTGTCCAGCTATGAGAAGCAAGAAAACTCTGAGATCAGTCTGAAAGCTGGGGAACTCGTGGATGTCATAGAGAAAAATGAAAGCGGTAAGACAACTTTATGGATAATTTTTTTAAAAAAATCTTTTTGTCTCCATTCTTACAAGTGTGTTCTGTGCTCCCCTCCCATCCGCAGGGCTGTACATTAACTACATCTGGTACTGAACTTGGCTCAGGAGGTAAAACGTTTCCCCAGTTGATTTGGGCTCCGAGCCAAAAATATTGCCTTGCTCTGTAAGAATGTCTCCTATGCCTTATGTATGGATTAGTAACATTGCATCACTGCGTTAAGTATAGGGGCACCACCTACATGTTTGTATGGGTGTCACTTGCCAATTGAGACAGCTGTAATAGTTTTAACTATTGTCAAGTAATTAATAGTTAACAATGTAGCTATTTTTTATTATTATTTTTACGCAAGCAACCTAAGAGCCAGGCATTGTGTGACTGTCTGTGAATTGTGCAGCCACACATTGCAGGATCCTCGAGCTACGTGTGTTGGATGGGAACTCTGTGAAGCCAAAGGGGATAGCTGTCATATTTGGCACGCACCGTGCAGCTTTCTATTGCTTTTAAGGCCTGCAAAACTAATTCATACATCAGGCCGTGTTTTGTTACCGGTCTACTATTATGATATGGCTCCTAGTAAATGAAAAAACTAAGGTTGTCGGCGATTGGCTGCGATTGTGTATTTCCATCCATAGTGACATAAGCAAACAACGCAGTTCTTCCGGCTGAGCTTTTAGTGAATGCCATGTGTGTTTACATTGCTGCTGTTTGGTTTTTTGTTGTGCAAGTATCACTTTATAGCATGGACTGTTGGTTTGTATTGGGCTTTGTTGCTACATGCTGCTGAGCTGTCTCATTGTGCACATTACAGGCCAGTTTCCAGGACTCCTGTAAATGTGGCAGTCTGTCTGGGAGATCATTTCAACGATCAGTTTTTCTTTCTGCGGTTGGGATAGAAGCGGTGGGTGGAGACCCGAAATCAAAGTGTCAGCAAACGTTTCTGCTGCCTGGGTTAGAAAAAAATATATTTTAGGAAGAAGGGATTGGCAATTTGTTCCATACAGCAGGAGCCAGTAATGTTGGAGATTTTGCTACCGCAATGGAGAATTCCAGAAGTCATGTTAGTTTATATATGGTGCGGCTGAGTCGATGATAGTCCGTCAAGCTTTTGTGACATATCGTTATTGGATAAGTCCGCTTCTTTGCTTATAACTCTGTCATTGTGCAACCCACATGACTATGTGATTGTCTTGCAGCAGTGTTTAGATATGCTATTGGCAAAGTATAGCAAATGTTATAGAGTGCATGTAATATTTATGTACTGCTCTAGATATATGATAGATGTCAACAAACATGGCTGACTTACCCGTGTGGCCTCAGTCACTACGGATCAGATTGTGCCATAATCTGCATTGGGAAATTTCATTGGGTTGACATCTGGTAGTGATAAAGACCGCGGCTCGCCACTCCCTCATCTACTGTAAAAACCACAGTAAAGACTGCACTCCAATTTTTATATTTTGTCACCATCACCTATAAACCTTCTTGTACAAGATCTTATCAATTGTACAATGCTACACAATCATGCCACAATCTGTAGTTACAAAATGCCAAAATAAATCTCCCTTTACACGGCCCCTAAAGGCCTAAAAGACAGGCAGAAGTGTAACTATATAGGAGGCATATTAGCAGTCACAATTAGATCCCACTAGTGTCTTAAGGGTCTCTATGTCCAATAAGAAGACATCATTGTTGTAAATGACAGATGATAGCTTAGGGACTAGTTACAGACGTGATCTGGTTTTAAGAAGGCCTCAGTATGTAGTAACTCACCAATCTGATTTGTTTTCTTTTTGGACGATATGTTCTGCAGACTTATCAGAAGTATGTCTTATGTATTATTACAATGTTTATAGGCCAAGATAGAACTTGAAACCAATGCATATCGGTGCATTAACAGATTGGGGGGGGGATTTACTGTTCCCTCTGCGCCATTAAAACTGGGTAAATGGGAGTAGATTTTGTGCATCTTTGTCACACTGCCCTTTTTTGTGCCACTTTCCTTTTTCTACACCCCACACGTTCTGTATAAATAGGAATTGCAAGTGGTAAACATATGTATTTTGGAGTCAAAAGATGGTTGTGTACATACATCCTCATATACTTCTCTATGAATGTATACCATATTTCTGGCTTTTTGTATGCCATCCATGTACGATATTGTTTGAAAACTACAGACTGTACGCCATGATAGCTAAGCATGGACTGACAAAGCTCTTAAAGCTGCAGTACTTTCTCTAGTCTCCTACAGATCATGTGCTGACCTCTGCATACAGTATATTTTATACACAAACCAGGTGCATATGACTATCCGTATAGAAGACCACATAGACACAGTTTGTTGCAGACAATACTCTTGTAATATCCTCTGCAAACAGTGTTAGCCCCACATCTATAACAATACATAATGTATAACAATACAGACAGCCATTATCTTTATGGCACAGGGTAGATCTGAACATTGTTGGTGGCTGAGAGACTTGTAGTACATTAGCAGTACCAGCTTCTGTGACCTCAGCCAGTATCTAAGACAAATTTGGCATTTTATGTCCCCCTTTGGTGTTCCCACATATAGTATACTGCTCCCTTGTTTTTCCCACATATAGTATACTGTCCCTTCAGTATACCTAAACATAATATACTGCCCGTATTGTCCCCACACAGTATACTAATCCCTAAGTGTTGACTTATGGTTGTTATGTGGTTACTGTGGCCCCTCTCACCTATGGAGTCACATACAATTACTTAAGTAGCATCACCTTTGGCCAGCACAACATTTACCTTCTCCACGATTCATAGATTCTATAAGCAAGTTATTGCAGTATAATCGGGGTGTCTTCTATTGGAATTCATTGGTGCTGTCATGTCCAGGCCTCATAATGAAATGCAGAACACTGAAAGGCTGAGGAAGGGCATTGACCACGATAATCATAACCTTTCCATTTCTAGGACACACTCCCTGCTAATGGTTGTCATGTCAGGAGGCTCCTCATGTCAAAAGTTTTTATATGGGCCCAGTGCGTATTTCTTATACAGTAATTTACTAACCCATATACACCTGTTTTCTGATGTAGAAGGACACATATGTGATGCATATCTGGTGCTCAGTCCTTTTTTGCACTAAATATGTGCTACATTGTTGGTTCTGTGGCCCACTGACAACTTTTTACGAAAGTGTTTGGAGCAGGACAAAGACCAAGGAGGCCGGCGACTCTCTTGGTCCAACAAATTCACTGTAATATAAACCAGATTGCTGGGTGTCTGTTCCTGATTGGCATAGATTTCAATTCTGGCAGGGGTCTCCCTGATTTATTAAGAGTCTGGTACCTGTTAATAACTTAGGTGCATCTCACACCACCAGAGGAAACACCAGTCTTAATAAATTCTCCCTATTGTATTTGTCATGGTCTAAAAGCTTGAGGAAGTGACAACACTCACAAGTGGCTCTTTCTTAGGGTTCTTAGAGAAATATTATTTTCTTTATTAGATAGGCAATCAATATCAGATTAGTGGTGATCCAACAGCGCCGTTCTCTGTGTAGTGGTCAGAACAGGTACTGCAGTTCAGTTCTCATTCTTTTGAATGGGACCTAAGGTGCACTGCCCCAGTTCAGCATCTACATTGATACCCAGCACCCCCCCCCCCCATCATCTGTTCTCAGACCCCAACCAATTTCATATGAATGGCCTATCCTTAGAATAGGTCATTGATATTTTTAGTCTGGAAAACCCATTTTACAAAGCAGTTGGTTTATGTAGAATCAGTCAAGCACCTGGCGGACATATGCTCATAGCACCTACAGTAGCAGTTGTACAGTAGTTATTGAACAGATCACCCCTATGCAACCTTGTGTTTACCTGTGATACTTAGTACTACGATAATACAGAAGGCCTGTGAACATCAGACTTGCTGCTTGTCGTATCCAGGCAATGACATTGTAGTGGAATATTGTCTGCTACCCCACCTTCCTGACAATACACAGAAGGTAAACCAGCACACAATATAATGACATGTTTTCACTAGTTCCTCCATTATATCTACAGACAGAGCACATTCCTTACTGTTTACTGGCCCACCGGCTGGATCTTTACAAGTATCCCAGCGAAGGCATTCATTTCTATACTTGGTGTGCTAGTGGATGTTTAGGACTTACTAGTCTAAACAAGACTGAAGACAGAAAATGATATCACGTCTCTGCACAGACTCCCCTGTCTGAGAAGACGTGTATTTTGTGGTGGGCTCGATGACTATAGGATTGTGCACTGTATGCTCATTCAGATTTATAGTGTTGGTCCATCTCCCTCCATCCGGTCCATGCCCCATGTTTACTCTTAGCTTTTAACCATAAGGCTATTGACTCTCGAGCTGAGACTCGGTTACAAACAATGGCCAATGCATGGAAAGCTGAAAATGACAGGGATTTACTTGGCTGCGGATTCCTTCGAATAACTCTAGAAATTAAACTCTTCTTTGTTAAGCAAACTCCTGGCTGACGTGCAGCATTCTGAGAGATAAAGTCACAGAAAGTAGGCCAAGCGAAAACCGCAGGGTCCACCCAAAGAAAATACGAATGCATGTTACAATCCTAAAGCGAGTGGTCTCTCAGAGAGCTGGAATGCTGCGCTAGGAAAGCCGTACCGACTGTATTACTGAATTCCAACAACTAGTAGAATTATTAACCTTGACTGGTCATACTTGAACACTACTGAATCCTAAACGCTGCACCCATGGAGTGGTAATGTCGTGTTCTCACAGTGTGACATGCAAAGAAAGTCATAGAGTGCTTTTGATCTCCATACAGACACTTTTGCAAAGGTGAACATTCAGTCTTTACCTGTCAAAGGGTGTGGCTATGGAGAGTTGCATCAGGGCCCTAAACCAAAAAGTCTGACCAATACTGTAAATGAATCATCATATTTCTTTTTTTTTCCGATTTTTGTTTTATTGCGGATCATTTAGTTACCCATCTTGTCACTTTAAAGATGGAGGAGGGCACTGTATGTGTTTTGAAGCCTAAATAGTAGTACACGTCTGTCTTCCAATATATCAGATGGCTACCAAGTGGAAATTGGCGCACAAAGAGATATTATGGGAGCAGGACTGGTTTCAGATGGTTGTAATATGGATTCATTTTAGTGTCTTGTTATGATTGCAATACCTAGACCCATCCCAAAGAGCTATGTATTTGGTGATCTAGGTTCAGTTCATTAGGACCATGAGAGGTTTGGGTATTGTGGTCATGATATAGATGCTAAAATGTAATTTATGGCCTATAGTAGTTGTCTTGTTCAGACAGTAAGTTCATACCTGAGACACATGCACACTAAGCTTGACAAAGTGTGCATGTGTTCCCGATGGGGATAGGAGAATATGGCAGAAACCTTTGGCAGAGCCTTATCTCCCTTGAACATAGAAGGATTGGGCTTGATGTTCAACATGCCTGATCCTTCATTCCCTTAATCACAGTCTGTCAGGCCTGGATCACATCTACATTTGGTATTCCGTTTGGGGAGTCTGTTTGGGGACCCCAAGAACGGAATACTGAACACATTGACAAGCGATGAGCTATGAAAGCACACGGACCCCATAGACTATAATGGGGTCCGTGTGTTTTCCGCATGGTGTCCGCGCGAGTCATGCGGAGAGGAAAGTAGTTAATGAAATACTTTTCTCTCCACATGTTCCATGCGGACACCGTGTGGAAAACACACGGACCCCATTATAGTCTATGGGGTCCATGTGCTTTCATTGCTCACCGCTTGTCAATGCATTCAGTATTCCGTTCGAGGGGGTCCCCAAGCAGGCTCCCTGAATGCAGACGTGAACTAGGCCTTAGGTTGGATTGGACATATCTATATACATATAATAAAGCTGGCTGTCCCACAGAGATAAGTGATTTTCGTCTTCACTCTTAGGTTAATGGTCACCTTTGGAGAGGCATTTTCATTTGCAGTAAAAGACTTTTTGCAGTAGTATGTGCTTAAACTGTACATTTAGCTATATGGCTTCTTTATGCTTTTAGGGTCTAATTGTGACAAAAAGGCATTTATCTCCCATCTGGGAACTTTCCCTGGGAGTCTGACCTAATTGCCCAAAGTTTATTGCTGGTATAAAAGCCATATTGCTTTGCATGAAACATTCTTTTGCATTTCTTGATTTATTTACAGGCCCCCTGCTTAAAAAAAGTTCATTGCACTCCATGTCTGAACCATTTGGTCAATCCGAGTTACATAGTTGTTACTAGCAGAAAAGCCTTACTGGTATTAGATGTAGATTTATGTTACTTATACAGATATATACCGCCAGTCAGCCTGGCCAGCAGACACAGCTAGGACCCAGGCATTGTTTTGTCTGGCCTAGGGTATGAAGAGCCCTTTACATGTTTGTGCGTGAATATTTTTATAGTTTGTTTTTAGGACTTGGAGGATTTTGTTGACATACTAAGAATGAATAATAACCTGCATTCCAGTATTTTGCAATAGTCATGTGCTGGATTGCATATTTTTGGACTGATCCAAACAGGAGAGAATAAATGAGGAACATGTTTCTACCCCCCCCCCCCCATCCTCCCTTGTTTTATTTATTAAGAAAAAAATTGAGTGAATGGACTGTGTACGAGCTTCCCAATTCAGCCGTATCCGTCAAAAGGTACCATAACTTACCAAGAGCAGCTGCTTAGCTTATCATTGGGATAGGTGAGCCGGTCTACTAGAAACTTATTCTCACTTATTTTCCATAGGCTTCCTGAACACAATTTTCACTAACTCAGTGAACTGACAGATTGTATTAGTGTGTGCATATTAGATTTTTTGTGACAAATGCAACAGTTGTTTCCGACCCCTACCCTGGCAATTGCATTTGCAGGATGTGCTAACTGGTTATCTTAAATGGAAAAGTAATTTAACGTGCACCTCCCGTTACAGCCAGCTTTTCATCAATGAATTGTACAAGATACTATGTGAAACTTTGTAATATATCTTATTACAGGAACATTTTCATTTACAGTTACTTTCTCAATATTAGTCTATGGAGAGGGGAGGGGTATAGAAAAGGCACTCCTTTTTTAGGCTGAGACCCCACGTTGCAGAAAAGCAGCTTTTTTGGTGCAGCTTTTGTTGCTTTTTTTGAGCCAGAGCCAAGAGTTGCTGCAAAAGGAATGGAAAATATATAAGAAGCTCTTACATTTCTACCTTCTGCTGAATCCACTCCTGGCTTTGGCTCAAAAAAACGCAGCAAAATCTGCACCAAAAAAAAGCTGTGTTTCCGCAGTGTAGGGCTTTAGCTTAAAGTGGTTTTCCCTTTAATATAACAACAATATTTAAGCTTGTGGACAATTATAAGATAAACTTTTTTTTTTTGCCATTATAATAACAAAAATATTAGAGCATTGTAAAACAAATTTCTCATCATATTAGGAAGGTAGAAGCTCTATGGTGTAACTTGTATCAAGAATGGTTTTTTGTAGACCATGCTTAGTGTGCATTCACATCTGCATTCTTTGGGCCATTCCTCTGGTAGTTTGTAGGACCAGAAGAATGATTTAAACAGTAAAGACGGACAACAACAGACCTTGAAGGACCCCATTGTCTATAATAGGGTCCACTAGATATCCATTGTTTTTTCCCCTGATATTGCCAGACAAAAAAAGTCCTGCTTTCTGGATGGGAGGCACAGATGTGAACATAGCCTTAGGTGCTCTCTTTTTTGTAGTTGGACCTCTGGGACCCCTGCCAGTCCTAAGAATGAAGAAATCTCTTCCCTGTTTTTCCCTGCACAGCCATTCCCTAACCCACCACTGTGCAGGGAAACCACAACACAGCTCAAAGCAGCTTGAAGCCCTGCTATGCAGAGAAACCTGGAGGAAAGCTGGGCTCTACCTCCCCTTCATTCTAAGAACTGCGGTGGTGGCACCTCCTCAATCCTAATGTAATGGCATAGCCTAGCAATGCTGATGTGTCCGCTCTTCACTTATCTCTGGTTATCTCAATGCTGTATAGCAACTTGCTAACAAAATCCTTGAAAGACTGCAAGGCACAATACAGCCAATGCTTGGAGGCACATAGACACTTTGTGATAGGCTATCATGAAACAGTGTTGTCTATAAATGCTAACTATATTGTGACACATATCTGGCCATGTCCAAAGAAGGGGAAAGCTAAGGTGGATGCAGCATATTATCACTTTGAGGTGGGAATACCCCTTTAATACCAGCTTTACTGGTAAGCAACTCTTTTAATGTCCTTATAATTTCTGTAAATACTGAAGATGCTGTCTCATAAAGCTCTTGTGTATTTCTCCTACCGCTTCCAGTAACTACAGCTACGTTTTTTTCTTTTTTAACCGCAGAGATATTTTTGGCTGTTACTACGCCATAGTTTTCTTATATAGTGTAGGCTTTGTAAGCTCAAACTTGAATTATTGGTTATGAAATCCTGACTGTCCGTTACCATCATCTAACATTTAGAGTGGTACTTGCCAATAACTACTTAACACCACCTACTAGTCCTCCCTTCCTGTGCCCTGGAAAATTGGCTCACACCAATTCTACCATACTGAATGCACAACATGCTCATAACTATAGCATCAATAAACAGATCTAGAACTGCCAGTTATAACACCATTCTGGCAGCTGGGAACATGACTGTGTTTTGCCTGGAGTTATTGAAGACCCCATTGTACTTGGGTATCCTCCCATTCCCCAGTTAATTTATGTTGTAAAACACAATACGTTTTCTTAATGGAAATATTGCTGAATAAGGAAAGGTAGAAAACAGTCCCGTCTTTATAAAATGTTTGGCTATAGCTGGCGAAGAAGCAGTTTCCCTAAACCGTTCTCTCTGGACTTGGGCTTTTTTGCCGCCTTTTTATGTTGACAACTTAAAAGTAATGTTTTTGCAAGACCTTGAAGAGCTCAATGAAATTTAAGGCGTGATCTGCATGAGTAAATCTTACAGTTACTGATGCAACAACTAAGTTTTCCTTCTTTTCAGTTTATGAAGGGAGTGAGCAAAAGAGAAATCTAAATCCCATCAATATTTCCTGTGTCCTTGCACTTTGCCGTCCATCAGTTCTTCTCGGTACACTTTTAGGCTGTTTTTGAAGAACTCGGCAGGAAGGTTATTCCAAGGATCTTGGAAAACTTAGCACAGATCTTCTGTGGATGTAGGCTTGCTCCAATCCTTCTGTCTCTTCATGTAATCCCAGACAGACTGGATGATGTTGAGACCAGAGCAACCACACTACAGGAACATGGTAGACCCCACTTAGAGAACCACTGTGTTTTGGGCAGACATTTTGTAGCTTTTCTAATTGATATTAACTATTGAGCTATAGTTGCAGTCCATAGCAATAAGTTGTATGCAATGTAGTATACTACAGTTGTTACTTAATAGTTAAAATCTAGAAGTCTCAAGTGTATCCCCATCCAAGTGGGTTGGGATATAGAGGCAATTATCTGAAGTTTGACCACTCTTACATAAATCTTTTGTGCCTAAGGGTCAGGGCAAAGATTCTGCAACGCTTACCTTAGGATGTTTTTCACATGCCTTTGTGCATGGTGGGCACATTTTATGGAAAGAGTTCTTATGTTGCACAAGATACTAGGTTGTCAGATGATCAGAGGGCAAACCCAGAAATTATACATAATTAACCAAATTACCCCGGCAATTGTTCTGCTGAAACATGAAAATCTGATGAGAAATTCTGCATTGTCTAGAAGTTTCTTTGTGAGACACTAGAATCTTCAAAGTAGTGTATGTAGGATTTTTCCCTTTAGTGGTTTATTTAGTACTTTAGTCATTGTTGTGCGCTTCTTCATTTTTCTTTTCTGCCATTTTTCAAAGCTGACAGAGGAAATGACTCTGCTTTTAGCCATTATGGGAGTATGAATTCCAGACATTTGTCAAGAGTTGTCCATAAGGAGAGCAAACACTCAACTACGTACAGTTAGACGGTGTCTGAACTTTTTCTCTCCAGAGGACTGCTCTTTGATAAGTAAATGAAAGATTGAGACAAAAAAATGCAAAAATGCACTAAGGTTTCGTGACCTCAGAGCTGTGTAAAGAAAGAGGACGCCAAACTGCAGCAGTCACCAAGAAGTTCATGTTAGGCAGCACTTTTCTCTCCGTATGATTCGTTCAAAAACTGAGCGGAAACCACATGGACCCCATTATAGTCTATAGGGTCCATGGGATTCCTAAGGTAACCACTTTTTTTATGCGGATTATGTTTCCATTTGGGGGATTCCCAAGCAGACTCCCCAAATGGAAATCCGAATGCAGATGTGAATTGGGCCTTAATGTGCAATATCTTGTATTTGAGGAGACAAGAAAAGATAGAAATTATATATTTTTTTTTTCCTAGCTTCTTGGGTCATATGTTAAACACGTGTTTTACTTTTATCTCCATTATTTTCTATGGAGACTACTTGTCAGTCATAAGCTTTATCTTTATGAGGCGTAGAACCATTACACAAGAGATCGCCGTCAGACAGATGAGCATTGGTCTACAGCTAACTGATCGCTCCCTCCTGAACAAGTATGTTGACCACTAGAGTGATAAGTTGCTGCCAAAAATCTCTGACATCATCGATCTCCTGGCGAACAAAGGATTTGGCACGTTGCAGTCCACAGAGACTGTCAGACTGTCCTTATACACATTAGGTCATTTTCTGATCCCTAAAAGTCCATCAGACATTAAGTATAGCCAGGGTTACTGTTAGCAATCTCACCTTATCATTAAGGCTACAGTCATATAATCGTGGATAAAACCGGCTGTAAAAAAAAAAAAAAAATAGTTCTGGGACCCTTTTCCACTGGTCTCTCATAGACTTTAGTGCATTGACGGATCCATGAAAATGGGCACATGAATAGCCCCAACTATAATCAATGGGGCAGATTTGTTAAGAAGGTCTAATAGCAGAACTGTCTTAGTTGCCCATAGCAATCAATCACAGTTTTTTTGGAACAAAACTGAAAGCTGCTCTGTGGTTGGTTACTATGGGCAAGTAAGACAGTTCTGCCTTTTAGACCTTCTTCATAAATCTGCCCCATTATGTTCTAAATGGCCATGTGATGGTTGTTAAAAAAGGACTGTTGCACAGACTTTTGGATATTTATGTGAATAAGGCGTAACAGTTAACACATTGAGGGTAACTTAATGTGGGGTATTACTGTATATAACTCTGTGACCCTTTCCCTAAAGGGGGCCAGAAACATTCAACAGCTCTTCACCAAATGCTCGTTCAGCTAACAACAAATCCTGGCTTCTCTATGCATGCTGTGTGTACCAATGGTTTAACCAAACATGCATGAGTTCTCCAAGTTGAAAGGGGAATAAGGATCTTTAAAGAGGACGTTTTACATCCTCTGGCAGCGGCGGTATTATATACTGCTAGAAAGCTGGCCGTACACTCAATTCAGTGCACAGTCAGTTTTGACAGTATGCTATGGGTGTCTGAGATATCAGTGCCATTAGTTTCAGCACCAATATCCCTTCACTGTCAGAAGGGTGGGCCTTACTACTCAGCATCATTGCTGGATGGTAAGGAATGACCTACCCTGCCAGTACAAAGCTATTGAAGAATACTGTCTGGGGGGCATTCCCCACTGCCCATCAATAACATTAGGCTGTAAGGCCCACCTTTCTGACAGTGTAGGGATATCGGTACTGAAACGACCAGCATTGGTATCTCAGGCACCTGGCTACATACTATCAAAGCTGACAATGCACTGACTTCACGGTCAGCTTTCTAGCAGTATGTAACAACACCGGAGCCAGAGGAGGTGAAAGGTCCTCTTTTTAGGTGTCTATAATTTAGAACTGCATGTTTTTTTTTTAATTGCAGTAATTGCACATTTTTGCTTTGTCTATAATGGTCATTGGCTTACAGTTAGAATACATAGTGATGTGTGCTACTCATTAATGTCATTAAGAAAACATGCAATTCTTCAAGGATAGAGAACAGTGTGAACCCAGCCTAAATGTGCCCAAGTTCTTCTTCTCCCGTTAGAACAAGTAATTGTAGATCTGTCCGGTAGTGTCTATAAAAAGTCTTGTGTGCCTAAAGTGGAAAATGAGCAGATGGTCCATTATAAAGACATTAGGAGAGATAGTGTAAGGAAAAACAGCAGATACCCTAGCACCGTTATTTGGCAGGAAGGATTAAGATGCTTTTATCGGAGCAATATCTAGATAATGGAGAAATCCATTGAAGGTATGATTTTGTGATATAATTATTCAATGCTCAGCGAGGCAGTTGTATGAGGCCCTTTTTATTTAGCTCTTTTACTGATGTCAATAAAGTTTGGCTAATCCTAAAAACAGATGTCCCCTGCCGACTGCTGGATGCATTAAGTCCGCTAATAATGTTGGAGCCAGCTTGTTTCCCACTGGTGCTAGCAATGGATCTAGAGGGTAAATTATTGCAACACAGGCTTTAGTCCTCACGTGACCATCTCATCTGGAGGTACAAATAGCTGGAAGGTATTTTCTGCAGTCGCTAAGCAGATATGGGCTCACATCTGTTGTACAGGCCTTCTCAGGTTAGCAAACAGAGTAAAAATAGGTCTTGGCCTCAAATCATTATGGGAATGTAATGGGAAAGATCGGAGACTGTACTGAGAATTATTGTTTAGAAAGCATCAGTCCAACCTAGTTATAGCGATCATCAAAGCATGGCCGGGATGACCTGAGGATGATGAGTGGAGTAGTTCAGTTCTGTAAATGCTTGATGTTAAAACCTAAAAGCCTTTTCATAAACCCCTGCTGTGTAAACGTATAGGAAAAATGAATGCATCTGCTAATAAACATAGAGTTTGGATTTTATTACCTACATAACCAGATCTAAGTCTACCTTGAAGTTGAATATGAATAGAGACATACAGCTGAATACACAAACCCGGGTTTAACTGTACATCCGTCATCTATACTATATTACCTTGCTTCAAGGCAAAAACCTGGAGATGAGACTCATCTTATTGCAGTTCAAAAGTTCTTCCTATGCTTGAAAGAGCCATCACTTACGGAAGAGGAGTGTCTTTGGAGGAATTCTAGGTACTGTCCATTGTGGACCCTATTGCAGTATTTGTGAATGGTTACGATGATGTCAAAGCAACAATGCAGATAATATAAAACTATGTAATGGCAGGTATAGCTTTAATATGGACTGATGTGTTATATTGGTGGAAAAAAAATAGCACGGACTTGCTGGGAACTTTTGTTTGTGTAATGGACATTATTAGAACTCTTTATAGGGGTTTTCCACGATTTGACATTTACCACTTATTTACAGGTTGGATGATACATGTTAGAACATTATTTTATTTTAAAATTTGATTTTTATTTTATTTTAAAATTTGATTTTTATTGAAGAAATTTTTTTTTTACATGTTAGAACATTAGGGGTATAAGGTCTGATTCACATAAACAGGATAAATGGATGTCTGACAGCTGTTTTAGTAACTGACATCACACAGGGGAATCCATGATCATCTTTACGCCACTTTTGAGGTGCAAAATAGTCACAAATCAGTCATTAAAATAGTTGTTGTGGTTCTGGCCTCACCAATTTTCCCTAAAAATGGGGAAGGCTGGGGCTACCACATGTGTCATATTCATCACCAGTTCCACAGAAGTGGCACATATGAAGATCTAGTCCACACCAGCTAGGGGCTACTGGGAGGTTGGGCCTGCACCTCATCATGGACTAAGAGCGCAGGGGAAATAAGGTCGGCATACAATACTTTTTGTCTTTAGGAATCTCATTGTGGCTATTCACATTTCTACATACAGCTAGCACTATATATATGTTGGTGAGCATTATGGAGTCAGTTGGGTCAGATTGTAATCTGTCTGTGCTTTTTATTTAGAGGAGGTTTTGTCTTAAAAATTAGTGCGCTAAAAAATTCTGGAAAAAGTTTCAGTATGGTTTAAAAAAAAATCAAAAAACAGATGAATCAGTACTCCACTTGTCAATCCTCCATTTCCATTCTGCTACTTCCAGGGCTCTCGCTAGTTTTTACTTCCTGCACCCTGCACATAGGACATGACCACTCAGCCAATCACTGGTCACAGTTGGGACTTGTAGCCGCCTGCAATGTGCTGAGAGGGACCAGGAAATACAGACCATCTGAAGACCCAGGAAGCCTGGGAACGGAAGTGGTTGGGAAGGGGGGTGATGAATTAATTATTGCTCTTTAGATTTTTACCCACCAGTAAACCCCATAAATCTTTGCATTCTTTCAGTGTTGAAACAAACATCACAATATAGTCTAAGGGCTTGTTCACATCTGAGCCCGGGACTCCGTTATGCAGGTTTCTGTTTCCTGCACAAAACTGAGCTGGAGACGGAAACCTGCAGGACTCTCTCACCCATTCATTTGAATGGGTTTGAAAGATGTCTGGCTGTGAGCGCCGGAGAGCATTTTATGCTATCCGCCACAAAACCAATTTTTTAAAATCAGACACAGAGTCGGACATGCGGTACTCTGTGTCCGGTTTAAAAAAAACGGTTTTGCGGCAGAGAGCATAAAACGCTCACCGGCACACACGGCCAGTCTCGGCATGACAGCTTTCCGTCTTCTGCATGCAGAAGATGGAAAGCTCAGAACGGACTCCGGGCGCTAGTGTGAACCTAGCGTTACTAGTACAATATGCATTGGCATACAACTGGGCAAATTCATGTATCTCTACCATGCATTAAGGACAAGTCCTTGTAATGATCTACCTCATTGTTGTCCTGGAAGATACTTTGCTAAACTTTCTTCCTTTTTTTTTTTTTTGCCACTTTCTCGCCCCCTCTTTCTCTGTACATAGCGAGGCATAGTAAGCTGCCCATTTTTTTGGAACGGGGAGCTGCGTTTGATTTCGTAATCCACATGTATCGTCTGAGATTAATTATTTTTGAGAGGGGGGGGGGAAAGAATTTGCAGAAAAACATTGAGAGAGCATAATAATATATAGTGCGTGTTGTGTCAAATGAGGACAGTATTATTAGCATGCTGAGGCAGTAGTTTTCCCTGAGCCATACAGAAAATAAGCGGTTCCAGTCATTTTTGGCAGCGAGTTACCGGCCATAATCACTATCAGACAAGGTACTGCAAATAAAATGGTGATATTTGAGAGTTTGGGGGATTTTTATTTTTTATTTTTTTTCGGCTGGTCTCTTATTGAGAATCTTCTGCGTAGAGCAGAGCTCTGGCACCAGCCGTAAGTATTAATTCTTTGTTCCATAAAATAATTGTGTAAACTTAACAGACATGTCTAATGGTCACATACTCGCCAAGCCCTCTCAAGGAAAATTCTGAGAGATGCCACAGCTGGCTATAGATTGGAATATACTGTTGTATCAGAATTCTAGGAAAGCCTGGCGCACAAAGAGTTTTATGGGCTCAATGGATAGAAATAGTTTTCTCAACCCAACTATGAGGTCTGTTGTAGGGCTGGGCTTGCGTTTCAGTTTCTGCTCCAGGACTTGGAGCTGGATTCCTTTTTCCTCCCTGCTGTTATAACAGCTCAGCACAGCTGGACTTAAGCTCTCCTGGGTAATCTGAGGCTGGGCTAGGCAACTTTCATTCTTGCGAAGTTTACTGTACTACAATGCTCATGCATCCCGCTCAGAAGCTCAATTTAATTCTTTTAACAGAGGCTCTGGGTCCCCAATCGTAACAAATGAGAATTTCCATCCCAAAACGACGACATTTTCAGTATGCTTGCATCCAAAAGTGTATACTTGGATACAGTCCATAAGTAAATAAAGCAGAAGGCCAGTTTCACATGGTCATACTATGGCTCCGTTTCAGGGTTTATAGTTCCACGTATTTATTGTTTTATTTATTATGCTTACTTATATAGCGCCATCATACTCCACAGCGTTTTACAGACATTGACAGTCACTGTCCCATATAGGGCTCACAATCTACATTCCCTATCAGTATGTCTTTCGATTGTGGAAGGAAATTGGAGTACCCAGAATAAACCCACGCAAATACGGGGAGAACATAAAACTCCTTGCAGATGTTCTCCTTGGCAGGATTCGAACCCAGGACTTCCGTGCTGCCCACATAACCAGGCTTGGATCATCATAGGACCCTATGATGACCCAGGTGTTTTTCTGATCTTAATACAGAACCTAATATTCCAAAAATGTGATGGAACTGGCCATAGGCGGGAAAAAAAACCTTTCGTAGTTTAATGTAGTTTGCTAAGTTGCATTTCAGGCGTCAAATTTGTGCCACATTTATTCATTCACTATGATATGGGAGATGTTGAGTGACAACTAGAGATGAGCGAGTAGTATTCCCCTGCATAGTTATTGGTGTAAAAAAGTGCCAGGGAAGGTGGGAGGGGAATCGAATTTTTACTGCGTTTACCACGTGGTATTTGACCGAGTACATCAATAACCATGCAGGGTAGGTATTCGATCAAATACTACTCGCTCATCTCTAGTGACAATCCTTTTAGAGTATGCTCACAAATTTTTTTTTCCATGATGATTTGGAGAGTTTCTATGTGAAAATCCACATGGAAAATGCGAACTGTTTCAGTTCGAAGTTATTTTTCCTCATGAGGTTTTCTTCAAAAACATGGCGAAAAAAAAAAAAAAAAAAAGAAGCGGCCTCTCAGTTTTTGGTGAGGAAGGTGGGCAGAATTCTTGCTGCTGTTTCAGTACAAGTCACTGGAAGACTGAAAAACCTTGTCACGAACCTAAAGCAAAACTACATTGAATAGTTGTGGCCATTACAAAAACCTCAGCTATTATGTAATACTTATGGAATTTTCAAAGTGGATTTTTGCGCTTTATAAAAAAACTGCTTTCCATAATATTTGTCTACAGTTTTGTCCTCCAGATCTGGTTTTCTGCAAAGACTCAATTTTCATAACTGTATAATAAACACAAACATAAGGTCTAAATTTTGAAGCCTTAAGCTGGCAATACACACAAGACTAACTTTGGCTAAACCTGCAGTTGTTATTCTAATATATATTAGATGTTCGCACAACATTCACGTGGCAAATGTTGGGCAAGAATATGATGATAATACTGAATTTCAACAAACCCGATTCTTTGTGATCATGGAGGACAAGCCACTATCCGTTTATTTCCCTCTTCCTGTATATGAGGTTGTATAGGAGTAGGAGGAATCAAAGTCAGTCAAATTATTGAAGTCTTATGGCCAATTTTAAGGCCCATGTACATTGCTTTGTTGCAGCCATGTTATTTATTGCATCATATCACTCCACACAGAGAACTAAATGATCCTGAAATCTTTCTATTTAGTTGCTTTGACTCCTAGTATCTCTTCTATCTGCTATTCTGAGCTTGTGTTTTTTCCTTCTGCTATTACTGTATTATCCATGCTACTGTAACACCATGAATTTCCATAGTGGGACTATTAAAGGATTATTTTACCTAATCTTAAACTGCCATAGAGGGATGTAAAACTTCACCTGTACCTTCCTATGGCTCCAGTGTCATACAGAGAAATACTCCTCTAAGAGTATATCAGAGTCTGATATCAGTCTATCAGACACCCAGGCTTGAAAGTTATTGTTCTGTATAATATCTTTGCATCTAAGGAGTCCTAAGGACGTACTTGTCCACTTTTGGAGTTCAATGCTGGGGAGAAATTTACAAGTTTTTTTTCGATCAAGGCTACATGCCATTTCTAGACATGATAGACCCTTGTTCTGAGCGTGCCATGCCTCTTATTGTGACATGGACTCGTAGTGTGATGGATTTCCCCCTATTAATGGCTTTACTAGCAAATAACATTCACATGTCATGTCTAAAATTACTTCGTGCTGGATCAGGACATTTGCCCTCTCTTGGGGACGTGAGTAGATCTCCCTTTTTTCAGAATTCTCCTGGACACTCTTGGAGGATTGCAGAGTATGATAGATATTATATAGAATACTAATATATAGAAGGAGCCTATACAGAAGTGTACGGAGGCTTATCCTTGTTTTACTGTGAGCATAAACCCTTAAAGTACACGCTGGTAATGAGTATAACTTCAGGAATCTGGTTTCTACAGATATTCCATTTTCAGTCCATTTTACTATATCAGTAGACTGTTCTTCGACAATGACAAATGTCTGTAAGTTCACAGTAGAGTCAGTTTCCCACAACTATTAGAAGCCATTTTCTCTGTGTGATGTCATTGTTATGATCTGTCATCTTGAGGCATGAATGGTACAAATGACTTCAGCCAAACTCAAGATAACTATGGAAGCGCATGCATATAGGTCTGCAAATATTGTTTCATGTAAAATGAATATGATATTTTTGCACATATTCCAGAAATACTGGTAGACCACAAGAGTAATTCACGTCAGATGAACTTTAACACCTCCCCAGATGACAGTCATTTTCCTTCCCATTTACTGGCATTACATCACCCCAAACCCAATCAGTTCCACTCTTTGCACTTCGCCTATAGGGAATTCACTTTTTTTTTGTAGACCGTCTTAACCAAATGTGTGTCTTTAAATGAAAAGATGACTTAGATTGAGTAGAGCTTTTATTTCCAATTAAATAGTCATCTTGCACGACCATGTTCTCGAGTTACAGTAACTTACGGGAAACATATTAAAATTTACTCATTGCTCAATTTCTTGTCTGATGACAGTGTATACTTTTTAATGACTGTTCGTTATTTAATCTCAATATATTTAATCTGTGTTGACGTAGTCATTGGCTGGAACAGCCTTGGAAGCATGATAGTATCATGGATGGTAGCTACAGCGAGTGTCTTTATCTTTGGACGACCCAACACATCTATCAATTAAACCACTGATTTCAATGGGCAATACGTAATGCTGCATTTCTCCTGTGGGGGCACTGTAGGGATTTTGAATTACCATAAGGTCCTCCCATAGATCCGAACTGATCTCTGATCTCTGCAGATGAATAATTTTGCATGTGTAAAGGAGATGCCCAACTATATTAAAAATGTGCCTATTGTCTGAAAATAGTGTGTGTATATATAGGCCACCTGGTCACATTCTTTTTTGTGACAAATCACCTCGGGGGCCATTGGTTGCAGCGGTGACCTGAGCACACATGGGATGTCATCAATGACTGGTGACAGTGAGGACTGGGCTCCCACTAGAATGGAGGACCTGTAAAGGGTGGGTTGACCTTTAATTTTGTACAATATTTCCAGTCTGTAGCTGCATGTTTAATAGTCAGACAACCCCTTTAAGTTTGGTGTGTATTTGTACCTGATAATGGAAGCAGCAGATTCTGCTTTGCTCATTATGAGGATTACCTCATGCAGTCTGTTCACATCCACGCCAAGAAACGTGAAGGGAGTGAAATGGACATTCCTGAACCAGCAACGGACTTGCCAGCACTGGAGAGCCAAAATTAGTATATGGGCATTTGCCAAACCCATTAAAGCTGAAATATAATTTTTTTTATTTGTTAATTATTATACTCTTATTAAAGTGGAACTGTAGTTTTTCCTAAGTATTGTTTATATTAGTCAGTCCTTTAGCATCTCAATGTGACATTCACTGTATAGGCCGGTATGCATACAGAGAAAAGTTAAGGTATTGGCCCTTTTTTGTTTGAAGGGTCCCACAATCGCAAACTGATCATGTGGACCCCCCGGTAGTCAGCAGCAGTATGCAGGAAAACCTGGCATTACGGACAGAGTCATGAAAACTTCCAAACTCACTTGCTTGGATAACTCTCATAGCCATTCTGGAGATGCAGTCCTGTACAAAAGTTTTAGGCTAAGGCTCCATGTAGCAGTTTCCTCTGCAGACTTTCTGCTTCCATTATACCTATAAGGAAACCGCCGGTGTTTCGGTTGATATAATCGTTTTGGAAATCGCTGCGTGGATTTTTCTGCAATGTATGGATGGAATTCTTTAGAATCCCATCCACTTTGCAGGGACTGTAAAACACTGTGGCCAAACCACGTGGGGCCCCCGCCTTAGGCAGGTATGGAAAGAATGATGCAAAGTGAGCATGCTTTCAGAAATAGAAGGGTTAATAGTTTATAGGGTTTTTTTGTCAATTAACAAAATGAGATGAATGAAGAAAAGAGAACTCTAAATCCCATCAATATTTGGTTGGTCCTTTGGTGGAGGAGTCCTGCAAGTGATGATATGGCCCTCACACAGCCTTGATCTAAACTTCATCCAGTCTGTCTGGGATTACATGAAGAGAGAGAAGGATTGGAGCAAGCCTACATCCACAGAAGATCTGGGCTTCGTTTTCCAAGATGGCGGGAACAACCTCTCTGCTGAGTTCCTTCAAAACCTGTCTGCAAGTACCGAGAAGAACTGATGGGAGGCAAAGGGTAAAGGTCACACCAAATATTAATGGAATTTAGATTTCTTTTTGTTAATTTCTATTATTTTATTAATTTCCTGTGGATATTCCAGAATTAAGAAGAGAATATCTCTTTAAGGCTTAGATTCTGACTCCTGGAGCTGAGGATACCAATATGAAGTGTTTTATTCGCAAGTAAAGATAATAATTTCACCTGATTTATCAATCACATCTATGGCCTTAAGGTTTGCAATGTCCCAGATTTTCAGTTGTAAGTAGAAATTTATATTAAATCAACCTGAAAATATTCATGCATCCGAGGGTTTTCTGATATTCTGTCTGATTAACCCCATTTTTCACGGTTGTTATCTGGTCAGTTAAACAGGCCACAAACATATAAGGCATAGCTGAAAGATTCTTCCATTCCCCCAGTGCATATACCCTAAAATATTCTTGTATTCAGATTTTTGCCAAGAGTATTTTTTTTTATACTCCGTTTGAAATAATTCATTGTGAAAACTGTTCTTCGTTCCTAGGGAGACATACACATTGGATTTCCATCAGCCGAACTGGCTTATGATCAGATATATAGATGCCACTTACGTTCATATGAACAATCCCATCATATGTCCAACGGCCGAAATCTCTGTCCGTACACTACACTATTTTTTAACCCTTGCACGCTTACTTTTGGATACCTTTGCCCGTCATGGACTGCTATGGCTGGTGTAATGTGCAATTAAATAAACTAACTGTATACTAAATATACTAATATATATATATATATATATATATATATATATATATATATACACAGTCCTATGAAAAAGTTTGGGCACCCCTATTAATCTTAATCATTTTTAGTTCTAAATATTTTGGTGTTTGCCAACAGCCATTTCAGTTTGATATATCTAATAACTGATGGACACAGTAATATTTCAGGATTGAAATGAGGTTTATTGTACTAACAGAAAATGCGCAATATGCATTAAACCAAAATTTGACCGGTGCAAAAATATGGGCACCTCAACAGAAAAGTGACATTAATATTTAGTACATCCTCCTTTTGCAAAGATAACAGCCCCTAGTTGCTTCCTGTAGCTTTTAATCAGTTCCTGGATCCTGGATGAAGGTATTTTGGACCATTTCTTTCTACAAAACAATTCAAGTTCAGTTAAGTTTGATGGTCGCCGAACATGGACAGCCCGCTCTCAAATGATCTGAAAACAAAGATTGTTCAACATAGTTGTTCAGGGGAAGGATACAAAACGTTGTCTCAGAGATTTAACCTGTCAGTTTCCACTGTGAGGAACATAGTAAGGAAGTGGAAGACCACAGGGACAGTTCTTGTTAAGCCCAGAAGTGGCAGGCCAAGAAAAATATCAGAAAGGCAGAGAAGAAGAATGGTGAGAACAGTCAAGGACAATCCACAGACCACCTCCAAAGAGCTGCAGCATCATCTTGCTGCAGATGGTGTCACTGTGCATCAGTCAGCAATACAGCGCACTTTGCACAAGGAGAAGCTGTATGGGAGAGTGATGAGAAAGAAGCCGTTTCTGCACGTACGCCACAAATAGAGTTGCCTGAGGTATGCAAAAGCACATTTGGAGAAGCCAACTTAATTTTGGAAACAAAGATTGAGTTGTTTGGTTATAAAAAAGGCGTTATGCATGGCGTCCAAAAAGAAACAGCATTCCAAGAAAAACACATGCTACCCACTGTAAAATTTGGTGGAGGTTCCATCATGCTTTGGGGCTGTGTGGCCAATGCCGGCACCGGGAATCTTGTTAAAGTTGAGGGTCGCATGGATTCCACTCAGTATCAGCAGATTCTTGAGAATAATGTTCAAGAATCAGTGACGAAGTTGAAGTTACGCCGGGGATGGATATTTCAGCAAGACAATGATCCAAAACACTGCTCCAAATCAACTCAGGCATTCGTGCAGAGGAACAATTACAATGTTCTGGAATGGCCATCCCAGTCCCCAGACCTGAATATCATTGAACATCTGTGGGATGATTTGAAGCGGGCTGTCCATGCTCGGCGACCATCTAACTTAACTGAACTTGAATTGTTTGTCCAAAATACCTTTATCCAGGATCCAGGAACTGATTAAAAGCTACAGGAAGCGACTAGAGGCTGTTATCTTTGCAAAAGGAGGATCTACTAAATATTAATGTCACTTTTCTGTTGAGGTGCCCATACTTTTGCACCGGTCAAATTTTGGTTTAATGCATATTGCACATTTTCTGTTAGTACAATAAACCTCATTTCAATCCTGAAATATTACTGTGTCCATCAGTTATTAGATATATCAAACTGAAATGGCTGCTGCAAACACCAAAATATTTAGAACTAAAAATGATTAAGATTAATAGGGGTGCCCAAACTTTTTCATAGGACTGTATATATATATATATATATATATATATATATATATATATATATAGTTACATTTTCTTTTTAATTCTATGCAGTATCACATTTTTTTTACCTATAGCATACCATGAAAGCTAGGCTTGAGTAAGCACCCTACTTTGCTAGTACTTTGAAAATAACTTTATTTTTTCACTTAGTAAATCAGCATTTTATAGGCTGCAACTTTAGGCAAATTTGTAGGTAAAGACACTTGAGTATGAGGTTGGCAATCTAATAGTCCCAGCTAATAGTAATCTCCCAGGATTGGAAAATTGTAAACCTCTGGCATTTGCGGTGCTGTTACTAGACACTGGCAGGGATGAAACCCTTCGCTCCAAGTTTCAAGTGAGAGTTTCATATTAACTGAAGTCATATGTTATGAAATCGTAAATCCTATTCGAATGGTTCAAAAGGAATACATTTTACGGTTCCCGGCAGGCTGGAGAGCAGGGTAGGCAAACTTATTTGGATTGTGAAAATGGGGATTGCTGAGTAAGATCATTGGTGCAGCTGATGATATCCTTGTATTTGCTAAGGAGAGGATGTAACCTTATGCTGAAATAACAAAAGATGCCTGGGGCTGTTGAAAGGGTTCTTGAGTGATTTATTTATTTCTTTTGCTACTGTTGAAAAAGCAACTCTGGTTGCAATATTATGAACACCAGTGATACCGGTAAAGGTATGTACTATATACATTTTACTAAAGATGCTCATTGGAGACGTCTGGTTAGAATCTAATTGTGGTAGCAAGTTTTTTGTTATTCAGAAACTTAATGGTCATGTTTGGTATTGTAGCTGATTTCTGTTCAGCTGAATGGAGCCAAGCTTATTTTTATAACCAATAGCAGTTCCTCTTGTCTCTCTCATACACATTCATGCTCAGCTAAGTATGCTTGTTTCTCAGTTAGGAAAGGGAAATAGACTGCTGCCCAAACTCCATATACACACAAGGATTGGTCATTACCTGTCAAAGTAGTAAGATTCAGCAGGAGGTGGAGGTGGAGGTGTCTGGTGAACATTTTTGTAATATACTTTTTTAGCCAATTTTACTTCCTTTTAGTAGAAAAACTAAAGCTAACCATTGCCAGGAAGTCATCCCATCCCCCTACTATGTATTTCCAGTTGCCATAGGTGGGTAGTCATCTCAAATATCTGTTTTTCCTGTTTTATGCCACCTAGAACAGTGTTTCTGATGTCATGTGAAAGCTGAGGTTCTAGCTATGAAAGAAAACCGACACATCACTAGTTAATGACCCAGTTGTAGACGTGATTTTATATGCAGCATGAACTGCATAGCTTTCATATGACAGCATATGAAGCTTTCACATGAGACCAGAACCTCGGTTCCAGGTGATATAAAACTAAAGATACAGCTATTTAGGGACCTTCCCCCTTTGGCTACTGCTAAATCTGCATATACTGGCAATAGAAATGCATATAGCTTCTCCCTGGCAATAGCTAGTTAGAGGTTTCCTTGGGGCACTTTAGAGCCTGCTTTCTATTAAAGGGAAGTAAAATAGGCTAATAAAGTATATTCCTGAAATGTTCTTTCTTGTTCGGCTACCTCGTCAGCCATTATTTTGGACACATTTTTAATCATAGAATTTAGAAGAAAATGTTGTGTAAAGAAATCTGCCTGAACATTTGGCCGCATCCACATTCCCTACGTGTCTTCCTATACTATTGATAATAAGTACACAAAGTCCTTTGATCTCGCTGTGTGTGCCCCAGTGGTCCTCAATTTGTAGCAATCCTCCTCACCTACCTGTAGGTTTGCCCCATGTTGGAGACCACTGATCTCCACATCATTGAAGCAAGTAATTGAGACTGAGTTATGATAAAGCTGTAATGATGTCATTTTTTTCTCAATATACTGCTTTTTAACACATTTGTCTACTTTTTCTGTCTGACCTCTCCTGCCCAAGGACTTTTGTCTGGTCTGAGCTCCATTCAAGTGCAAGGGCCTGAGCTCCAAAACCAGATGAAGACCATTTCTTATATCAGACAAACCCCTTAACCACAAAATCTTTCCTCCCATCTGTGATAACTTTTCTCAAGTCTGTGGAAATGGTTGTATAAATTTTGCTGGTTTGCGTCTTTCATATACTGTATGTTATGGAACATTGAGCCTATGAGGCTATGACTGTGCTTTCTGCTTGAGGTATTGCATGACTTGTCCTGCTTTCTGTCAAACTCTGGCTGCCCAGCTGACATGAAGCTTATTTTCATGGTTTGCTTTGGAACATGTGACCTTCTCATTGTAGCGTTGTCATATTTGCGGATGGAAAATATGTTTAACATCTTATATCCTGAAAATGTGTTATGCATATTGGAAAATTTCAGCATATGTCCAAGGATATCCAATATCCAGCACTGTATTGTGCACATTGTACAATGGGAACTTATATGATCCTATAATATCCATATAGCAATGGACTATAGATGTACAGTAGAACCTACAAATTGTGAAGGTCCTGTAGTGAGGTCATAAGGTCTACTCATACCCGAGACATTTGGGATGCCTGTCTGTAGGTCACTCTATGCAGATGCTTGGGATGTGGTAATCTCTCTGTGTCTTTATGGATTGATACAATTACTCTATTCTACCATGTAAGACAATAAAAATATTCAAGAGATAAATATATGCAGTGAACTGGTTTGACTCGTGTGTCACAGCGATTTGTAGCTGCCAAGAGACTTTCCAGCAAACAGAGATGTGTCCAAGCTAAATACACGAAATGAGACAATCTCCAAGAGATTAGATTACCCTCCTTGCAGATGGTTTATATATTTTCCATGTATGTATGCGGAAAAATAGCACTTTTTATGATATTTAACAGTATTATCTTGCTTAGGAATGATGTTTAATATGCTGTTTGTCTTCTTGGAATGGAAATTTGATCAGGATCAGGCTGGTGGTGTAACCTGGTAGTCCGAAGGACGGAGGCTTAGGTGGCCTTTTTAGGATATGTTCACGTGCGTTGGATACGCTGCAGATTTTCCTTCCAGATTTGCAGAAAATCGACACACTGCCGATAGATCAGCACATTTGGTATACAAGTTTAATTCATTGCAATGAATAGGGTGAACTTAGAAGCATTTCCACTGCAATATCTGTATATGACGCATGCACATTTTACAGTGTGTATCTCAAGGATATGCCGCAGATTTTTATTTTCTATCTGTTCTATTATTCAGAGAAGACTATTCTTATTACTTTTAGGCTGCACCAGATAGCAGAATGGCTTGGCATCCATGATTTTCTGCGTGTCTTTTTAGGGTTTGGTTCAAGTCTTCACCTTTTCAACTCAACAGTGAAAATATGACATCAACAGATATGGGGATACTGGGGAATAGGTGTAGCAGAACCACCCAGCCCTTGTTTCTGTGCACTATATACTATTAGAAATTTGGATGCACATCTGCAGAATTCCCCTGGTCGCCAGTAATATGATAAAACACAGATAATCGTGTAACATCATTGTTACAAAATCATGAAACAAACCCTAAAGCTCCATGTACACGACTGTAGTTGTGGTCTATGTGCTCTCCCTTATCATGGATAGTATATCCATCTCTATGGCTCCATGCACACGTCCATAGATTTTACACATTTGTGAGGGATGCGATAAATGGAGCAGATCCTACTCCTGTTTCTTTTTCGTCTCGTTCCGTTTATTTGATTCAATAAACGGAAGCTGAATAAGACTTATTATAAAGAAAAGACGCTCATAGACAACAGTAATCACCATCAGCCGTGTCATCTCCTTCATATAGCACTGTAGTATATGAGACGTACCTACCTTACTCTACTACTGTGCTCCATTACTGAAAGATCTTGCCTGCCATGTTCTCAATCTATGTATCAAATGAATCCATAGGCTCTGATAGAAAGCAATTCTTTAGATAAAACTGAAATGTTTGGTTGTATACAGTAGGTGAAGGAGAGGCAGTATGTACAACAATATGACCTACAGGTGCATACGTAAGGTAAATATCCCAGATATGCTAAACTAGCTCTTTGGATGCAGTGTGAATAGAGCCTTCACGTGCACATGTTTCGAGGAATGGGTTGTAGCAGATAGAAGAAGTCTTTTGCCCCTCCTGTAACAATCACCTTTGTACCTGTGCTTTTGGCAACATTGTGTGATAAAGAAGTAAGAACATGTCCAAATAAGGGTTATTTATGGGTGATTTCATATTTGGTCCTCCAATTATTTGGGCAATTTGTTGCAGTTTTACAACATGTGATATAATGGATATAATTTCATCTCCTTCCGGTGGCTCCGTATGCTCAAGTTTTAGTTTGGAAACACCTGGAAAGCCTCAAGTTGGACAACCCCTGCCATGTACGGGACTTCTGTTACAGTGAATGTTGAGCAACATTGTAACTTTCGAGATGGTAAAGGAAGTATCCTACAACCATTGGCCTAATCCATAATGGTAATAGTGAGCTTGACCTAACATTAAAGATATTCGAGTAGTTCCTGACTTTTGTATAACTATCCTGTATGACGTGTATTCTCCTATAGTATACAGGTTAAACTTGAGAATAATTAATGAATGTAGCAGAATAAAAAAAATAGCTTTAAGTGATCTAGTGCTAAATATATAAGCTGTTTTGGATTTGAGTGGGTGTAGGGGGAATATCTAGTTTTCCTCTTCCTTCCAGATTTTAAGATTTATGATGCAGGATATATCCAGGTATGCAGTCTGAGTTTCCATTCCCCGATCCAAGAGCACTGTAGATACAGAGAAGAAATACGGAAAAAATACCATGAAGCAAAGCTTGTAGACGTCTTGCTGTTGTAGTCTAACATGCTAATACCCTTACTGGCCAATGCCCGAATCCATCTTTGAATACAATGCTGTTCACATACCAAACCGCCTCAGACAGCCAAAAAATGTGAGCGTCTGGACTCTACCTTACTGTATTTGAAGGACTCCTAAAAGTTGCATTTGAGTCCACCCTTTATTACTCTAGTTTTAGTATAATATGCAGGTAGATACATATGTCTCAATAGTAGGATACGATATGTCGTCAGTTATTTCTATCAGGGCTGTGGAGTTGGGGGGGGGGTGTTACAGACTCAGTATACAGTTATCAGTATTGATTGTATAATTTATTAGATTCATGTCTAGTTACATATTTATATTTATTGTGATGGAAATCCAATCACAGGCTTTTTGTGAATTAGAGGCGCGTTACTGCTTCTGCATGATCATGGATGTCAGCCATTCATAAAGGAGTCGGAGTCTTACTGTGGAAAAATAGAGTCTGAGTTGGTGGTTTGGCCTAACAACTCCAGAGTCCTGATTTGTACCACAACTAATGTAGCTGCCATGACTTACGGCAGTGCAGACAAGAGACCCCTACTTCTTTGTACTGTACAAATACTTAACTCTTAACACTTAACATGTACTTAATGTGCATTTACTTACTATGTGATACAGTGTACACTGGCCATGTATACTGTCAACTCAGATACGTACAGATATTTCATTTCTCAGCTTTCCTTGCTATAGTATGACATATATGGCGCAAGATATTCAGATTTAAAAAAAAAAAAAAAAAGATTTTGCAATACTTTGTCACAAGACGTCTATTCTACACATATCTATGTGTGGCCATCCAGTGGTTGTTTTGAGTATTACAGCCTATCAAGAGCCTCCTGTTCCAGCATTGTATTGAACTGGTTTCCGAATTTGAGCTATAGTGAGGACATGTGCAGGACATTGATAGCAATTTGTAGCCATTGGATGCAGTCAAGGGCAATTTTCCATGTGGTATGGCCACTTGGACCCAATCTTTTTCTACTAATCTATTACTTAAAGAGTTACAAGGCAAAAACTGCAACTGGCTCCACACTATAGCCACCTGGGTATTATGATATGCTACAAAATATTGTCACACAATATATTTCAGTATAATACTTGTGTGCTTAGCTATACACCTGTTTCTTATTTGCATCTTAGAATAAAACAACGTTCCTGATAATAGAAAAGTTGTACAAAATTTGAGTAAAATGGCTGAATTGCCTGTTTGCGTCACTTCAGAAAGCTCTACTGCGTGATCCCATGTGTCTTATTATGGAGGCTCTAGATATCCTAGTTCTGTACTGTACTATGTGTCCATAATTCAGCCAGGGTAAATCAATATGATTTCATTCTTTGGCTTGCTTTGTTCCATTTTTGTGCAGCATATTGAATTGTAAACTCCTTAGGTCATTGGAATCCTATGAAACCTCAGCTGACAATGAGAGTAAGCACATGAGGCTGCCTGGTATTAGACGGAATTACAACAGTTTCGTCTATGGTAAATCTGCTCCGGAGGAATACACAGCACTTCACATCTGTTCATTGGTGTACCAATGTTCATGTCTATCCATTATTCTAGTCTTCCATTGTGTTAGTCAGTAAGGTTGACGTAATGCTCCTTGTGAGGCAGGTTAGGCTGGTTCCTGGGAAACCCACAGACCCAATAGACTATAATAAGGTTCAGGTGGTTTTCGCTCAGTTTCCACACAAAACATGCAGAGCGAGAAGTCCTGTGAGCAGCAGTTTTCTCTCCGGATGTGTAGTGCAGAAACCACACGGACTCTATTATAGTCTATAGGGCCCGCAGGTTTCCTTAGGTAACCGCTTTTTTTTAAGCGTATAGGTTTCTGTTCGGGGGTCCCCAAGTGGATTCCCTGAACGGAAACCTGAACGCAGATTTGAACTGGGCCTTAATGTTCTTCTTATGGAACATGAAAGGGTTTTCAGTATGCATCTGTTTTAAAGATCACTTTGATGCTAAATGTAGAAAATTTTAAGACAAAAGTCCAACATGCCAGAATGGATGTCCTGCTCAATGGTGCACAAACAAGGTCACACCCCAATTGGTGAGGCCATATTCTCTTTGTGCCAGGAGATGCCCCTTTTAAGTCCCTTTTTATGACATGGGTATGTTTATATTCTGTTCACAGCCCCTTTCTATGAACCTGCACATAAAGTGGCCACATCAAACATTTAATGACCTTGAGTCAGGCAGATATTGGAGCACCCTCATGGATCCGTAATATTTACCCTCTCTTCTGGGAGTCCTGGAAGTCATCCCTGCTTTCAGGAGCTTCCTTGGTGCTCCAAAAGAGTTGATAAGTATGGATTAAGATGTGTCCCTTGAGAACTTCCAAAAGTTTAAGAGCATGACAGATGATGGAGTGGGACACAGAGAGTACATCTGCCTGTGGTCATGGAAGATTGCTTAAGGAGTCCAGTTTCTTAAGAAATAAATGTTATACAATATTGGGACACAGTAGGCAAACAATCAGTAGGCTAGAATAAACTTCGTAGCCACACATACATCATAAACATCACAAAATCATGGTTTCTAAGAAAAAAGACATCTGAAGACATGTTGAACCGAGAGTAAAAGACATCTGTAGAGTTAGATACTCTTAATAGTCTCTATGTGGAGTCTAATGTGAAGAGCCAGGATTTATTATCACTGATGGTTTAGTTTAAAGTATATACCGTATGCAAAAAATTTCTACTTGGCTATTTATCGCATGCATTTATGTAACCGGAAGGATAATGGCCCTGTTATTTGAGTCAGCTGAGTGTCATCCTGTGTCCCCTTTTTTCAATTCCAAATTATAAATGAATGTCAAGCAATATGTGAATAGTTTGTTGCATAAAAATAGGAGCCAACAATGGAGATCTGTTTTCAATAACTGGAATCTGGCATTCCTTCCACGCCAGCTTTTTTCCAAATGGTTTGCGGACGACTGAAACAAATCCTTTATATGTAACAGATAAACATGAAACAGCACATTCTGGCAATTCTGTTGCCTGGCTAGGGCAGGTTTGTTTGGTGGTCATACCCAGCTCAATATGGGGAAATAGTACTTAAAGCTGATGATGGTTTGTGGGGTTGTTGGTCTTGGACAACCCCAATTTCATAGAGAGTGACAATAAATCTCGGAGTCCCCATTTGATCACTTATAATCCATGAGGGAAGAAGGCGCACCCTTTGTAACTATTGTCCTTTGCCAATACTTGAGGGTCCAATGGGTTTTATAAACCAGCGACCACTTTGGAAATCTTTAGAAGCTTAATCTAAAATGTTAATTTTATTTGTTTTCCAAAATAGTTTTTGATACATATTTTTATATCCTATTCTTGAGTTGTAGTGGTACAAATATATGCTATCTTAGGTGGGGAGTCTTGGAAATACATATGTGGCCAAAAAAGAGTGGAGCAAAACAACTGGCTTGGTCGTCTCGTGCAACTCCTCTCGGGCCAAGACAATAGGGAAGAAAGGAAGCGTGCTTGCTTAGTAGGTGTCATCCTACTGCAGGATCCGTTATGGCAGATGTTTATGTGTGTTTTCTTTCTTTCAGGCTGGTGGTTTGTAAGCACGGCAGAAGAACAAGGTTGGGTTCCTGCCACTTATTTAGATTCTCAGAGTGGTACCAAAGATGATTCTGAAATTAACACATCTAAATCAGGAGATGGTAAGTTATACACTTGATATATACATGATCAGAAGTTCAGATTTTGGTGTGTGTGTTTTATTTCTTTATAAATGTGCAATGTGCCATTCTTCTATCATATTTCCAAGAAATTTTTGAATACCCTAACATTTGGGTGTTACCAAATTGCCTTTTCAAAGAAGTGTGTCCATAAACAGTCTGGTACTGATTGGACAGTGTCACTGTGTATAAGCACGCCCCCAACTGGACAAACTCAGCTATTGATTTAGTCATAGATTTCTAATAGGAATAACATGATCAGTACAATATAGAGATGTAGGAAAAGATTTTGTGGAACGTTATTTTTTGGAGGGGGGTTTATGAATATGCAGGATGGATTTGGGGTTTTTCATTATCGGGTGAACGTAATTTATTTTTAATTCGCTGAATGTGATTATTCTTTATAAGTATCTGTATATTTGGAAAATGTAAATATGCTCCTATTTACCTGACCTGGTTACCTTATCTAAACTGTCTAGATAAGGGAGCTTGGCTTATGTTAGGTACAGACTAACGTCATGTAACCTTTGTTGTGGTCCAATGGAGAACCAGAACAACTGATAGGTGGACTACAAAAAAATATAGTTTCATACAGAGATTAATGGACCCTATGGAATATAATGAGATCCATTGGGGGTCTATAGTTTTAAAGCTGATTCTGGTTGAGGAAAGAGTCCTCCTTACAGCATGTTTTCCTCTGCCAATTTTCAGATTGACACTGCGACAAGTCACCAGCAGAGATTCTGGCGCAGATGTGAACATAACCTGAGTATATTTGTTAAATGTGCCACATTTATCCATGGCATGCATCAGGTTTTTATTACAAAATAATAGTATAAAGTAAGGCTGCGTCTAGCAAGACGTGCCAAACCTATTACACAGCATGCCCCACTGTGAGAAATTTGGTGCATTTTGTGACCTTTACCCCAAAATAATTTTGCATTTTCATGATTTGCAAAACCAGAAAGAAGCCGCTGGTATGATCTTAGTAACTACACACCACTATAATCGCAGCTTTAGGAGATATGGTATCATTTCAACACATCCTGAATTGCAGACCAGACGTCCTGTTTATTTCAATATCTTTGCCCTGACTCACTGGAATACACAGTGTTCCTTTAAATCCATCAAGGATCATGATCTACCTATAATCATAATCTTAGCTTTGATGCTTTCCTGGCTTCTTATTTATTTATTTATTTATTTATTTATATTTTTTTTTTATTACCTGGTTGTCCCTGCAATGATTTTCAGGGACAGACATACCACACATGGGGTCCCACTCCCACCTATTAAATGGCATGGACCTGAGCCAATGAATCTATACTGTAGCTCCACTTACTTGTAATTTCTCAGTGGTTCTCAGGGATTCTAGGACATTCTCCTAAGTACCACAATATATGTGTCTGGTCTCGGAGCTGCTTTAGTTGCTTCTTTGTCACCTTTGAGCGTTTTCTGTTTTCAGAGGATTTGGGTAACATAATGGATTAATGTATATCTAATTTTCTATTATGTGACTGTAGCATCAGACGGACGCTATGGCTACATTTTTACCATTCTTGTGAGCTTATTTTTTATATAGACAGGCTACATGTGTGATCATTTTACTGCCCCTCCCAGATGAAAGTCCACAGAAGATTTACATCTCTTTTGAAGGTTTAAGACAGACAGTCTTGGCTTTCGTGTCCAAGTAAAAGCTACTCTGTCATGTTACAGTCTGCTTTCATCTGCAGTATGAGCCTATTTGTTGCCTCTTGATACATTTTAAGTCAATTCTGTATTATTTAGGCAATTTCAATGGTTAAACTTCCCTGTCATGTTAGGTTCTCTGCTGTACTCCAGATGCTTTCACATAGTGAAGAGCAGAGACAGTCATGTGACCGAGATTTGGAGCTTCAGCAGAGGAGGCAGAGGAATGAAAGTTCCAGCCTCCCCCCGCTGCACTTTACAAGGCTCAGTATGAGGGTAACAGGGGACTCCCTATCTATGCCAGTATGAATATTTATCCAGTGTAGTGAATGCACTGTAAAACAATGTTCTCATATAACCACTTTAAGGGTGCATTCACACTACGTAACGCCAGCGTGTATCACAGCCGTACACGCCGGCGTTACAGCAGGGCTGCCGAACACTTCCCATTCATTTCTATGGGAGCCGGCATACGAGCGCTCCCCATAGAAATGAATGGGCTGCTTCTTTCACTGCGAGCAGTCCCATTGAAGTGAATGGGAAGTGCCGGCGTGTACAGCTCGGCATGAGCGTAACACGCTGGTGTTACGTAGTGTGAATGCACCCTAACAGTAGATATGGTGTTTCCTATGCACCAAATATCTATATAGATCTAGCAATGTTTAACTTGACAGTAGATAATGATGTAAATGATATTAAATGTTGCGACTGTCTTTTACTCTAAATATCTGGCATAAACTACTAATAAAGTACTGTAAAGTGGAAGCTCATGGCTTAAAAAACATAGTAGATAAGTGCAAGTATTAAAGATAGACTATATGGACTGTAAGTACATGGGTTGTCTGTATTGCAGATGTATTACTGGAATATCAGCATTTCCATCTGGATATGTTATGTTTTATATATTGTTCATCACTTATGATACCCAAATGTTTAGACAGATATGCCCTGTTAATAGACTGTGAAAGGTTAAACTGGTTGAGCACATCCACTTTTTAATTTTAGCAATGGGTGTGGGTCACAGCAGTCAAGCATGTTATTTAAGGGTCCATTCACACAGAGTTTTTTGGTGAGGATTTTGGCGCTGAATCAGTGTCAGAATCCACATGGGAAAAAAAACGCCTCCACATAGAGTTCTATGGGTTGCACTAGCTTTTTTTCCCACTTTTCTGAAAAAAGCTTCCTTGAGGCGGATTCCGCCTGCAAAAACCAACGCAGTCATTGGGCGGCAGAAAATCCATGTGGCATTGGCAAAAACCGCGTGGAAGAACCGCTAGCATTTTTTTTCAAGGTCCATACACTGTGCTGGAGGAAAAAACTATTTTCTAATTCCTGAAGCGGATCCTCGCCAAAAAACATGTGAATGGACCCTAAAGCTTTCACTGTCAAACAACAGAGGTGTCCTGTCTTTAAAGAGTTGCAAAAAAAACAACAAAAAAACTAGATTGTAAATACTGAAGTTCTGGCTTTAAAGCCCAGAGTCTTAGCTTACCAATGACACCAGGATTAAAGTTCTGGCTTTGCTAAGGCTCCATGCAGATGGCCGTGTGCTTTGTCAGTCTGCTATGAGTGCTCATAAAGGTTGGCACACTGACCCATTATATTCTATGGCCCCATGCACACATCCATGAATTATCATGGGACAATTTTTCTAGCATTGCTTCAATTCCTGGTCCATTTTGCGCCCCAATTAAATGAATAGGTCTGTGGAAGGCACAGATGGCACACTGATATTATCCATGTGTTGCTTCTGCCATTTTACCACAGACTTGTTGGGAAGGGAGAAGCTGCAAGCGATAGCAAGAAATGATCACAACGTGTCACTGTCATCTCTTCCCCTCTTTAGCCTTCCAACAACCCCAGAGGTGTTTCACGTGAACTCATGAACCCGTCACATCTATACTCTCCTATGTGTTGTGCATGTAAGAATCTGTGTTGATTCTGACCTACAAACGTAAAATTTTGATGGAAAATTGCACAAAAGTCTAAAGTGTTGAGTGACAAATTCATAATGGACTTGGTGTTTCTTTTTAGTATAGGGGTATATAATTTTCTTTTTATGTATTTTATAACTTGTATGCCATGGGCCTTATTGCAAAATCTGTTAGTCAAAACCATTCATCATTCTGGTGTGGAAGAAGATTTTTGGATACCCCTTCTAGCAACATCCGTACATTCATTTACAATGACAAGCCATGTATTTGTGGGACAAAACACATGTGCCTTTACCCAAACTGTTTGTGCCTTTTCTCTCTATATAGTGTCCAGTAACTCCATTAAGTCTTGGTCATCTACTCATCTCCCTACTCCAGTGTTATAATGCCTCCCTCCACCATTTTAACCAGTTTCTATATTTTACATTTAACATTTTTTAATAGTTCATATAATTTTGTTTCTTCATTTTTATTCACATCCTCCTGTCATGTTTTTTTTTCTTTGTTTGTCTCCATGTTTACATCCATCTACATTAGTAACTAAGAGGCGCAAGGCTCATCTACGGCGCTTGGACCGGCGTTGGACGCTGGGCGGCATAGTCAACAGGCAACAAAGCCGAGGTGAATAGAAATTTTTAGAGTGTGCTGGTTGTGCTTGTAGACATTTACACCATCAGCGGTTTCTCAGGGGTGTTCTTTTACATGCATGTTGATGCCAAGTTTTTATTCTTTTGCTACTTTTTGCTACAACTAACCATTTTATGCTTCCTACAACTTCCTTATGCCTTATTGCTGATATTTTCTATGTATGACTTCAGATAGCTTAAAGTGGTATTCTTATCTTATAAAGTGATGTCATATCCCTTTATTTAGCCAACTTTTTCCGCATGCATGACCATGCCCATCTGGTGGGCAGAAAACTGCAGCATGGCACATAGGGCTGTGATGAATTTTCCTGCTCTGCTGCTTCAGAAAAGAAACAGACTAGGTGCATACTATCATTAGAAGTCTGTTTTGGTTGGGTCCATAAAAAAAAAATCAAAAAAAAAAAATCATCCATTAACATCTGTTAATCCATTATTATATAGTCAGTTTTTTGGGCATTGTTTTGTTCTGCTTTCTGAGACTGCACGGAAAAAACCCCCTAAAATAATGGACGGTGTAATCCATTACCATCCATCATACATCCATTAGCCATAGACAGTAATGTTAAAGAAAAGCCAAAAGTCTTGTGTTATTATCGCTACCAAAATAGCGCGTATTTGATGGATTTAATGAAAACGGACGATAGAACAAACAGGTTTTTGATGGATCTTGTTTTGTGTCCATTGTTAACATTTTCTGACTGATTCCAACAACGAACACTAACAACGGTAGTGTGAACGTCCTCTTAGACAGGGAAGCAGCACTAAATGAGTTCTGCAGTATATTCTAAGGATTGGTGAGGGTCTGCGAGGTCAAACTACCCCCTGTCTTAAGGTGTGATGACCTGTCCTACAACTATACCATCACTTTATAAGATGACAAAGTGGAATTATTTGTTTTACATTGTATTATTTATCTTGTATAGACCCCGAGATATAGTCTTATAGTACAATGAGGAGCTGCCTTCACAATTCTGCTGGCTTCAGAGCTAGAATCTCATCGTGTTACATGCTGACTCTACCCGATTTAGACGCCATGATGTTCATTGTGGCGGTCTTTGCTCACTAGTGAATAGGAGTATCAAGATTTCCCTTCAATCCAGCAAAATCGACCACATTCTGTCTACTGCATGTATATTAATAGCTATATATGTGTTGAATATTCCAGTCAGTATCGTGCAAATCTGAATATACATGAAACCATCAACACGTGCTATGGAACACATAAGGTTCCTATATTGGAAAAGAGCTCCAGTCTGTCTCCAGTTCCTCTTTTACACCCACATCCCAGTCATAGCAAACACACAGTTTCCTGATTAACAATTCCTCACTCCCCTTTGTTTTTCAATTGAGAGAAATAAAAATATGCATAAAACCACAGCCGCCATCACTTGGGTAGAAATCCAGCTCCCTCTGGAGCAGGCCAGAGCAAAGCATTGAGCAGGATAAGGGATATAAAGACTGGGGAGATTGCTGACTGGTGGAAAGTATTTCAGAATAAAATCTTGCTGCGGTCATGAGCACAACACACGTTTTCTGTTAATACAGTCTTAATATTCAACATCCTAAAGTCTGGAATTCTAGTTGAGTTTCTGACCTATCTGTATAATGTGTGGTTGTACATCTTCTATTAAGGTAGTTCAGCAATTTGGCATCCTGTCATTGACATTGGAAAGTCATAATATAAAATCTCCTTTACTGTACCCTTTCCTGATCCTGGGTCCTTTACTAAATAAGTCACCAGACTAATATGTATTCTATACACTAGTCTTACTAAATCATGGGGCTTTCCAGTAACTTTCCTAAGTGTCAATCTTGCAATTGCTAAGTGGGTGCCTAAAATCACCCATGTAATAGTACATGGAAAGGCTGGTGCTGTCAGAGTGGGTCCCCTGGTTACTTAATGGTCCTCTAATCTTCTTTTCAAGGAAGGAGAGCCCTGTTTGGGATCTCCCTATGAATGAGGACCCCAACTATCATTCTTCGTGGTATCCCCGACAGAATGGCTAGGTCAGTGTACAGTGTTTGCAGATTGAACCCTCTGTGGAGGTAAAAAATAAGAGCTGGAAGACCACTTTAGGCTGAGGCTCCAAATTGCAGAAATGCAGCTTTTTTTTTTTGTTGCAGATTTTGTTGTGATTTTTTGAGCTAAAGCCAAGAATGGCTTGACAAGGAATGGTAAATATATAGGAAGCTCTTATACTTGTACCTTCTGCTCAATACACTCCTGGCTTTGGTGCAAAAAAACAACAAAATCTGCAACAAAATAATCTGCTTTTCCACAACATGGGGCCTTAGCCTTAGGGAGGTTTTCTATATTCAAAAGCTTTGCTCAAGGTAAAGACTGATAAAATGCCAAAAAGAAAAATATTGACCCATTTGACCTGCTGCTGCTACAGTGCTATTCTGTGGTCTTCACTTTTGACCTTCCTGTACAGTCAGTCACTGACCTCAGTGGTGCATGGCACAAGCCTATGGAGGCCAGTAATGGGCTGCAGCAGTTACTTTGTTATATGGACACATTACCACCGCAGCCAAATACAGCATAGATGGCACCGAAACAGTGAGGGATTAAATGGGTAAGTATTATAATATTTGTTATATTATTACAGTCCCTGCCCTCAAACAATATTGTTCAGATTTCCGAAAATCCCTTAAAAAAAAAAAAACTAGATTATTCCCTCTTCACGTTTTGTCCCACTCCAGTTGGTTAAACTGGTTTATACTTGTGGGTACATACTGACCACTATGTGGAACATTTTTAGAGTCCATGACTATAATCATTGAGAAACTTGATGCTGTTTTCTCAATATTCTCAATTTAAAAATAGCCATAAAATATAAAAGTATGAGAATCCAAAGCCAATTTCATAAGAGCCTAAGTGTTTCCTAATGATGGAGACCACATTGTGTTTGTTTATATAGGGTTTCGTTGTTTACCTCCTTGGCTTTTATGCTTTTTCTAATGAGTTTTAATGCAGATGTAAGCAAAAGAAACTTCTTAATAAATTGTGTGCTTCCCAACAATGAATAACAACCCTGGAATATGTTTGCCACATGCTGAACCTTCCAAGTATGTCCTTGATGCCGTTCCACACCAGTAAATTATTACATATTCTGTGGTTGTTCTATCACGAGTAGCCAGTCCTGCCATCCGTATTTCGCTGAAAATCTATTACTCTTAAGAGCACGCTCAGAGGATGTACATAATAATGGAGGTATGGAAATAATATTATATAACGTAATCTCAGGATTATACAGATTATAACCATATGCATGCAGAGAAGCGTGATGTAAATCAAGAGCGCCAATGTTTTAAAGGGAGTTTCTGAGATTAAGAAACAGAGTCTGCTTTTTCTCCATGGACAGCCCCTCTTCTTTCAGTTGGCTGTGTTTGGTATTAAAGCTCTTCTTTTTCTTATGTAATCTCAGAAACCTTTAAGGGGAGGATTTTGGCATTTACTCCCCTCCCCCCCACCCAAGTTCCATTTGTGATGACCCACATGTTTCTGGGCTGGGTCCAAATCCAGGTCACATAATAGTAACCAACACCCAGCCCCTGAGTACTTCCAACGCCTCCCTCCTCTGCTCTTACATGCCGGACTTGTCTTTCCACCAAAATCCTGTTTCACGGCAGACTCGGGAGGCCCCCATACCTAAGAGACTGTTCACTTGCTCTTCCAATTATTATCTGTGGAAGTATTAAAATATTCAAATTTCTTTTAATTTAAAGAAATTATCCGTATTGTATCATTAACTAGCTGTATAGTTTGTTACAAATTTACTTTCATAGGAGTTCAGTCACTGAATTAGAGAAGCTTTACTGCTTCTATCTGACCATGGCCATTTATAAAGGAATCAGAGTTGGAGATGGAATAAGGATATGGAAAAACATAGGAGTTGGAGCCGGTGGCTAGGCCTGCTGAGTTCATAGTCCTATGTAACACAAAGCAAACTAATGCTAGTTCTAGTTCTGTCTTCCTTATGAGGTGCAGTCCACCTTGCCTTGAGTATCTAAACCCACTTCTAAGTACCCACTTGTAGTTGGATCCAGTCAAAATTTTATATTTGTACCTATACTGACAGAACCTTATTATTATTTATTTTTTATTATAGCACATACTATATATGTGTGGATAGGACTAGACAAATGATTGAGTCCTTTGGTTGCTTAACTCCATGTCTTGGAACCAAAAATTGCGCTCCTTCTAAGCATCACAGTCTATGTCCACTGCCAAGCTTAAAACCTTTGAATTAGTAACTTCTGTAACTAGTTCACTGTGTGGGTGTATTGAGTTAGAGCCAGTCAGTGGGTTTGTCAATGGATTATTGCTTATACTGTTTAGAGGAAGCTCCAATAGTCAAATTCGCATTTTGTTCTATAACATGGGATAAAGTAACATAAAAGATTCCAAGTCACCTTCAAAATCAAGGAGATTTCCAGCTATTAAGTAGTTCCAGATTTTGAGCACCTCTAACAAGTAACATATAAATTGATAGGTTCATTCAGGATCACATGATAGAAATTATGGGAGAGTTCTAGCCTACAGAAATACATAAAAACTTTTGATCATAAAAGTTTTCCAACACATAGAATCGAATCAAGGTCCATCATTCAGAATGAATACTATTCTTATCAGTTACTTAAATGCGAGAAAACCTTTATTTAATTTTTTAATAAATCAATAGAGACGATGAAGAGAACAAATTTTGCAATATACTTCACTAAAATAAGTGCCTAATACTCCCATCTTTACTATTGACTTCAGTCCCTACTCCTTACACAAGTGGTCTCAGTTTACATTGGGGAGGGGGTGGGAGATGTGAGACTATCTACAGCATTAAATGAGTCATTTCTGTCAGGTGAAGGATGGATAGTAAGTTACTCCTGATAATCCAGATCTATATATTGTGGATATCTCTCTGCTTTGAGGAGCTCTTCGTTTCTACCTCCCTCCCCTCTCCATAGAGTTCTATTGTACAAATTTGATCAGTGACGGAAGGAAGCAAATAATGAAGAAACAAGCACTTTTCTGATATAAAGTATATAGCAAAGTTTATGTTCACCTGAAGATAAATCACCTTATTTGTTTTAAGAAAAAAAAAAAGTTAATTACTCTTTAATGGTCAAACAGAAGTATAGACACGTCTATGGTGAAGTCATATAGCAGAGCAGAAAGCACATGCAATTCTCTTGTATGCTCTTTAACCACTTTGCACCATTTTGTGCTTGTCATGCCTCCGTTTCTGACCTATACTTGCACTGCACTCTCGCTGTTTTGTTGCTTACATTGCATTGGGTAAATACAAGCTGTTTTCGTTTCTTCTATGTAAACACTTTTGGTTTGTGCTTACTTTGCATTAAGATAACTTTCAACATGCTAAAAATGTATAAAACAATCCCTCGTAGAAAATACAAGCCATGGTACTGTAAAAGGCAACCAGTTTAATTTGTTGCCCCCTTTATAGGGGACAGCAATTACTGTTTAAGTTATTCAAGGTAAAATTATATTAAATGAAATGATAAGAGGATAAAAGGTGCAAAAATGTCGACAAATTGATAATAGGTTACGGGGCATTTCTGATGGAGTAAAATACTCAAAGGGTCTGTCACCAGAATGCAGGTGAACAGATAGATTAGGGCCACTTCAATCAACCAGTGTTTTCCTCTTATGAATTGGAGCTTCCAATGCCAAGCTAAGGCTGTTCGTGTCAATATGCAAATGGATAATAATAAGAGCATTGACATTGCTCCAAAGTCATAAGCAGTAATGCTCACAAAAATGGTGATGTCTCAGCAACAGAAACACTGAGAAAATGCCCTTTGACTCAGGTGACCCTAACCTATCTATCTGCAGGGCTTGTATCTGGTGACAGAATTCCTTTCAAGGAGTTTACACACAAATAACACCTATCCCCTACCCACAGGATAAAGAATAAATGTCTGATTGCTGGGGGGGTCTCACATTTGGGAGAATTGGAAATCTGGAATCCCCTTTGTGACTAGAGCAGTAGTGTACATCATTGCTTATTTATATCTATGGAAGTGAATGGGTGCTGTTCTTGGCTATCAGTACCATAATAATGAATAGAGCAGTGGTCATGCATGTACACTACCACTTAATTCACACAGGGGATTCAGAATCAGTGGGTGTCTCACAGCAATCTGACAGTAATCAAATTAACCCTTTTGATGCACCATGGAAGAGATCATGACCTCCTGCCTATCTGTGTCATTGAGGTTCTTTTTTTCTTGCACAGTTTGCTAAAAAAAATGGGAAGTAGAAAATGTTTTGCTTTCTATAAACCTTGTGCTGCAATCTTTCATATGTTCATATGAGTTCACATAGGGTGATGTTTCATCCTTTATGTGTTCATTATAGCCAGATGCTTGTACTGTATGCTATAAATATGATGCAAAAATTATTCTTAAAAGAGTTGTTTACTTAGAACCATCCTTTTTTGTTGAAAATCCCACCTACAGTGTGTTAAGCTACTGGGACCTCCAGTGATCATCTTTAATCTGTAGAAGAACTTTGCAGAAAGTGTTTCAATTCCCTGCAGTGCCACCACAGGAGAAAGGAAGCATTACACAGTTGCTATGGAAATCCATTCACTGTCCCTGAAATGTATTGATGTGCAAGGTCCTTCAAAGGGAGAGGGACTCTTCACGGCTGAGGACACATGTTGCAGAAAAGCTGTATTTTTTGTTGCATATGTTGCTGCAGGTTTTTTTTAGCCAATGCCAGGAGTGGATTCAGAAGGACTGGGAAATATAACAGCAGCTCTTATACAGCATTTCTGCAACATCTGACCTCGGTCTAAAGCTTCTTGAAACGTCTTACTAGTGCTAGGTTTATCCATCATGGAGACCAGTTTACGCACATTGCACAGAACAGCCTACACTGCTGTCTTACCTTCAACTTGTTACTAATGAGGTTATTCTTTTGCCATTAGAAGAAAAATATGTTACCATACAACCTTACACCAGCCAAGGAAAAGATGAGATTGGATTTGAGAAGGGTGTTACAGTGGAGGTCATCCAAAAGAATCTGGAGGGCTGGTGGTACATAAGGTAAGAGAAATGATTGATATAACATTAAAGAACGTCTCTCCAGCATCGAAGGAGTTGGCAATTGTGCATTTGTCAGAACGCCGTTTCTGCAATTCATTATCATCTCCTACTAACTTTTTACAAGCCCCATGTCTTCTCTATAGCAGAGTGCTTATTGCCTAGTTTACAGTTTCTCGTTGTGTATATTGTAAATGTCGGCTTTTGTACACGAGCTTTGGGGGGAGTTAGTGAACCAAAACATAGCAGAAACAAGAAGGCCTAAGTACATCAAGAGAAAAAAACATTTATACAAGGCTGGCTTGGATTGTAAAACTTTACTTGGTGAATCCAAGGAGATGTTTAAAATACCTGCAATCTTCCTGCCCTCATTGTGTATTGTCCCGCACGTAAATCCTGCCTCGCCCTGCTTTGAAGTTTGATGGAATAGCAATTGTTTCTGTGTTCTAATTATATCACCTGTTGACAGAGGTTTGGTTAAGATTGCTTTTTTTCTCCAGTAATATACATATTTGCAACAAGTTGTATGTATACAAATTCAAAGAAGCTACAACTCTTTAACCCCTTAAGGACCAGGCCATTTTTTGGTTTCGCATTTTCGTTTTTCCCTCCTCACATTTCAAGAGCCATAACTTTTTCATTTTTCAGTTCACAGAGTCACATGATGGCTTATTGTTTGCGGGACAAATTGTACTTTGTAATGGCATCATTCAATATGCTGTGCAATGTACTGGGAAGCTGGAAAAAAATTCAGAATGAGGTGCAATTGGAGAAAAAATGCATTTGCGCCATTTTCTTATGGGTTTAATTTTTACAGCGTTCACTGTTTGGTACAAATGACATGTTACCTGTGTTCTACGTGTCAGTACGAACGCGGTGATACCAAATTTATATAGTATTTGAAATGTTTTGATACTTTTAAAAAAATGATAAACTTTGCAAAATAGAAAAAAAATTTTGTGTCATCATGTTCTAACACCTGTAACTTTTTCATATTTCCATGTATGGAGCTGGTTGTGGTGTCTTTTTATGCGGGACAAGATGACGTTTCTATTGATACCATTTGGGGAAAGATCTGATGGTTTGATCACTTTTTATTCAATTTTTTATAGGAGGCAAAGTGTTGAAAAAAACGCTTTTTGGCTGTTTTTATTTTTTTTGCCGCTACGCCGTTCGCAGTACGGGATAAATGTTTTAATATTCTAATAGTTCGGGCATTTTGGAGCGCGGGGATACCTAATATGTTTATGTTTAATGTTCTTTAATTACTTTTATAGCTAATTTAGGGAAAGGGGGGTGATTTGAACTTTTATATTTTTTTTATTTTTTTAATACTTTTAAAAACTTTTTTTTTTCTTCTGTTACATTTATGATCAGACCCCTTAGGTACCTTGAAACCTAGGGGGTCTGATCGCTCATACTATTCACTGCAATACTACAGTACTGCAGTGAATAGCAGAATCCCAGCACTTCTATTAGACGATGCCTCTGGCATCGTCTAATAGATCTCATGCAGAGACAAGCCTGGAAGCCTTCAATAGGCTTCCGGCTGTCATAGCAACCGATCACCGCCCTCATGTGACGTTCAGGAGGGCGGCGATCGGCGAAACATGGCGGCGCCCATGCCGCCGGCGCCGTTTACACACTGCGGTCACGTTTGACCGCAGTGTGTAAAGGGTTAACAGCAGCGATCGGCTCGGGCACCGACCGCTGCTGTTATTGGCAGGTCCTGGCTGTATTATACAGCCAGCATCTGCCGTGTATGGAGCGAGCTCAGCGTGTGAGCTCGCTCCATACATCCCCATGCGACCCATGACGTACAGTTACGTCAAGGGTCGCTAAGGGGTTAAACTGGTTGTACACGATTAGAAAACACTTTTCACCAGAACCGAACAACACCTGTCCATAGGCTTTGTGTGATATTGCAACCCAGCTCCATTCACTTCAATGAACTGTAATACCAGAAACAGCCCATGGGTTGTGTCCGGACCGATAACATTTATTGTTTGCAATGATCAGAATTTTTGTGCCACACCACTACATAGATCTATGAATGGTGTAACTCTTTAGTTGACCTTCTGATTTGAATAATCTTGAATATGATAAATCCTAAGAATAGTAACCAAGGGGGTGCTATTTGTGGCATTACCTTTGAAGCATGTTATATTTTGTCCTATGGGAATGTCGTCTTCGATTATAGTGTCTTTTCGCTATTCAATGTTCAGGGGCTTTCCGAGATTGTTGACCCATCCGCAACTGGCACCTCTCCATCAGTACAATGCTAATGTATATGCTACTCTTGACTGTCCCCTGACAGCAAATGTTGGAGGAGAAAAGAATTGGGTAGTTGGATTTCAACATGTTTAATCCTTTGTTCTCAGGGATAAAATACACTGGTAATGCTGGCTGGCAGCAACTTTCTTGTAGTTCCCTGCTCAGAACATGTGTGTTTGGTGAGACTAAGCATGTATGTGTACTATATGTGAAGGGCAGGGGTCAGGAGGAATAGGTGATAGCTATCTAATGCATATGGCCAACCTGAGACGCAATAGCATGCTGTCCATTTGTCTGGGCTATACAATAATTGTTGCAATAATGATTGTGCAAACTCTTTTTTTATTATTTTATTTGTTAATTGAGAACAAAGTTTGCTGTAACCTAATACCGTATAATGTGGTAATACAATACAGTATAATGTGGTAATCCTCTTCACATATTTCTGCCCAGTTCTAATAATCATGTTAAAGTATAATATGTGTTAATCCACCTTAAGTATTATGGCAAAATCCTCCTTAAATATGTATCATGCTAAAATTCCTGCACATGTGTTGATCCTCATTTCCTGCCTCTTTCGCCTTGTATCCCTCTGGAGTGGGTCCCAAGCTGGAGAGCAGATGTTAGAAGCTGGTCTTCACAGACACACTTACGCTCTTTATTTTTGGACATTCCTTTGATTCTTCTTAATCGGAATAATATTACAATTAACAAATAACACACATATGCAAGTTCACAATCTCTAATTATTATTTCCTTGCCAAAAGCATACAAACCACAAGGCCTTTGTTTATAAAAAATTTTTAAAAAAGTACATTCAGTTTTCTGATTGACGATTTATTGTATTTTAGGTACCAAGGTAAAGAGGGCTGGGCTCCTGCATCATATCTGAAGAAGGCCAAAGATGACCTGCCATGCCGAAAGAAAAATCTTGCCGGTCCCGTGGAAATTATAGGGAATATCATGGAAATTAGTAATCTCTTGAATAAGAAAACCAATGAAAAGGATGGCCAGGTTGGAAATGAAATTGAAGAGCCTCATATTAGCAAGAAAGAGATTAGTCTGCCGATCCTCTGTAATGACTCGAATGGAAACTCAATGATGACTTCAGAGAAACCAACACCGAAAGCCACTCCAGGTTCTCCAGCTGTGGCAAGAATAGCTCCACAAAGATCTGAAATAAGTAAGTCGAAAATGTCTGTGTTTTTTTATTTCATTGCAGTGTTTTTGTCACAAAACTTGTTTTTCACCAACATAATACATACTGTATACATATAGGACTCTCCTACCAACATGGTCAGCACACTCCTCAACCGGATTATATTAGTTTCCACAGTCAGATTAAGTTCTTAAAAGAAGACCTTGTTCATCATGTTGTTTAGACTAAAGTCAATGGGAACGGACACAGGTGGAGGGGTTCTGTCTGTGTCTGTTACTCTGCTATAGTTAATGTCTGTTGCTGCCATCCTGTGACAGATGACAGCAACAGACATTAACAACGGTAGTAGTGTGCACATAGCCAAAGCCAATTTTTACACCAACTACTGCAGTTAGTACACAGTGGCATAAAGTTGGTCAAATTCAGCTGATCATGCCATACACTTGTAGCTAGAAAATTCCTGCCAGTCACATTTTCAGCAGTTGGTGCAATATCAGTGATGGTGAACAATTATTCATATTAATATCTCAAACCATGGTCAGTCAAAATTGGCTATTTGGGCCAACTTTTATTTCATGTGTATGGGCAGCCTAAAGCAGTGTGAGAAAATGTAAGACACAATATATGGGAGATAAATACTGTTAGAGGGGAGGGGGACAACAGCGGGATGCAAATGATTGATCTGAGAGTACTTCACAGCTTACCAGCAGCATGCCATGAACAACGTGCCGACTCTGCACAGTTGAACTAGCTGTTTTTGGGGAAATGCTTTGAGGCGCAATTCTTGATTTTAATACCACCTAGGGGACTGGTCATACAGTATTGGTTACCATACTGTTTGTACCGATATTGTGTGGGGTAGGGATCTCTTCCGTGAAGTTCTAAAGTTGTAATATTCTTTCTTTATTGGTAATCTCCCAGTGATTTCTCTGCACATAGAATTTGCTGTGAGAAGACCAATAATGTGTAGCTTAGATACAGAATTTTTGATTGCATCTACAATGGCTTAAACTGTAACTATAATTTTTTTTGTAATAGATATTATTAGATTTCTTACTTTATTGTACTTTTATTTATTTTGCAGTATTATCAAGTATTATTCTTTTCTATTGTTCTATGGTAGTGTTTAACATTATGTTTTTTTTCTGAGGTTTAATGCATTCTTTAATCATATAAATTTCTTTTGTACTTGGCAGGTTCTCCAAACCTGAGAATGAAACCACCACCCCGGAGAGAATCAAGTCTGGTTTGTTGTCCTTTATGTTCTTCTATTTTTTTTTCTTGGGAATATGATCGCTTTCTTTTCTTTAATTGGCTAAATTGGATTGACATGAGTATATGTAATCTAAATAATGCAAAGACTCATTATGGGGCGTATAGTAAGTGATATCCCTGTAAGCACTGCTAGATCTGAAAGAAAAAAAATACTTATGAAACACAATAGGCCATTCTAAGCTAAGTCTGGAAGCAATTTATGGAAATTAAGATGTGGTGTGAGAATGTTAGTGAGCAGCGCAATGTGATGTCCAATACGTAAAGACAAACAATGCATCTGGTACATATGTAATAAGTAACATATGCCCTGGTTGGGAATTGTCATTGGCCTAAAGGATGTATACATTTGACAGGGCAAAAGACTTTAAGCTGTCAATGTTGTCTTAAAGGGAGTCTGCCAACAGAACCCAGTGTATCAATCCAGCTCCGCAGTTAGGTGAGGTTCACCTGAATTAAACTGTGTTTTTCCCTTGTGAATTGGTGCCATCATCGCAGTTTTTGTTACTATGCAATTGAGTTCCTTTGGCGTTCATACAGATAAACATGGTGACATCAATGGATTCACTGATTCACAAGGAGGAAACATTGGTTGATTCAGGTGACTCTAACCATACTATCTGTGGGACAGTGTTGAGCTAATGTGCATTTGTATTTTAGGAATTTATGACATAGCAACAGAATATGCCATACTGTATGTGACCTTGTCCTATTAGGAGGACATGGGTTTCCTAATCTTCATTCCAACAGATAAGTCTAGGTTCACATCTGCATTCGATCACCATTCAGGGATTCTGCCCTCCATTCCATTTGAAAAATACAGAGAGAAAAGTCCTGCAAGCAGGACTTTTCTCTCTGCACTTTTCAGGTAGAAACCCGACAGATCCCATTATAATCTAAGGTCTGTAGTTCCCAAGCGGACCCAAAGAACGGAAACCCCACTGCAGGTGTGAACCTAGCCTCAGACAGCCTTCACGTTTAGCCTCAGCTTGCTTGGCCATTGCTTTACCTTCCATAGATTTAAATGGAAAAGGACGCAGCTACTTCTGTCACCGGGGATTGGGGGATCTTACATTTTTCTAATAGGTGACAGATAAAAAATTACACCACTGCTTATCTGAATTTATTCGCATATCCTGTGGTAATATTTGAAACAAACAGGCCACCTACGTTCTCCTAACAGTTACAGAGGTGGTACCCACAACCTGTTAGACAATACATGTGAATGCAAGAAATTTTGTAATCCGTCTTAAAGAAATGTGTTTCCCTTTTCACTTTAGTGGCCCCTCTCCTCCTTATCGTCACTCAGGCTGATTATTTATATAGAATCCATCTCCATATTCAGCCTCATACACAAAAGTCTATGGAGAGAGGATTAATGAGGAAGAGGCAGCTAAATTATGTATTGCCTCATTCTGTACAATGGTAAAGTCTTATCTCATAACATAGCAGTGTTAAAAGAGCTCTCTAACTCACAGTGTAGGAGAGTGTCTTTTCCAGCAGCCTCTTCCTCCATAGACTACTATGTAAAAAGTAACTCAACTTAATAAATGGAGAAGGAAATATTTTTCTTTAATAAGATATATTACAAAGTTTCCTATGTTTACAAGTACTATTCATTTATGAAAAGTGGTTTTATAATTGGAGATACCCTTTAAAACAAACAGAGATTGTATTCATCTATTTATACTTGGCATATCTTTAAGTAGCCAAATATATATTGTCTGGGAAATTTTCTCTACTTTAGCTGATATCAGTCATCTTTTTACATTTTTCTCTATGTGAATATTTGCAGCTGTGAGTTATTTATCAAAAATGTGCCATAGCTCATTACGTCTACAAGATCAGGTACTCAGAGGACCTAAAAGCAGACCTTTTGAAACTATATCCTTGTTAATTTATGTTCTCCAGGGATTTCAATTGCCAAAACCTCCGGAGCCTCCATCAGTTGAAGTGGAGTACTACACCATTGCAGAGTTCCAGTCTTGCATATCTGATGGGATAAGTTTCCGAGGAGGTCAAAAGGCTGATGTAAGCAAAGAGTTGTGTTCTTTGAAGCTTAAGTTGTACTGACTAACCTCATCTATGGAGAGGGCATGACCTCAAATATGTCTGCAAATCATAATCCAATATTCCTGAAGACTGAGTCATGTAGGATTAACATAGAAAAGAGTTAATTAGCATATTATTTGCTTTATATTGATATCTAATCTATAAACCACTAACACAAACACAAATAGTAACTAGTGTAAATTACGATTAATAATTGTGATTAAAAAAAAAATCCTAAGATTATATTAGAATGGAATCTATACACCATATTTCATTTGTGTCTGTGATGTGTGAGAAAGTGGTATGGAAACATTTCAGAGGTAGCATCGCATTATATAGAAATCAGAAAGCTATGAAGAAGAAGTTGAAACCTAAAATTTGTTATTGTTTTCTTACAGGTCATTGAAAAGAATTCTGGTGGTTGGTGGTATGTACAGATTGGGGAAAAAGAAGGATGGGCCCCATCTTCATATATTGATAAAAGAAAGAAACCAAACCTAAACCGGAGGACAAGCACGTTAACAAGACCAAAGGTTCCCCCTCCTGCACCACCTACAAAACCTAAAGATGTAGATGAAGTGTCATCTACCCGTCAAAGCTGCTCTGTAGACTCCAAAGATTCACCAGCAAAGCAAATCTATGAAGAGCCAGAATATGATGTCCCAGCTTTTGGCTACGATCCAGAATCTGATGTGAATGATTCATTTTCTCAGAGTAATTTTACTGATGAAATTGTAGAAAGTATGTTCCAGCCCTCCAAATCTTCACCCGTTTCTTCTCTTCAAAGAGCAAAATTTCAAGTGGGAGAATCTTGTGAAAATGTCAACAATGAAGAAGAGACGATCTATGAAAATGATGGTTTCCGATTTTATGTGGAGGACACAGCGTCTAACAAGGAGTCAAGCAAAGAGTCAAGTGGAGATTCTGATTCATTGAAAAGTTCATCATTGGTTCCAAGAAACTCTCCATCTGGAACACCTTCTAAACCACCACTTTTAAAATACAAGTCAGAAAGAAATGTCCAGCAGGAAACACCAAAAAACGTTTCCTTCTCAACAAATGAAGAGAAAAAGCCAAGATCTGTATCTGATGCTGCTTTGAGATTAGTGCCAAAGGTTGGAGCAAAGAAGGATTCTGAACAAAAACCCGGAGTTATTCCTTCAACCAAAGCAAAGCCATCTGTTAGACCGAAACCCTTTATGAGTAAAAACGATTCTCAAAGCCAGGAGAAAATGGACATTAGCACGTTGCGAAGACAGCTGAGGCCAACAGGCCAGCTACGAAGTGGGCTTAAAGGTTCTAAAAGTGAAGAATCAGAATCTCTTCCAAAGAGCGCTTCAGAGGATATTGAAAGTCCACCAAGGAGAAGTTCAGTAGATAGTCCTTCAGGTTCTTCACAGTCATCCGTATGTCCAAATAATAAAGAGAAATCTGAGGATAGTAATGAGAAAGTATTTCATACGGCCACAAGCGCCTATCAAAAAGTCATGGAAACAGAAATTAGTTTTCCAGCTGGAGCAAGAGTAGAAGTCTTAGAGAAACAAGACAGCGGTTGGTGGTATATAAGATACAAAGATTCAGAAGGGTGGGCACCATCACATTACATAGAACAAGGGGATAATAAGCAACAGGAAGCCTCAACGTCTGAGCCTGAATCTACGAAATGTAAAAAGAATGAAAATAAGTCAAACAGCCTGGAAAAAATTGAAAAAAGAGTTCAAGCATTAAATACAATTAACCAAAGCAAAAGAACAACACCTCCAGTTCCCTCAAGACCACCTGGAGGATTCTCAAAACCTACAGGGCAAAGTAGCAATGTTGTAAAGTTAAGAAATGGAATAAAACAAATTGCAGTGAGACCCCAGTCCGTATTTGTCTCCCCACCACCCAAAGAAAACAACATTGCTTGCCATTTGCGCAGAAATGAGTCACTGTCCGCTACAGATCATATGAGGTCTGTTCGAAGAAATTCCTCCTTTAACACCGTCCGCTCTCAGGTAAATGAGTCAAAGTTGAAACCTACTGATAAAACAGAAGCGGACACAACCCAGATGGAAACATCTGTAAGATCTCCACAAAGGAATGGAATCCCAGTGTCTACTGTTCGACCTAAACCCATTGAGAAGTCCCAATTTATCCACAACAACCTTAAAGATATTTATATCTCTATTGCTGACTATGATGGAGATGATGAAACTGTTGGATTTCAAGAAGGGGTTTCCATGGAAGTGTTGGAGAAAAACCCTAATGGCTGGTGGTATTGCCATATTCTTGACAGTGCAAAACCATTTAAAGGATGGGTGCCTTCAAATTATTTAGAGAAAAAGAACTGATAGTGCTTTATGTGGAGATAATAATATAACGTAGACACTTTTGAGATATTTTCTTAATTTAAAGGTTAGACTGAGCGTTCATGTACTTGGAAAGCCAGCAGTAATGATCTCCATGATGTAAAATCGAGTTCAGAAAGTAATATTCTTGTTTCTATAAAGCAAATATTAAAGAAGAAATTATCCTTGTGGAAAAAATTTTGGGGGAAATAACGCAAGGTATAACATCGTATTGTGATCGAGCAGTTAAAATGAAAACCATGTTTTTGTGCCTTCACTTCATTATCTGGAACACTAGAAATGTCCCAAAAATCCAAGGAACTCCTACTGGCACGGCCTGCAGAATACTATGTCTGTGCTGCTTTTCCCTGACCTCTCGTCTATTTGCCAACAAGAGTAGACACTGTTTAGTGTCTGAAAAAATTTTGTAACTCAAACAAGGAATGCTAGACGTTGTAATTAAACGTTTCTATCCGGTTTTTGACTTTGTATCCCATGCTCTAATTTGTGTTTATTTTTGGCTTTTGCGTGTTTATCTGTATTAGTTCAGAGTCATAAGATTCTGTACAAAACCAAGCCTTAGTTGTTTTTTTTTCTTAAGTGCTTGACCATTTAGGTGGCATTTAGATTTTTCCTCGTAACTTTTAAGGATTTGATTAAATTGACTAGCATTTGGTGTTCAAGATTAAAAAAAAAAAAAAAAAAAAAAAAAGGTGCTTAATAATGGCCCAAAGATGCAAACCACTTAAGTAATATAAAAAAGTAGCCCTAAAGGTTCTATACCTCGTAAGAAAAAAAAAATTTGAAACCGCATGGGGCATTGTATGTCAATACATAGATGCACATGGGTATAGCTGGATTCTTGTAGACAGAACAATTCTTTAAAACTCAATTTAATGCACTGTGTATTAGGAAGTTAAAGGAAGTCTTCAAGTTAAGAAAAGAAGAATCTACTTTTTAAGAAGCCGTACCTCACCTGATTTTTTTTTTTTTTGCAAATCTTCAGTCTCCTGTACGTGAACAAAGAACAGCAGTACAGTATAGACTTTAAACAGATGTACGTTGTTTCTAGACAAAAAGTTCAACCTTTTTTTCTTTTCCCTAGCCCTGAAAACCCGTTTAATGCTTTGCTAATTTAGACCTATCTTCAAGACGGTGTAGCCCCCCCCCCCCTTTAAATACCACTAAACTTAAGATACCAATGATTTTATGTAAGGGTTAGTGCTGTATATATGTAAAATATTGTGTATGGGATATAAATTCATGATTAGGAAAGACGTGCTGTTCAATAATCCCAATATATTGTAACCAGTCACTTTTGCAAGTGTTTGGTAACTATTGGGTCTTTGAATGTAGTCAGTCAATTTTGTGATCTGTTCTGTAGTTTAAGTTTAGTGGTCCTTTAAGTGAGTGTATTTGGTGTTTCATATGGCATGTATATAATGTATACACTAATGTGCCCTCTTCTGAACACTCTTCAAAAGCTCATCGGTCTGCAGTGAGATTTGCCATTTGTCCTCAGACATGTTGTTTACATAACATTTAATTCACACTCTACAGTTTGTATATATTGTCTGATAATTATTTTTTAAGTGGTTTTTTTTTTTAATTATTATATTGTATACAGGAACACGTGATGAAAACGTGGTAAAGAAATAAGCAGAACAATGCAAAGATATACATAGGGTGAGCAGCCCTTTGTACTGTTGCCGTTGCATTAGTATAGGACACTCCTAAATAGTACCTCCTATTGTGGTATTTTATGAATGCACACCATGGGAGAAGGGGAGAGTATTAACAGTGCCAGGGATAGAGGCCATCCACTTATAGAGTGCCTCTATGACACCATACTTGAGAGGCAGACAGCTAGCCAAATTTGTGTTTGTGTGCACTAAATAAGTGTAAACGTAAATACGTCATTGAAATTATCTGTGTTCTACTATTTGTATGTATATTTTCTGTGCTAAAATAGTTATGAATTCCTTATTGGAATTTTTTGATTTTGGGGGTTTTGGTCTTTTCTTTTTGTGTCCAGATAAACAGTTTATCCCATCATATACTGTACTACCATGCAAGTCTGTACTGCCTGTACTAGCTCTTGTGTATTAGCACAAGTGCTACTTCCTTGGACGTTTCTAGTATAGGGTGAACATGTGTAATCGTTGAACAACACAGAAAAAGCCATTTTGTAAGATTTGTAACCATATGGAGATGTGTACAACTTTAGTTTTTATATAGGAATATATATTTAGATATGTAGGTAAATTGGAACCCAAATAAGGTACTGTACCTTTAACTTAAAGGGGGTTTCCACATGAGTTATACATGTAAGTTAAAGGATGTTTCCAATATGGCAACCAATCAGAATTCTCTTCATTTGCAAAATCATTCATGACCTCTTAGATAGTTTTGATAGGTGTTCTTCATAAATAGTCGGTGGTGTAAAGAAGGAGGTGTTCCCCTTAAAAATATATATATATACAGAATGATTTCAACTACTCAAAGTAAGAAATTCTGTATATTACAACATAAGCCGCCTTCTTACATAAACTGCCTAACTGTTAACAAATTTATTGGCTTTGATTTTTTTTTTTTTTTAATTATTATTATTTTTTTTAGAAGCTCTATATAGTTCTGCTGGACAGTATTACATAGAATATACATAGAATATCTGCTTGACTGCAGTACTAATAATAGCAATGATTTTAGTGGTTATTAATATTAGAACTATGATTGTGTTATCAATAAGGATGAAGAAGTGGTTCATTATGAGAAGCAGATGCACTTTATTAATAACATGTTTTACATTCAAGTGCATTATGAAAAAGTGCAGGACATACAGAACATACATCAACACATTAATTTATATATATAAGAAGAGGTTATTTATAATTATTTATAGATATTTGCAAATGCTAAGCCAATATCAGTAGAGAACTCTATGGCTTTGCAAACTTAGTCTTATATTCCATGGAACCTGACATGATCCAAAATCTTGTATATGGCTTTAAAGGGAGCCTGTCATCAAAATCCAGCCCCGCAGATCAATAGGTTAGGTTCTCCTGGATTAAATGGTGTTTTCCCCTTATGAATCGCTGCCTCCGTTGCCAAGATATTGCCTTTTTTTTGTCAATATGCAAATAAGCTCTTTGGAACAACAAGAGTGTTACTGTTGCTCCAAAAAGATAAGGGCAATGCCCTGGTTGCTGTAAAGAGCTCATTTACATATTGACAAAACGGCAATATCTCAGCAATGGAGGCACCAATTCACAAGGAGAAAACTCAGTTTGGCTGAGAGACCCTAACCTGTCTGTGTGGTTGGGTTCAGGTGAAAGACTCCCATTAAAGTTGGTGGCAGCCAGTTTGTGGGCTAACTTTAATTGAAATTGCAAAATTGGGATTAAAGGTGGCTATACACATTAGTGTGAAGTTTATAAAAAATTGACAATTTCAACTAAAGTGATCATTATTTCAGTGAAATTTAACAATGAACCATCACTTAAGCTGATCAATGACACACCGTCATTATCTAGAAAAAAGTTGACTGTGTAAAATTTAGAAATAGTTGATCATCGTTAAAGGGGTTTTCCCATCTCACTTTTTAACCAGGTTGCTTGTTCTCTCTTGTTCTCACTTTCTGTATTGTTCAACCACCTGGTGCGCAGGTGTTGACAGTTTGATTGACTACACACCATGAAGTACCTCACTAGATATAGACATTGGTTTACCATGAGAGATTATTTATTTATTACTATAAATTTAATAATGCAGACCAGTTGTGCACAGTAAATGCATATTACATTACACAGGTTTGGAGAGAAAACAGTTTATATGCTGCCAGGAGGGACAGTGGGCTTAATGTTTTATTTTTGTTTACATACAGAGATAACAAACACTGTCTGAGTCTTTATTAGCAAGCTGCAATAAACTAATCTGATTACTTGGGACCAAATGACAGGAGAGAACAGCTCTGTGAGCAAGCGTGATCCCAGAGAGCAGTCAGTCACGTCACCCATCCTGAGATTAGAAAACAGGCCGGGTACATTGTAAACGTTTTGCAAAGTATGGAAGGAATGATTTCACATACATAGGCAAACAAAGTAGCATTTCTAAAGCATGTATTTAGGGAAACTCTTGAATTTAGATAGGCTAGCAGTTTAGATAGGATCCGTGAATGGGAATGCCCCTTTAGCTTTGTATGATCTAGTTAGCATCAAGATCTTTGATTCTCTATTTGGTATCGTGACAACTGTAGCAGTGATGGACTAAAATGTGTATGGTCCTGTTGAGAAATAATCACTAACCATGTAATTGGTTATTCAGCCATCAACCCACTTCTGTCAAATGTGTATGCCACCTTAAAGGAAACTATGATATTGGTGGCCTATCCTCAGGATGGACCATCAATATTAGATTAGTAAAGTCTAACACCATGAATCCCTGCTGATCAGCTGTTTGAAGAGTTTTGCGGCACCAAGATGAACTCTAGTTTGTTTTCTCAAGCCACTGACATCGCATCCATTGGTCACATGGCCATGCTGCAGCTCAACCCCATTCAAGTGAATAAAAAGCACAGTCAGTATACAGTGTACAGCACTGTGTTTGGTAAGCAGTGAAGAGGCCACAGCCCTTGTCGAAAAGGTGAAGCCCCTTCAATCAGATGATCTGTGGTCATCAGATTAATCGGGTCTTAGGAGTCTAGTGGATGGCCCTATTTACTGCATACTCATACAGGGAAGCCTGTCACTGTATGGGACCACCCACTGGACTCCTAAACATAGAATGAGGGTTTCTGTTTTTCAATTAATACATTAAAGGTTATAGTGAATTTCTTTCCCAGTAAACTATATAGCTCAGCCTTCTCAGCTTCTCCATCTTTATAACATGATATTGGTAGATGGATACATTTTCATGGTGATAGGTTCCATTTACTGTAAATCTTGCTTAGGATAATAAAACAAGTAAATCCATCACTGTGATTATAGAGCATTCCTATAGTACAAAGACCAGCCTGTACTTCATTTGATAAGGTAAAAATATAGGATGAGAGGACGTTGCATTGAGTAAAACTGGGCATGAAGCTTTTGTCTGTATTGAATTTTTCCTCTATTGAAATAGAAATTCTGGTTATAAAACTGGAGAATCCCAGTAATCTGTAATAGATGGATACAATTCCATCCAGTCCTGTTGTAGGAAGCCCTCTAGTGGTTGGTCACAGCAACCAAAAACCAAAATAAGCAATGTTTTTATTGTATACTGCAATTTTATTGATAATGAGCACTTCTGAGTTCGTTATTGACTGTTATAAAATGCCTGATATAGCTTTTGGTTTCCATATAGATTTTTTTTACTTCTGCATGAATTACTGTACCCTCATAGAACAGATGTCATATTTTCAGGTAAGAATTAGGTTACTGTTTCTTTTAAACTTTATCCCATGTATTTATTAGACGTTTATTTGTTACGGTATCTAGTTAACACTTATGTTTTGTGTTACAAATCAGATGAGAAAGTTAGTTTAATTAAATTTATCATGTGTGAATGGAAAGGTATAGTATTTCCAGGACTCTGGCACAATTAAAGGGGTTATCCAGGGGTGTCAAAGCCTACCAGTGCATTCCCTGCAATGGTTAAGTTTGATTACTAATATACGTAGACCGTCAAAGCTACCTTTATGGGAAGGGATCTGGAGACTCCAGAACTTTCGTCCCTCTACCTCCCTTGCAGCCTGCACCGACATCACTGACTCCCATGTACTTGGGTCCTGGGCCCTTTGAGTAGACTGAGAGTTGGAGCATCAGTCAGGAAGGCAGAGGAATGATCATTCTGTTAGGTATTAAAGGGTTCTCAGAAAAACTCCATTTAGTTCATGTGATCCTAACCTATCTACTTGTGGGACTGGGTTAATACGCTAGACTCTGGTGACACTTCCTTTAAGATCTCTTTGGGAGTGCTCATTGTCCATCCCACCATTTGTGTCTGCCTATCTATGACCCCTCACAAACATCAATGATTAGCACAATATTGTATCATAACTACAAGCCAACCTAATCTATTCCTGTTTCAGTTATTATAATTTGTTAGTAAAAACAGATTCTTCATCCTAATAGTCACATATTTGTAGACTGAGCCCAGTCGAATAGTAACCTAACTCTTACTATAATTTAGTATTCACGTCATATAGTTATTAGAAAGACGACGGCATTTATATAACGTTCAAAATCACTTTTTTGCAATTGTAGAACTGCGTATTTTTTTAGTAAAATGTATATTTATATATCTTATGCTTTAATTAAAAAAAACCTATAAACTAGGCTATGGCTTTAATGATATGTAACACACAAGGGAATTCACAGGGCTTATATTAGCCATGTATGTATCTTTATGTAGTAACCAGTATTTCACTCTAGGTAGCCATTGTTAATATTATACGTCCTGTGTTTTTTGCTCTATGGATTTTGTTAAATCAGTGTTTTAAAATTTTCTCAGATAAAAAAAATCCATTTAAAGGATATGTGCAATATAAGAATATATAAAATATGAGTACAGGCTTCTCATCCAGGACCATTGTTGTTAATGAGGTTTTTGATAAAAGAAGAACTACCTAATCATCTATATTAAATCCCCATGTACGTTTCAAAGATTTATTCCTGTGTTGGATTGTCAGAGGTTAATTTATGTGATGCCAATGAGAAGAGCTTTTCTTCCTGTGCCTATGTGACATCACTTCCTGTTGCTGACAGTGGACGATCAGTCCGATCAAAGGGATTCCTGGCTTCATAATGACAAAGTTAAACTTTGAACATTATGAAGTCAAACTCCCTCTTATCATGGTGAAGAAATCTGATTTATTGTCCTGAGATCCAGTTGTCCCTTTGATATTGTTTAGATGTTAGCTCTGGACAGGAAGCGTTGACACTTTGGTCCAGTTAGTAGGTTTTTTTTTATATATGGTGGTCTGTAAAGTCAACCTCAACACAGGATTAATATGTGGATCATATAGATAATCTTGTAGTTCTTCTTGAAGGAGCGAGTGTGCTTGTGGAGCATGCGTATCCAAAGTATCCTCCACGGAGCATGCTCACTACTTTATCAACTTACCTCTTGGAGTGGTGTGCACAGTGTGAAATTCCAATGAAACCATGCACTCAGGAAACTGTGAGCCAGACCAGTGTGTTTAACCCGGGTAGGTTTCGGTGCTCAAAGTTATGGAAGAGACTGTTTGCATTGTATTTAGCCCCATCTTTGCAGAGGGGATCACAGTGCACAGTGAAGTCTTCCAGTCGGTACTGTGTAAGTTATATTGGCTACTAAGTAAATACTCACTTTGAGGTAGCATCAGGAAAGCTTAATTTTTTTCTAATTTTTTACACAGCGTTGCTACCTCAATTCAGGGAAAACGCTTTGCATGGGAAAAAAAATCTCAAAATTTTAGCATTATATTTATCAATTGGAGTTTTGCTGCTCGCATTTGGATTTTTTTTTTCATTAATTGAGGGATATTTCAATGCAATTTTTTTTTTTTTTATAATGGCACTACTCAGTTTTTCCATGCAGTAAACTGGTTAAATGTCAGGCAGCTGATGTTATTTTTGTATATTGGTTGGTCATATTAAGAACACAGTTCTGTGCATTTTTCCCTCGTAAAGAAATTTTTCGTATTGCTTTAGGTTTTTTTTATGTGGCTGTTATATTAATAGCCTTTCATGTTGTATTTTTTTGTATAATTTTGTTCAGCAGCATCTCCGTATTTTTTTTGTTGTAATTTTTTATATATATATAGTTTGTATTTTATACAGTACTTTACCTTCCTGGTTAATTTTTCACCTGGAGGTAGACACAGAATTCACTCTTCATCTCTGTGTCTTAAGATTTTCCCATTATTTTTAGACCTTGCACTGGGCTGGTCCCAAATAATTTTTTGTATTAATATCATATGTGCAATCCAGTTAAGCAGGTTTTAATTTGAGTGCAGTCAATATTAGATTATATTATTAGCTTCACACTGGCTTAAACAAATCTATCTTAAACAGCTTCAGCCACCACTGTCCTGAGTTGAGCTTCCTGTTGCTTCCAAGCAGCGGTGATAACTATTCATACCGTCTTATCATAAGTTCAGATATACTAATGAACATCTAAGAAAAAAATAAGGGTATAATTAGTTATAACTGCCCGCAATGGAAATGCTAGTGTTATTGGGTCTGAAAACCCTTTGACACTGGAAATTTTCTTTTGAGAGACTCAATGAAAAAACTGCCAATTTTAGCCAAAAAATACCATGGCTATACTGGAAATCAAGTCAATTATTATTATTATTATTATTTTTTTTTTTTTTTTTTTAGTCCCAAATATTATATTAAATAATCAGGATTGAGCATGTTTATGGAGGACTCTATTCAAAGACAGAATTCAGTTTGGCATAATAACTGTATTAACTGCAATGTTTCTTTTCCTTCTTGGAGATCTCTGAAGCTGGCCATACACATTAGAAGGCAAAGCCCAATCACAGCTGACCGTCCAACCATCCAGTGTGTCTGGGGTCCTTCTTAATCTGACCTGACGGCAGATGTTGAGATAAGGATCAGGTGGTGGTAGATTTAATGTGTTTGATAATTTCGTTCTTTGAGAGATACGCCACTAACAGATTTGTCTGGAAGTGACTTTCTACCTCTCCCTGTTCGAAATAGACATGCACATTGCTGAGCTGAGCGTGCATGTGCATAGGGACATAGAAAGCTAGCTTTAGACCAGCAACTATCTTTTAATGTGTACCCAACTGAAGGTGGTGGCTTTTTTAGAGGACCAGAAGACTAAGAACATTGCAATGATGGCTATAAAAATGACTGACTTGAGTAGGGCCCTTTATTCTAATGCTCACATATTCATTTGCTGTGAATTTTGCTTCATGTAAAACATAAAAATGCAATTTATAAGCACACTGAAATGTGCAAACATAGTTAAACTGAACAGCAATCCTGTAAACTGGGGTAGTAAAGGTTACAATGAACTTTACCATAAAAGCCAATACATTCAATTCCTAGGTTATGTTTTGGAAATGTAATATACAGATTTAGGATATTTGAACAACCCATTGCATCTCTTTAAAATAATGGTCCAAGGTAAAAAATTTAAAAAAGACAATATCTATGGTTTTCTTACTAGAAATAGTGCCACTCCAGTCCATGGGCTGTGACTGCTGTTACAGCTCTGTCTTATTCAAGTGAATTTATCAGCGATCCCATGCCAAAGCAAAGGATGGCTTCTAACAAAAAAATAAAATCAGACCTGGACAAGCCCTATAAGTAAAACTAGATGACAAGCACATCAATAGGAAGACCTGGGTCTGAAAAACTTTGTCTTCAGTATAGGGGCAATGGATAACTTGAGAGGTCACAGTCATATTGATTCCAAAAATACTAGTCTAGTTTTTCCTTGGACTAATAGAATCTTACCGTACATGTAAACTCTTAAGTGTTCTCTAAAACTTTTTGGTATCTTCAGTATTTTATGTTTGTCAACTTATTTCAGTAGTACTGTAGCTTTGAAAAATATTCTTGGTGGTGTTCTTGTTGTACAAGATAGTTATCCAATTGTAAACATTGGATCTGTCGATCTATAGAGCGGTAAGAACCAGGCTAGTCAGTTAAGTTGAAAATTTCCTTTACTTAATTGTGGTGAGAAGGAGCGGGTTGGAGAGAATCTGAAAGATGAAGAAAGTTAAGTTGTTGGTTAGTAAAGTTTCTGTACGTGCAGGTGAGTTACTGGGTGTTTGCTTAAATGGCATGTTATGTTGAGTATATAAGAGGACATCTGAGAGACAGGACAGGGAAAAGTTGTTTGTGAAAGATTATGAAGGAACTTGAGAAGAAAAGTCAGAGTTGGAAATGTGAGTTTCAAATTGTGGATGAATTGCTTACCAAAAAGAAGGAAAGTCAACTTTTAATTAAATATTACTTTGTACTGTGATACACCTAAGCTTTAGAGAAGGTCTGTCGTCTAGTAGAGTTGGTAGAATGGTAGAATTTTAGATTTTCTGATAGTAGTTTTTTTCTGAGGCAGGAGGGGAAGATATAGAGTTCATCTGTCTGACCTTTCCTAAAATGTAGAAACCATCAGATGACCCAACTGACCATACAAACAGTAGTACACGACACCTTAGATCAGCATTTTCCAACGAAGGTTTTGACAGGTTCTGTCACTCTTTTAAGACAAATACAGTTTTTGTAGTGGCCAACATTTTTTTTTATTAGGTTAGGTTGAGAATTACCTAATTTGATATCAGAAGATTATCATAGTTGGAGAGAATATTTATTTAAAAAATAGGTTTGATATCTAGAACTAGGACAAAAAAAGTGACCAAATATTCCTAAATTGTATTTTTCTTAATAAAATACTACAGGGTGTACTGTATGCTCAATACCAACCAGTTTTTGTGATCACTTTCATTACCTCATGGAGCATTCTAATTTTTTTTAATCTTTATTATGTATGTATGTATATATTTTATTTGCAATGTGCCAACACATCATGTGATAACCATTCATCATCCCCTTTAATGGAAATATTACTAATAAGAGATAATTGTTAACTTTGTTGCATTGGTGGGTTACCTAAAGATTTGTCTAAAACTGCATTTCTGCAGTCTTTGACTCTATCAATAGTCTCAAGAAGTGTATAATCTTTATTGCTTCTTCTCAGGTTTTAGCAGTCTTTTGAGAGTTTCAACAAATGCCCCACTTATTAAGCAGGAATTACTAAAATAGTAATAGTTGGAACTGCCCAAAAGATCTTTGGCCCACTTATCAGATTATATGTTAAAGTACATCAAAAATTTTGGTAAAAAATTTAGTTAACAAAAACAACATTTTGATCTGAACTTGTTTTTGGAAATGAAGTCCTTTTGTCTTATGCTTAACAATCTGTAATATTTAATTAGTTTAAAGGTAACCTATCCATTGCGTTAGATCTCTTAAGAATTATTTCCACATGAGGAGATACATGGTTCTCGCATTGGGTAACGTATTTCAATTTGTACTTTTCTATAAAAAAAAAAACTTATTTGTGATCTTCTCCCAGTTTAAATATGTCTTTGACCAAAGTGATGATGATCTTATATATTGTACTATTTATATCTACATCGAAGCAATTTATATTCTATTTTCGGCAAAGAGAAATTAAAATCCCGATTTTAGATAGGCATGTATGTATGCTTACTTTACGGTAATAAAATGCCCTGCCGATAGTGGTCGGTATGAACCCTACGAAATTTAAAACTTGGAAACTGTAAGATAGGATTTGTCTTTTTATGTCTTTTATGTTTACATTGCATCTTATATTTCTCTTGAAAAATAAAAAAATTTGATTTTTTTTTTTCATTTTTTTTTTTCTTGGGGGGAAATGTTTGGGCTGTGTATACATTTCTTAACCTTGTTTCCAAAAAGATGGAGGAATTTAAGCACGTTCTATATTCATTCTTATGAATGATGACTGACCACACCCAAAGAATCTATTCAATCGTTGAGTGTAATTTTAAAAATAATAGAAAATCTGCTTTTTTTGGAAAAATAACTATCATAGGTAGTGGATACCCTTCTTCATTTCTACCTGGTGCACTAAAAGAAGTCTGATCGATCACTCCATGGCAATTATAAAGGAGAGGAAAGCAATTATTGTTGAAAAAAGAATTCCTCCTTCTTACTTTTTCCTTATATAATGTATATTTCTTGGCTAAAGTAAATTTTACCATCTGTGACCTAATTGAAATGGTTCTATTAGCCTTAAAATTTTATACCTTTAAACTTACCATATATACTCGAGTATAAGCCAAATGTTTCAGCATAGTTTTTGTGCTGAAGAAGCCCCCCTCAGCTTATGCTCGAGGCAGCAGGGAAGGGGGGGTCTATGACCAGTCGCAATATCAATATATAGAATCTCCCATAAAATAGTGGGAAAATAAAGAAGCTTTTAATAAAAATAAAAAGTTGTAAATCACTCCTTTCCCTAGAATACATACAAAAGTAGAAAATTACTATGAAACACATACACATTAGGTATCCCTGTGTCTGAAAGTGCCCGGTCTACTGAATATAGGGGATCTGCAGTGCTCCTGTTCTGTCGGGAAGGGGTTAATAGGAGCACTGCAGATACCCTATATGCAGCCAGACTGAATTACAAGTAGGGGGAAAAAAAACAGTCCTGAAGCTCAGGGAAGGGGCAGACAAACAACCAAAACACCCCCTCCCCTTCCCCTTTCCCAGCATCTACTGCACCCAAAAACTCCGAATATTTTAATTTTTGAAATTTTCCAGTAGCTGCTGCATTTCCCACCTAGGCTTATAATCAAGTCAATAAGTTTTCCCAGTTTTTTTGTGGTAAAATTAGGGGCCTCGGCTTATAGTCAGGTCGGCTTATTCTTGAGTATATACGGTAATTTGGAAAGATTAATTTTATTCTATTTTAACGCAAATTATTTAATATATTTTGTATATACAGATGCACACAACCTTACAGAAAAGAAAACAACAGCTCTTACCAGGCATACGGTATATATTAGATTTATGGAATACATTAAATGCTGTAATATGTTTAGTTATCCAGGATTAGAAAACATAGCTGCTTGCTTTCGGAAAGACCTCCAATTCCTCCTCTTAGCCAGTGACGACATGTCCATGGTAGCCCAGTCCATTCACTTAAGAGGAAGTGGAGTTTTTTTCTGAACAAAAGCAGCCATGGTTTCTATTCCTGGATATCCAGTTTAAAATATGCTATTGAAGTCAATGGGGAAGATTGGTAAGCAAAATTTGTCAAAATTCTGGCATAATTTGTGCCAAAACACTGACATGACTTGTGCCAAATTTATCAAGTGTTAGACACATTTCGGGCACTTCTAAGACTTGTATGGAAAAGGGCACGACTTCATGGGAAGTGGGCATGGTCTAAGTTGTGACACCATGCACCAAAAAATGTGCCACATTTTTCAATACATTTCTAGTGTAAACTGAGCCAACTAGGAGTAGGTGTGAAATTAGAGTAGACAGTCTTAATGTGACAAGTTTATGAAACAATTAGATACTGCAATAAATCTTGTGCAGGTTAAGACTGTGCAGTCTAAATTTGTACAGTTTAGAGGGCCCCTCTATCACCCCATGTCACTGTAAGGACATGTATCTTATATGGTGTAAATCAAACAACTTAGTGTTAATGTTGTAAATACAGTTTTGAACCTCACTGGGCTCCTGAGTAGGTACAATAATTCTCCAAAATTGGGGATTGGTGACGGACTGTATTTGTCCAGCCCTTGTAAATGTTTGCCAAATAGCTCAGAAAGGGGTAAGATGAAAGTGCGTAGTAACTTCCCAATTTCCTGCTACTCTTTACCGCTACCTCCGTTTTTGTATCCTGGCTTCTAATAATGACAATTTGACAAAGAGATGTGAATGCTGCAGCCAGCAATATGTACCAAAATGCCATCATTGGAAGCCAGGATATCATATTTAACAGTTGCGTACCAAAAAAAAGAAAAAAGTTTGGTAGTTCTGTTCTACAGTCTTGAAGTCATGAACACCTCCAGCTGTCATGTGGAATCTTGCAGTATCATAAACACGTTCTTCAGCATAACTTTTTTATTGAATTATTAAAAGTTAGCACTTTTGGGGTCGAAATTATTTCTTCCATGATTTTTTTTGTGTTAACACACTATTGTTTAGACAGCTTGCATTGTGGTTTAATACATTTTCAAGTATTATAGTTATTCAGCTTCAAATTTGATAAGGAAGATTTATATAGATTTTATTTTACCTTAATGACTCCTGATCGACCCCTGAACCATTTTTATTATTGCCGGTATTGTTCTAGTTTTGTTATTGGCGGGTATTCTGTCTAAAGAGAGAGAGAGATTGATGGTGAGTAGTGTTGCTAAGGGTACGCTCTTATTGCCAGCCTTCGAGTCCATTGTTTTGATTCATCATAGCCGACAAGCCAATGGAATTCTTGGTGCAGATGGAGCACCCTCCATCTGCATCCATCTCCATTCACTGTAATTTTAAAAACAGGGTGCAAACTTTCTTCCATTTCTTGCATTTAGGGTGCATTCTGTCAACTTTTCAGTCCATTGTTTTGATTTTGAGATGGACTTGAACTATGGACTTGATGGACACCAGCATAAACATAACCTTATAGCACTTTAATAAATTAAGTTATCCTGAAGAATTTCTCCATGACAAGTTATTGATGGTAGTGCAAGGAGAAGATCCTTCTGAGGCATTGGCCCTTGATTTCCTTAGTGTACATGTGCAAGTAACCATTATGCTTGTGCAGGCCTTGCCTACTTCAATTAAGGTCATCTTTCATATTTTTTTTGTGGTTCCAAAGATTACCTTAACTTCATTTTATCCTTCCTGACATTAAAGTATAGGGGACACCCCTAATGAAGTCCTGACTTCCTTCTTTCTCTTACCTCTTCATTTTGGAAGGACAAATTACACTCATTATCTCCTTTAGTTGGTAATTCGTACTGCAAGTTCTCTAGATTTATCTTGCATTCATCATATACGGGCACAGGAAGTAGTTGTTAGTTGTCTGCTACTTATTGATGTTAACCATATTGATTCTTGTGGGGTGATGTCTTAAATGTTCATACACAAATGGGGAAAGTGGTTCTCCAGAAGAATGTATAGATAATCTTTCCTTCAAACAGCTGATCCATGGGGCCCTTATATTCATGAGCTATTCTAAGGATAGGTTATTCATCTTACTATTCCAGAAAACTGATTTGATGTCTGTGGAGCGCAACAATAGCATAATTTGTATGGGAAGCTCCCAACTGCCCTATGACAACAGATGTTTAGGTAACTAAAGATTGGACTTCTTCGATTTCAACATATCTGATTCATTGTCCTGGTGAGCTTGATTTCTTCCATTGCTGGAATAAGCACGCATGCTTGACTGAACATGAACATTTAAAGGTAGATCATTAGAGATACTTATTTGTTAAATATGTTTGTAACCAGGAATCGGTTACCATGAGAGAACATTTTTACTTATGTATAGTTTATATATAGTTTGAAGGATATTGCCTCACCAAAGCCACTTGGCACACTTGACGACCCTTCTTTCTTACTTTCCACTCACTCCCCTTGAGTGTGCCTGGATTTACAGGATAATACGAAACGAGCTTTATAAATTTTATATATTTATTAACCTGAGTGGGTCGGTACCAGCCACTAACACTAACTAACACTAACTGAAGCTGGGTGTGGTAACACAACTGTGGAAAACATCTTGTGTGGTACCAGTTCCAAGACACCTCATCCAACAGACCTCAATGGCTATAGACCTGTAGCATTGACATCCCACTTGATGAAGGTTCTAGAGAGACTGGTCCTGACACATCTCCAACTTCTAGTGAACTCTGCTATGAACCCCCTCCAGTTCGCCTATCGGCCAGGCATTGGGGTGGATGATATCATCATCCACCTTCTTCACAGAGCTCTCTCACCTGGAGAAACCAGGGAACACTGTGAGAATAATGTTCTTTCATTTCTCCATTGCTTTTTATACCATTCAACTTGGGCTACTGAGGGAAAAAACTGGATCTTGTTGGAGTGGACCATCACCTGTCCAACTGGATCCTAGACTACTTCACAAACTGACCTCAGTATTTGAGAGCCCAGGGCTGTGTGTCAGACACTGTGATCTGTAGTACAGGGGCACCACAAGGTACAGTTCTTGCCCTTTTCCTCACACTGTACACTGCTGACTTTAGGTGCAACTCATCTAGCTGTTACTTACAAAAGTACTCTGATGCCAGCAGAACCACCTCAGGATTAATGTTGGATAGACCAAAGAGATGGTGGTGGACTTTAGTAAGCAGAGACGTGTTCCGAATCTGGTGGACATCCAGTCAAGATGTATAAGTACCTGGGTGTTCTCCTCAACAATAGCTGAACTAGGCTGATCACCTGGATGTGCTGCACAGAAAGGGTCACAGCAGGCTCTACCTGCTCAAGAGGCTGAGGGCCTTTGGATTCCATGGGGCACTTCTTAGGACCCTTTTCAACTCTGTAGTAGCATCAGCCGTCTTCTTCTGTGTGGCCTGCTGGGGGAGTAGCATACCAGCCAGAGACAGAAATTGACTTGACAGGCTCATTATAAGGGCCAGCTTTGTCCTGAGGAGCCCCCTGGACCCAATATAGGTGGTGGGTGACAGAAGGATACTGTCCGTGGTGAGTTTCATGCTGGAGAACAACTCCCATCCCATGTATGAGACCTTGACAGCACTTGGCAGTACTTCCCCTGCTCCCATCACTTTCAAGCTTGAACTTAGAGCATTCGGTTCCACCTTGCATACCTGAGGAATTTAAAGGTGCAACTGTGGCATGTCGTTCTTGGCAAATATCAGAAAACCATATTTTCTTTGATGTCTGAGGATTGTGTATTCAGAGGTCTTTCAAGACACCACTCCATGTTGTCCACCTGCTGGAATAATGAGTTTAGCACAGGTAAGCTAATGGAGCTAGGTCTGCAACAACTAAGGTCTTTGATTACAGAGCAGACCTGCCACATTCCAGAAGTTAAACAGTTTTGTTAACAGACATAAACTTCACACTGTGTATGAGGAGTCTGAGCAGGTGAAAACTCACAAATGAAAAATACATAACTAGAGAATATATAGCTGGGGGTCTCTTATCATCACATATAGATAATACGTTTGATAGGATTCCTGTAGATTGTGAAACACTGTATGTCTGTACCCTTAACAAAATGTTTCCATTAAGGATATGTTTAATTCATTTAAGGTTGAAAGCAATGCTGCTTGGTGATATAAGTCTATAGTGACATCAATAGGGGTGGAACTAACTAGTTCCTCTTCCTCTTTTATTTTAAAAGAATATTTTAGTGCAGATATTTTGTTTCTCTAACCATACAATATAGATATATCCTTTCGTACCTTTCTTCCTGGCCAGACATGTCTAAATGTCATAAGATGACCAGCTTTCCAAAACAATGATTTCAATATACTCTATCTTTACTCTAAGTGTTTCCCTATCCACCAAATGGTTGTGTTGCGTTACGGCTTGTCAAGTGTTTTGTTAGCAAATTGTGTTGAATTGGTTTCATGAGAAATTTAAATCCCAAACCACATTGTAGTTAAGATAAAGCGATCATTTATATAAACCATATATATCATCCATTTTCATCAACTCTCCTAAATTTAGTAAAGTCTTTCATGCAAAAATAATTATTTTGAGACTGGATACTGTTCAGTTTGTTCTATTCTTCAGTGTTTAGTATTAATAGCATGGTGCCAAAACTGAGTAACCCACAACTCAACACTTGGTTGATGTAAACTCTAAGATGAGGAAGTCCATTGTTAGATTCAGTACAGTAGTTTAGCTCCGTCCTATGAACAACCAGTCTTTAAGCTTGATGATGAGAGCATTGTATGGAGCCCAACAAACACTACTCACCTCCCACTTATCTTTGATCAGCAGTGAATTGCTCACAATGTTAAACAAGTCTTTCAAGAGTTGACCCTGCGCCCACCGCCTTTGGAGTTGATACGGTATAAAATATGTTCTTTGATCTCCAATTTTGAATGGTCTCCCACTCTTTTCCTGGTATTGCTTCAAAGTGCTTACCACTTCACATGGATATCTTACACAGTAATGACTTGAGATACAAGTATCCAATGCAAAAGTTGATTCTTAATCCATATTCCATACTGTACATAGAATAAAAGATAAAATGTATGCTGTGAGCGAACTCCACAGCGCTGCCTCCATCTTCTTCTGGAATGGCTTCTCCCTGTGTCTTCTTTCGGTGCTGGGTTTCAGTCTTCTAGGCCTCGGGCAGAGCAGACTGTGCATGCCCGCGGCCACCAAAAAAATGGCCACTTACACAGTAATTGTAAGCGCCCATTTTTTTGTGGCTGTGGGCATGCGCAGTCTGCTCTGCCCAAGGCCTAGAAGATTGAAACTCAGGTCCGGAAGAAGACACACAGAGAGGCCGTTCCTGAAGAAGATGGAGGCGGGGCTTGAGATTTCTCTCGGAGCATTGGGGATGCCCACAGTGCTGTTTGAGCACTGGGGCCTGCCCCAAGTGCTGTGAGAGAACTCATTTGCATACTGAAGAAAACTGGGATTTCAACCGAAAGGCGGTGCGGAGAAGACATCTAAAGGTAGGAGAAGAATAGCTTTCTTAAGGCTATTCCTACGTATTATTGAGGGGGAAAAAAAAGCATTTTAATGGTAGAATCCCTTTAAAATAACCTGTGTCATAAAGGAAATCTTATCACAAGAATTGATTTCCTGCTGAGCTTATGGTGAGCTTGTGCTCATACACAGCAGCCAATCTAAAGAAGCAGAGCTGCATTGTAAAAAATGTTTCCTACTTTTGAACTTTGAGCAAAATTTGCAGATTATTAATATAGGCTATGACCAGCCTTGTTGGGTTACAAAAATACCATCTATAGATTTACTATTGTCAGCATGGATATAAAATAGTACACCAACTGTGGACAGAATGGCGTGTCATTGAAATGTAAGTTACAATATTCCAGTAGTTTTGGTTAAAAGAATTATGTCTGCCTTGACATTGCTTGAGGCTGTAGCCAAAAAATATTTTAGTATGATACCAGATTACACTGGGGGTACAACTAGCCAGAAAGCATGGCCTCAGAATTCTAGTATTGTATCTCTTAAAGGAACTTTCCTAACATTTAATTCTCTGAGTAAATAAAATGAATTTTCCCATTCTGCAGCATCTCCTACTATGCCACATGTATTACAATGAAGCCAGTTCATTTTAATTTGCACTGCAAGAATCTTGAACACTATTGAAGAGATTGTTCAATGTGGCCAAACCCTTTAAATATATTTACAGACACAAAGATGATTTTTGATGACTTATTGTTGCCAGCTATGCAAATTCTAATTCATATGGCTGAAAATTTGCAACTTCAGTCAGAAGAAAAATATGTGCAGGTGTCGATGAGCTTTTCGGATTGAAACCATCAAACATATTTATTATATCCTGGAAAATATGAAGACTTCAGACACCAGCTGTATAAATAGGCCATATAGGATATAGTTCTGTAAGTTTATAGTCCTCTAGCAAATTTCCTATGGGTAATGGGTAAAAGCTTGGGTCATTGTGCGGAAGGCAGATCTTGTCTAATATACTTGTATGCCTATATATGAGCAAAATACTAGGACTGTCAAAAAATCTAATTTTGTTTTGGGAGATGTAATAAATAATGTGACCTATTGTCCAACATGGGGGAACGGAGGAAGTTTGACTATTTACTTTGACCATTCAGATTAGCGTAATTTCCCTCTTTATAGAAGACCTTTCACCATCCCCACTGATTCTGGATTTGGATTTTTTTTCTCTAGTCCCCACCATTCGTAAGCAATTGATGCTGTTATCTTCTCTATCCAATGTGTTAATTAAGCTCTATACTATCAGGTGGGCAGTCCATGACTGGCGAAGATAGTCTGGGACCGTCCAATTGTAGAGTCCCTATTTAGCATACTAGGTGCTGAAATTAACACCAATGTTCAGAAACAGTAGAGGCTACAGAAAAATTCCAACTGCCCTGGAATCAGTGAAAGGGGGCCAATTGAACGATGTGGCGAGTTTGTAATCATGAAGGGTGGTGGGCATCCTGACACTGGGACCTCAAATTCAGGTAGTTCCTGACTGTAGGATAACACAGAATCATACATCCTAGATGAAAATAGGAAAATCCAGCTTGGAGCTAGTAAAAGTCAATTTCTTAGTGGATTATTAAAAAGTCATAGTACATGCAAGATTAAAGCAGATGCGTCACGGACAGAAACTGGACAGCAGGCCTCACATGTTTTGGACTGGATCATGCAGTTTTTAACGCATGTATGGAGAAATGCAGGCTTATATATCTAATTGCTTACATCTAGAGAGAGAGGGGGGGGGAGGGAGTAAACACAGGCCTGAAGCTTTATTGAAGAACACACAGACATGAGGGAGGCAAACAATTCCTATTCTAACTAGAACAATAGCTCTGCCAGAGCACCCAAGCCAGCGTAGGGGAGGGAGGGGGAGAGGGAGATTGGCTTAGGGCTTTGACAGGGCAAACATACCAAATACACAGTCCTGCAAAAACAAAAGCGCAAAATGGAGGAAACAATCGAAGAAAAAGGCCTCAGTCTTCTTCGTCTTCGCCTCTCAGGCTGTCCAAGATGGAGTAGTTCCGGAGCAGACTATGGATGAGCCTGCGGTAGTCCTGAAAGGTGACTTGTTCCCTCCTGAGAACAAGCCTGTTTCTGGCGAACCAGATAGCGTCCTTGAAGCAGTTCAAGATGCGCCAGGCCTTCTCACAGTCAGTCTCTCTGTGGTTTCCCGGGAACAGTCCATAAAAAACCGAATGGTAAGAAAGGTTTCTCCTGGGGACAGAGTCCTGCAGATCGTCCTCCAGGGCATCCAACAGACCCTGAGCAAACGGACAGGCCCAGAAAAGATGGTGGGTGGTCTCCTCCATGAAGGGACATCTGGGACAGTAGCGCGTCTTGCACAGGTTGCGGGCATGCATGAATGACCTCACCGCCAATCCTCCCTGCATGGCCATCCACGACATGTCCTTATGCCCGTTGGTCAGCTGGGCCGAAGAGATGTTCTTCCAAACGACCTCCACGGTTACAGCCGGCAGCCCTGGGATCTCCTCCATGGTGTCCTTAGCTCGGATGAACTTGTGAACCGTCTTGGGTTTCCAAAGGTCAGGCTTGAGCCCCTCCAGCTGGTGCTCCCTCACGAACCGAATGACGTCTCCGTAGTGCCAGGGGATGGTCCAGTTGTAAGGGACGGAGCTATTCCACTTGTCCCATCCTAGGCGACGCCACAGGGGTAACAGGAACAAACGGGACATGGCTCGGCCTGCCGACTCCTTTCCGGTCATTAGGGTTCTGCGGACACAATCACAAACAAAGGTTAGTCTCAACAGAGTGGGGATGTCGAGGACACCCTTACCTCCTTTGGACGGGTCCTTGTACATGACGGCCCGCTTCACCCTGTCCATCTTCAAGCCCCAGATGAAGCGGAAGATGATCCTGTAGATGGCTTTGACCACGGTGTTGAGAGGTGGCCAGGCCTGCGCGGTGTACTGGAGCACAGGCAGGATCTCATTCTGCAGGACCAGTGTCTTCCCTTCCAGTGAAAGCTGTCTGAGGCTCCACAATCCAATCCGCTGGTTGCACTTCACCAAACGCTCGTTCCAGGACCTCAGAGCCGCTCTCTCCTTTCCGAACCAGACTCCCAGGATCTTGATGAAATCCGGTTGCACTGTGAAAGGAAGGGGAGAGGAGGAAGCCAGCTGTCAATCTCCGAAGAGCATGACCTCTGACTTCCCGCAGTTAACTTTTGCCCCCAAAGCCCGGCCGAACTTCTCGCAGGTCTGGACGAGCGCTGAAACCGATGATCTGTCGGAACAGAAGACGGTGACGTCGTCCATGTACAGCGAGCACTTGACCACGTGGTTCCCTTGTCCCGGTGCGGTGATGCCTCTAATCCCTGCATTCTGCCGGATAGACTCCATGAAGAGTTCTATAACACAAACAAAAAGAAGGGGTGAAAGAGGACAGCCTTGTCTGTCTGACCCCAGAGAGGACCGGAAAGGAGTCAGTCTTCCAGCCGTTCACCAACACCGAGCTGTGGATGTCAGTACATTAGGCTGACATACTTACAGAACCCCGCACCCAGACCGAGTCTGCGGAGAGCCTTAGCCATGAAGGCGTGAGAGACACGATCGAAGGCCTTCTCCTGGTCAAGGCTGACCAGGGCGGCATGTGCACGGCGGTCTCCAATATAGTACAATGTATCTCTCACCATGGCCAGGCTATCCGCAATCCTACGGCCAGGAATGCCACAGGTTTGGTCGGGGTGGATGATCCTGGCGATGACAGCCTTCAGTCGAGTCGCCAACACCTTCGCCAGGATCTTGTAGTCCACGTTGAGAGAGATGGGTCGCCAATTCTTCAGCTCGCACCTGTCCCCCTTCCGCTTGTACAGTATCGTGACCATTCCTTCCCTCAGCGACGGCGGCATAGTACCCCCCACCACCATCTCCTTGTACAGGTCCTTCAGGTCCGAGCAAATGAGGTCGCCCTGCGCTACATAGAGCTCCGCTGGGAGACCATCACTGCCCGGGGTCCTTCCGGTCCTAAAGGATTTAGCGGCAGAGAGCACCTCGTCCGCCGTCAAAGGGGCATCGAGAACCTCGGCACCTGCAGGATCAAGAATGTTAGAGATACCTGACATGAACACCTCGGCTGCGTCGTCTGTGGGCCTCTGGGATTAGAGGTCGCGGATGACTCCCATCACTTCCTGCTTCCCCCGTCGGATGTTGCCGTCCGCGTCCTTCATCTCTGTCACAGGCGTGTGGTCGGCGTGGAGTTTCCTGAAAAAGAACGAGTTCCACTTCTCACCCTTCTCCAGCATCTCCACCTTGGAACGGAAGATGACGTGCTGAGCCTCCTCCTCAAAGTGCCTTTTCAGACCCCTCTTGGCCTCGGCGAGCATGTCCCTGACCTCCCAGCCGCAGCGTTCGAGGTCCATCAGTGAGTTGAGCTGGCGCTGCATCCCCTTGAGGTCCCTCTTGCGCTGTGACGCCTGCTGGCGCCCCTTCGCCTGGAAGAAATGACGGATTTGAACTTTAACATATTCCCACCACTCTGAGACAGTCCTGAAAAAGAAGCGGTCGTTACGCCAAAACAAGTACGCATCTATAAGCTCCTCCAGCGAACCCTCATTTTCCAGCAGAGCGCAATTCAACTTCCAGGAACCTGGGCCAGGAGGAAAACTGTGGCCCAGAGTACCCTCAAAGAGAATGCTTCCGTGGTCAGAGAAGAAGCAGGGGATCATAGAGTGCCTTACCTGGGTGACCGATCGAGAGGTGAACACAAAGTCAATTCTGGAGCACTGCGAGCCATCCGGACGGCACCAGGTATAATTAACTGACGCCGGCCCCATGGAACCCACAGCGTCCCGAAGAAAGGCTTCGGACACCATCTCGATCAGTAGCTTTGACGTCACGTCCAACTACGCGGATGTCGAGGGCTATAGGGGTTAATGCTCATTGTCTAGGGGCTTTAGGGGTTAATGCTCGTTGTATAGGGGCTAGACCTAGGTCCACAGGGTGTACTGGGCTCTTATGCTCATTGCTTAGGGGTTTCTTTACTTACCTGTAGCAATGTCAGTGAAGTTCTCTTTCATCCACTTCATTACACGGCCTGGATCGCTTCTCCGGATCTTCTGTTCTGCCCTGTGAAGAGAGGACTCACGAGAGCACACAGCAGAAGCAGCTACGACACTGTCCAATGCTAATTGGACAGTGTCAGACTGACGTAGCTCTTGTCTTTATAGTCAGAAATGCCCTTCTGACACTAAACGGCTAATTAACATACAGGGCGCCAGAATAAACGGGGCTCAGAGCTCCAAAACGAGGGGAACTACAGACATAGTTCAAAGTGCACCAGAGTCTGTGCAGCAGCACCTATAACATGGGACAGAAAGCTGCACGGGCTTGGAGTGGTGAAAGGTCCTCTTTAAGTTCCTTAACTTTGCTCCTGTCAATGTTCAGACAAATCTCAAAATTTTCTCAACTCTTGTAATAGATGGAATGGAGCTGCAATATCAAGCACAAGCCATGGACAGGAGTGGCACTGTTTTTTTTGAAGTATGCAACCATGTTTGTCTAAAGCTAAACAACCCTTTAAAGATCTATCAATGCTCAGACTAAGCTCTGACAAAGGTGTCCCTTTAAGTGATCTCAGTGATGTGTGCTACCATTACCATATGATGGCCAGCAAGGGGCAGCCTGTGCATCACTGAAGACCATGCTTCTGGAGGTTGCCTTCCGACTTATAAGAGCCTACCTGGCAGCCATTTTGAAAAATTGACCAATAGGAACTTAAGGAATTTGCATAATTTCCCAGAATCCTTTGCCGGAGCTCTCTCTCTAAGCTTATTGAATGGTGGAAAGAATAACACGTTTTCACGACGGTTGCAATAAGTGAAACCGAGCTGCTGTACTAAGTACCACCCATAGACCGGAGTGGTGCTGTGTGGTTGCAGCCATGTTTCTCTAAACCTAAACAACCACCTTAAAGATTACTTTAAAGATCTGTGCTACCGTTACCAGCCGAGAGCTAAGTGATGGCCAGCCATCATTGATCCCGGCAGTCGGTGATCTCTGCTACCATTACCAGCTGAGTGAGGGCCAGCTAGAATCATAGGGCATCATGCCTCTTCAGCCTACCTTCTAACATGGACCGCCTACCTGGCAGTCATTTTGAAAAATTGACCAATAGGAAGGTGAGAATTTGCATAATTACCCAGAATCCTTTGCTGGAACTCTCCCTAAGCTTAATGAACGTTGAAAATAATAAATCAAATGAAGCAAAATCCAAGAAACTGGCTAAAAAATTGGTCTATGCAGTTGATGGGCGGAGCTTCCTGATTCGGTCTTCTACCGGCAGGGTCGCCGGGTCATGATTTCAGGAGCTGAAAATTTGAGCAAAAAAATGTTTGAGATACATTTGAATAACACGTAGTTTGTTTTCATGGTCTTTGTTCTTTACTATAATATTCTGAGGAACAGCCGAGACGGTGTAGACCGGCAGGTGCCACTGCCCACACTCAGTCACCACACTTAGCAGCAGCCCAAGGCCACTACTAGTAGGCAGACATGGAGCGGTCCGTGCTGGCCCCAAGAGTGCACAACGCACTCTAAATGTAAAAAGAGGGACAGCAACCTCACAGGGACAACCTCAGAGCAACATTCATTGAACTTAAGGAGAGTGAACTTAACTCAAACAGTGCATTATGGGAATTTATGTAAATCTAAAGGGCTTCTATTATAATTTTACTACTGAGGAGGAGCCTCACATAAGTCCTCCCAGGTCGTCTCACCACTTATAGTGCACCATGGAGCAAGGACCAATGACTTCATCAGCCTTCTTGTGCTTAAGTTCCTTAACTTTGCTCCTGTCCATGTTCAGACAAATCTCAAACATTTTCACAACTCTTGTAATAGATGGAATGGAGCTGCAATATCAGGCACAAGCCATGGACAGGAGTGGCACTGTTTTTTTGAAGTATGCAACCATGTTTGTCTAAAGCTAAACAACCCTTTAAAGATCTATCAATGCTCAGACTAAGCTCTGATAAAGGTGTCCCTTTAAGTGATCTCAGTGATGTGTGCTACCATTACCATATGATGGCCAGCAAGGGGCAGCCTGTGCATCACTGAAGACCATGCTTCTGGAGGTTGCCTTCCGACTTATAAGAGCCTACCTGGCAGCCATTTTGAAAAATTGACCAATAGGAACTTAAGGAATTTGCATAATTTCCCAGAATCCTTTGCCGGAGCTCTCTCTCTAAGCTTATTGAATGGTGGAAAGAATAACACGTTTTCACGACGGTTGCAATAAATGAAACTGAGCTGCTGTACTAAGTACCACCCATAGACCGGAGTGGTGCTGTGTGGTTGCAGCCATGTTTCTCTAAACCTAAACAACCACCTTAAAGATTACTTTAAAGATCTGTAGGTGCTCTGGCAAACGGTGATCTGTGCTACCGTTACCAGCCGAGAGCTAAGTGATGGCCAGCCAGCATTGATCCCGGCAGTCGGTGATCTCTGCTACCACTACCAGCTGAGTGAGGGCCAGCTAGAATCATAGGGCATCATGCCTCTTCAGCCTACCTTCTAACATGGACCGCCTACCTGGCAGCCATTTTGAAAAATTGACCAATAGGAAGGTGAGAATTTGCATAATTACCCAGAATCCTTTGCTGGAACTCTCCCTAAGCTTAATGAACGTTGAAAATAATAAATCAAATGAAGCAAAATCCAAGAAACTGGCTAAAAAATTGGTCTATGCAGTTGATGGGCGGAGCTTCCTGATTCGGTCTTCTTTCGGCAGGGTCGCCGGGTCATGATTTCAGGAGCTGAAAATTTGAGCAAAAAAGAAATGTTTGAGATACATTTGAATAACACGTAGTTTGTTTTCATGGTCTTTGTTCTTTACTATAATATTCTGAGGAACAGCCGAGACGGTGTAGACCGGCAGGTGCCACTGCCCACACTCAGTCACCACACTTAGCAGCAGCCCAAGGCCACTACTAGCAGGCAGACATGGAGCGGTCCGTGCTGGCCCCAAGAGTGCACAACGCACTCTATATGTAAAAAGAGGGACAGCAACCTCACAGGGACAACCTCAGAGCAACATTCATTGAACTTAAGGAGAGTGAACTTAACTCAAGCAGTGCATTATGGGAATTTATGTAAATCTAAAGGGCTTCTATTATAATTTTACTACTGAGGAGGAGCCTCACATAAGTCCTCCCAGGTCGTCTCACCACTTATAGTGCACCATGGAGCAAGGACCAATGACTCCATCAGCCTTCTTGTGCTTAAGTTCCTTAACTTTGCTCCTGTCCATGTTCAGACAAATCTCAAACATTTTCACAACTCTTGTAATAGATGGAATGGAGATGCAATATCAGGCACAAGCCATGGACAGGAGTGGCACTGTTTTTTTGAAGTATGCAACCATGTTTGTCTAAAGCTAAACAACCCTTTAAAGATCTATCAATGCTCAGACTAAGCTCTGATAAAGGTGTCCCTTTAAGTGATCTCAGTGATGTGTGCTACCATTACCATATGATGGCCAGCAAGGGGCAGCCTGTGCATCACTGAAGACCATGCTTCTGGAGGTTGCCTTCCGACTTATAAGAGCCTACCTGGCAGCCATTTTGAAAAATTGACCAATAGGAACTTAAGGAATTTGCATAATTTCCCAGAATCCTTTGCCGGAGCTCTCTCTCTAAGCTTATTAAATGGTGGAAAGAATAACACGTTTTCACGACGGTTGCAATAAGTGAAACTGAGCTGCTGTACTAAGTACCACCCATAGACCGGAGTGGTGCTGTGTGGTTGCAGCCATGTTTCTCTAAACCTAAACAACCACCTTAAAGATTATTTTAAAGATCTGTGCTACCGTTACCAGCCGAGAGCTAAGTGATGGCCGGCCAGCATTGATCCCGGCAGTCGGTGATCTCTGCTACCATTACCAGCTGAGTGAGGGCCAGCTGGAATCATAGGGCATCATGCCTCTTCAGCTTACCTTCTAACATGGACCGCCTACCTGGCAGCCATTTTGAAAAATTGACCAATAGGAAGGTGAGAATTTGCATAATTACCCAGAATCCTTTGCTGGAACTCTCCCTAAGCTTAATGGACGTTGAAAATAATAAATCAAATGAAGCAAAATCCAAGAAAATGGCTAAAAAACTGGTCTATGCAGTTGATGGGCGGAGCTTCCTGATTCGGTCTTCTACCGGCAGGGTCGCCGGGTCATGATTTCAGGAGCTGAAAATTTGAGCAAAAAAGAAATGTTTGAGATACATTTGAATAACACGTAGTTTGTTTTCATGGTCTTTACTATAATATTCTGAGGAACAGCCGAGACGGTGTAGACCGGCAGGTGCCACTGCCCACACTCAGTCACCACACTTAGCAGCAGCCCAAGGCCACTACTAGCAGGCAGACATGGAGCGGTCCGTGCTGGCCCCAAGAGTGCACAACGCACTCTAAATGTAAAAAGAGGGACAGCAACCTCACAGGGACAACCTCAGAGCAACATTCATTGAACTTAAGGAGAGTGAACTTAACTCAAGCAGTGCATTATGGGAATTTATGTAAATCTAAAGGGCTTCTATTATAATTTTACTACTGAGGAGGAGCCTCACATAAGTCCTCCCAGGTCGTCTCACCACTTATAGTGCACCATGGAGCAAGGACCAATGACTCCTTAAGTTCCTTAACTTTGCTCCTGTCCATGTTCAGACAAATCTCAAACATTTTCACAACTCTTGTAATAGATGGAATGGAGCTGCAATATCAGGCACAAGCCATGGACAGGAGTGGCACTGTTTTTTTTGAAGTATGTAACCATGTTTGTCTAAAGCTAAACAACCTTTTAAAGATCTATCAATGCTCAGACTAAGCTCTGACAAAGGTGTCCCTTTAAGTGATCTCAGTGATGTGTGCTACCATTACCATATGATGGCCAGCAAGGGGCAGCCTGTGCATCACTGAAGACCATGCTTCTGGAGGTTGCCTTCCGACTTATAAGAGCCTACCTGGCAGCCATTTTGAAAGATTGACCAATAGGAACTTAAGGAATTTGCATAATTTCCCAGAATCCTTTGCCGGAGCTCTCTCTCTAAGCTTATTAAATGGTGGAAAGAATAACACGTTTTCACGACGGTTGCAATAAGTGAAACTGAGCTGCTGTACTAAGTACCACCCATAGACCGGAGTGGTGCTGTGTGGTTGCAGCCATGTTTCTCTAAACCTAAACAACCACCTTAAAGATTATTTTAAAGATCTGTGCTACCGTTACCAGCCGAGAGCTAAGTGATGGCCGGCCAGCATTGATCCCGGCAGTCGGTGATCTCTGCTACCATTACCAGCTGAGTGAGGGCCAGCTGGAATCATAGGGCATCATGCCTCTTCAGCTTACCTTCTAACATGGACCGCCTACCTGGCAGCCATTTTGAAAAATTGACCAATAGGAAGGTGAGAATTTGCATAATTACCCAGAATCCTTTGCTGGAACTCTCCCTAAGCTTAATGGACGTTGAAAATAATAAATCAAATGAAGCAAAATCCAAGAAAATGGCTAAAAAACTGGTCTATGCAGTTGATGGGCGGAGCTTCCTGATTCGGTCTTCTACCGGCAGGGTCGCCGGGTCATGATTTCAGGAGCTGAAAATTTGAGCAAAAAAGAAATGTTTGAGATACATTTGAATAACACGTAGTTTGTTTTCATGGTCTTTACTATAATATTCTGAGGAACAGCCGAGACGGTGTAGACCGGCAGGTGCCACTGCCCACACTCAGTCACCACACTTAGCAGCAGCCCAAGGCCACTACTAGTAGGCAGACATGGAGCGGTCCGTGCTGGCCCCAAGAGTGCACAACGCACTCTAAATGTAAAAAGAGGGACAGCAACCTCACAGGGACAACCTCAGAGCAACATTCATTGAACTTAAGGAGAGTGAACTTAACTCAAGCAGTGCATTATGGGAATTTATGTAAATCTAAAGGGCTTCTATTATAATTTTACTACTGAGGAGGAGCCTCACATAAGTCCTCCCAGGTCGTCTCACCACTTATAGTGCACCATGGAGCAAGGACCAATGACTTCATCAGCCTTCTTGTGCTTAAGTTCCTTAACTTTGCTCCTGTCCATGTTCAGACAAATCTCAAACATTTTCACAACTCTTGTAATAGATGGAATGGAGCTGCAATATCAGGCACAAGCCATGGACAGGAGTGGCACTGTTTTTTTTGAAGTATGTAACCATGTTTGTCTAAAGCTAAACAACCTTTTAAAGATCTATCAATGCTCAGACTAAGCTCTGATAAAGGTGTCCCTTTAAGTGATCTCAGTGATGTGTGCTACCATTACCATATGATGGCCAGCAAGGGGCAGCCTGTGCATCACTGAAGACCATGCTTCTGGAGGTTGCCTTCCGACTTATAAGAGCCTACCTGGCAGCCATTTTGAAAGATTGACCAATAGGAACTTAAGGAATTTGCATAATTTCCCAGAATCCTTTGCCGGAGCTCTCTCTCTAAGCTTATTGAATGGTGGAAAGAATAACACGTTTTCACGACGGTTGCAATAAGTGAAACCGAGCTGCTGTACTGAGTACCACCCATAGACCGGAGTGGTGCTGTGTGGTTGCAGCCATGTTTCTCTAAACCTGAACAACCACCTTAAAGATTACTTTAAAGATCTGTAGGTGCTCTGGCAAACGGTGATCTGTGCTACCGTTACCAGCCGAGAGCTAAGTGATGGCCAGCCAGCATTGATCCCGGCAGTCGGTGATCTCTGCTACCATTACCAGCTGAGTGAGGGCCAGCTAGAATCATAGGGCATCATGCCTCTTCAGCCTACCTTCTAACATGGACCGCCTACCTGGCAGCCATTTTGAAAAATTGACCAATAGGAAGGTGAGAATTTGCATAATTACCCAGAATCCTTTGCTGGAACTCTCCCTAAGCTTAATGGACGTTGAAAATAATAAATCAAATGAAGCAAAATCCAAGAAAATGGCTAAAAAACTGGTCTATGCAGTTGATGGGCGGAGCTTCCTGATTCGGTCTTCTACCGGCAGGGTCGCCGGGTCATGATTTCAGGAGCTGAAAATTTGAGCAAAAAAGAAATGTTTGAGATACATTTGAATAACACGTAGTTTGTTTTCATGGTCTTTACTATAATATTCTGAGGAACAGCCGAGACGGTGTAGACCGGCAGGTGCCACTGCCCACACTCAGTCACCACACTTAGCAGCAGCCCAAGGCCACTACTAGTAGGCAGACATGGAGCGGTCCGTGCTGGCCCCAAGAGTGCACAACGCACTCTAAATGTAAAAAGAGGGACAGCAACCTCACAGGGACAACCTCAGAGCAACATTCATTGAACTTAAGGAGAGTGAACTTAACTCAAGCAGTGCATTATGGGAATTTATGTAAATCTAAAGGGCTTCTATTATAATTTTACTACTGAGGAGGAGCCTCACATAAGTCCTCCCAGGTCGTCTCACCACTTATAGTGCACCATGGAGCAAGGACCAATGACTTCATCAGCCTTCTTGTGCTTAAGTTCCTTAACTTTGCTCCTGTCCATGTTCAGACAAATCTCAAACATTTTCACAACTCTTGTAATAGATGGAATGGAGCTGCAATATCAGGCACAAGCCATGGACAGGAGTGGCACTGTTTTTTTTGAAGTATGTAACCATGTTTGTCTAAAGCTAAACAACCTTTTAAAGATCTATCAATGCTCAGACTAAGCTCTGATAAAGGTGTCCCTTTAAGTGATCTCAGTGATGTGTGCTACCATTACCATATGATGGCCAGCAAGGGGCAGCCTGTGCATCACTGAAGACCATGCTTCTGGAGGTTGCCTTCCGACTTATAAGAGCCTACCTGGCAGCCATTTTGAAAGATTGACCAATAGGAACTTAAGGAATTTGCATAATTTCCCAGAATCCTTTGCCGGAGCTCTCTCTCTAAGCTTATTGAATGGTGGAAAGAATAACACGTTTTCACGACGGTTGCAATAAGTGAAACCGAGCTGCTGTACTGAGTACCACCCATAGACCGGAGTGGTGCTGTGTGGTTGCAGCCATGTTTCTCTAAACCTGAACAACCACCTTAAAGATTACTTTAAAGATCTGTAGGTGCTCTGGCAAACGGTGATCTGTGCTACCGTTACCAGCCGAGAGCTAAGTGATGGCCAGCCAGCATTGATCCCGGCAGTCGGTGATCTCTGCTACCATTACCAGCTGAGTGAGGGCCAGCTAGAATCATAGGGCATCATGCCTCTTCAGCCTACCTTCTAACATGGACCGCCTACCTGGCAGCCATTTTGAAAAATTGACCAATAGGAAGGTGAGAATTTGCATAATTACCCAGAATCCTTTGCTGGAACTCTCCCTAAGCTTAATGAACGTTGAAAATAATAAATCAAATGAAGCAAAATCCAAGAAAATGGCTAAAAAACTGGTCTATGCAGTTGATGGGCGGAGCCTCCTGATTCGGTCTTCTACCGGCAGTGTCGCCGGGTCATGATTTCAGGAGCTGAAAATTTGAGCAAAAAAGAAATTTTTTAGATACATTTGAATAACACGTAGGTTGTTTTCATGGTCTTTGTTCTTTACTATAATATTCTGAGGAACAGCCGAGACGGTGTAGACCGGCAGGTGTCACTGCCCACACTCAGTCACCACACTTAGCAGCAGCCCAAGGCCACTACTAGCAGGCAGACATGGAGCGGTCCGTGCTGGCCCCAAGAGTGCACAACGCACTCTAAATGTAAAAAGAGGGACAGCAACCTCACAGGGACAACCTCAGAGCAACATTCATTAAACTTAAGGAGAGTGAACTTAACTCAAGCAGTGCATTATGGGAATTTATGTAAATCTAAAGGGCTTCTATTATAATTTTACTACTGAGGAGGAGCCTCACATAAGTCCTCCCAGGTCGTCTCACCACTTATAGTGCACCATGGAGCAAGGACCAATGACTGCTTAAGTTCCTTAACTTTGCTCCTGTCCATGTTCAGACAAATCTCAAACATTTTCACAACTCTTGTAATAGATGGAATGGAGCTGCAATATCAGGCACAAGCCATGGACAGGAGTGGCACTGTTTTTTTTGAAGTATGTAACCATGTTTGTCTAAAGCTAAACAACCTTTTAAAGATCTATCAATGCTCAGACTAAGCTCTGACAAAGGTGTCCCTTTAAGTGATCTCAGTGATGTGTGCTACCATTACCATATGATGGCCAGCAAGGGGCAGCCTGTGCATCACTGAAGACCATGCTTCTGGAGGTTGCCTTCCGACTTATAAGAGCCTACCTGGCAGCCATTTTGAAAGATTGACCAATAGGAACTTAAGGAATTTGCATAATTTCCCAGAATCCTTTGCCGGAGCTCTCTCTCTAAGCTTATTGAATGGTGGAAAGAATAACACGTTTTCACGACGGTTGCAATAAGTGAAACCGAGCTGCTGTACTGAGTACCACCCATAGACCGGAGTGGTGCTGTGTGGTTGCAGCCATGTTTCTCTAAACCTGAACAACCACCTTAAAGATTACTTTAAAGATCTGTAGGTGCTCTGGCAAACGGTGATCTGTGCTACCGTTACCAGCCGAGAGCTAAGTGATGGCCGGCCAGCATTGATCCCGGCAGTCGGTGATCTCTGCTACCATTACCAGCTGAGTGAGGGCCAGCTGGAATCATAGGGCATCATGCCTCTTCAGCTTACCTTCTAACATGGACCGCCTACCTGGCAGCCATTTTGAAAAATTGACCAATAGGAAGGTGAGAATTTGCATAATTACCCAGAATCCTTTGCTGGAACTCTCCCTAAGCTTAATGGACGTTGAAAATAATAAATCAAATGAAGCAAAATCCAAGAAAATGGCTAAAAAACTGGTCTATGCAGTTGATGGGCGGAGCTTCCTGATTCGGTCTTCTACCGGCAGGGTCGCCGGGTCATGATTTCAGGAGCTGAAAATTTGAGCAAAAAAGAAATGTTTGAGATACATTTGAATAACACGTAGTTTGTTTTCATGGTCTTTACTATAATATTCTGAGGAACAGCCGAGACGGTGTAGACCGGCAGGTGCCACTGCCCACACTCAGTCACCACACTTAGCAGCAGCCCAAGGCCACTACTAGTAGGCAGACATGGAGCGGTCCGTGCTGGCCCCAAGAGTGCACAACGCACTCTAAATGTAAAAAGAGGGACAGCAACCTCACAGGGACAACCTCAGAGCAACATTCATTGAACTTAAGGAGAGTGAACTTAACTCAAGCAGTGCATTATGGGAATTTATGTAAATCTAAAGGGCTTCTATTATAATTTTACTACTGAGGAGGAGCCTCACATAAGTCCTCCCAGGTCGTCTCACCACTTATAGTGCACCATGGAGCAAGGACCAATGACTTCATCAGCCTTCTTGTGCTTAAGTTCCTTAACTTTGCTCCTGTCCATGTTCAGACAAATCTCAAACATTTTCACAACTCTTGTAATAGATGGAATGGAGCTGCAATATCAGGCACAAGCCATGGACAGGAGTGGCACTGTTTTTTTTGAAGTATGTAACCATGTTTGTCTAAAGCTAAACAACCTTTTAAAGATCTATCAATGCTCAGACTAAGCTCTGATAAAGGTGTCCCTTTAAGTGATCTCAGTGATGTGTGCTACCATTACCATATGATGGCCAGCAAGGGGCAGCCTGTGCATCACTGAAGACCATGCTTCTGGAGGTTGCCTTCCGACTTATAAGAGCCTACCTGGCAGCCATTTTGAAAGATTGACCAATAGGAACTTAAGGAATTTGCATAATTTCCCAGAATCCTTTGCCGGAGCTCTCTCTCTAAGCTTATTGAATGGTGGAAAGAATAACACGTTTTCACGACGGTTGCAATAAGTGAAACCGAGCTGCTGTACTGAGTACCACCCATAGACCGGAGTGGTGCTGTGTGGTTGCAGCCATGTTTCTCTAAACCTGAACAACCACCTTAAAGATTACTTTAAAGATCTGTAGGTGCTCTGGCAAACGGTGATCTGTGCTACCGTTACCAGCCGAGAGCTAAGTGATGGCCAGCCAGCATTGATCCCGGCAGTCGGTGATCTCTGCTACCATTACCAGCTGAGTGAGGGCCAGCTAGAATCATAGGGCATCATGCCTCTTCAGCCTACCTTCTAACATGGACCGCCTACCTGGCAGCCATTTTGAAAAATTGACCAATAGGAAGGTGAGAATTTGCATAATTACCCAGAATCCTTTGCTGGAACTCTCCCTAAGCTTAATGAACGTTGAAAATAATAAATCAAATGAAGCAAAATCCAAGAAAATGGCTAAAAAACTGGTCTATGCAGTTGATGGGCGGAGCCTCCTGATTCGGTCTTCTACCGGCAGTGTCGCCGGGTCATGATTTCAGGAGCTGAAAATTTGAGCAAAAAAGAAATGTTTGAGATACATTTGAATAACACGTAGTTTGTTTTCATGGTCTTTACTATAATATTCTGAGGAACAGCCGAGACGGTGTAGACCGGCAGGTGCCACTGCCCACACTCAGTCACCACACTTAGCAGCAGCCCAAGGCCACTACTAGTAGGCAGACATGGAGCGGTCCGTGCTGGCCCCAAGAGTGCACAACGCACTCTAAATGTAAAAAGAGGGACAGCAACCTCACAGGGACAACCTCAGAGCAACATTCATTGAACTTAAGGAGAGTGAACTTAACTCAAGCAGTGCATTATGGGAATTTATGTAAATCTAAAGGGCTTCTATTATAATTTTACTACTGAGGAGGAGCCTCACATAAGTCCTCCCAGGTCGTCTCACCACTTATAGTGCACCATGGAGCAAGGACCAATGACTTCATCAGCCTTCTTGTGCTTAAGTTCCTTAACTTTGCTCCTGTCCATGTTCAGACAAATCTCAAACATTTTCACAACTCTTGTAATAGATGGAATGGAGCTGCAATATCAGGCACAAGCCATGGACAGGAGTGGCACTGTTTTTTTTGAAGTATGTAACCATGTTTGTCTAAAGCTAAACAACCTTTTAAAGATCTATCAATGCTCAGACTAAGCTCTGATAAAGGTGTCCCTTTAAGTGATCTCAGTGATGTGTGCTACCATTACCATATGATGGCCAGCAAGGGGCAGCCTGTGCATCACTGAAGACCATGCTTCTGGAGGTTGCCTTCCGACTTATAAGAGCCTACCTGGCAGCCATTTTGAAAGATTGACCAATAGGAACTTAAGGAATTTGCATAATTTCCCAGAATCCTTTGCCGGAGCTCTCTCTCTAAGCTTATTGAATGGTGGAAAGAATAACACGTTTTCACGACGGTTGCAATAAGTGAAACCGAGCTGCTGTACTGAGTACCACCCATAGACCGGAGTGGTGCTGTGTGGTTGCAGCCATGTTTCTCTAAACCTGAACAACCACCTTAAAGATTACTTTAAAGATCTGTAGGTGCTCTGGCAAACGGTGATCTGTGCTACCGTTACCAGCCGAGAGCTAAGTGATGGCCAGCCAGCATTGATCCCGGCAGTCGGTGATCTCTGCTACCATTACCAGCTGAGTGAGGGCCAGCTAGAATCATAGGGCATCATGCCTCTTCAGCCTACCTTCTAACATGGACCGCCTACCTGGCAGCCATTTTGAAAAATTGACCAATAGGAAGGTGAGAATTTGCATAATTACCCAGAATCCTTTGCTGGAACTCTCCCTAAGCTTAATGAACGTTGAAAATAATAAATCAAATGAAGCAAAATCCAAGAAAATGGCTAAAAAACTGGTCTATGCAGTTGATGGGCGGAGCCTCCTGATTCGGTCTTCTACCGGCAGTGTCGCCGGGTCATGATTTCAGGAGCTGAAAATTTGAGCAAAAAAGAAATGTTTGAGATACATTTGAATAACACGTAGTTTGTTTTCATGGTCTTTGTTCTTTACTATAATATTCTGAGGAACAGCCGAGACGGTGTAGACCGGCAGGTGCCACTGCCCACACTCAGTCACCACACTTAGCAGCAGCCCAAGGCCACTACTAGCAGGCAGACATGGAGCGGTCCGTGCTGGCCCCAAGAGTGCACAACGCACTCTAAATGTAAAAAGAGGGACAGCAACCTCACAGGGACAACCTCAGAGCAACATTCATTGAACTTAAGGAGAGTGAACTTAACTCAAGCAGTGCATTATGGGAATTTATGTAAATCTAAAGGGCTTCTATTATAATTTTACTACTGAGGAGGAGCCTCACATAAGTCCTCCCAGGTCGTCTCACCACTTATAGTGCACCATGGAGCAAGGACCAATGACTCCTTAAGTTCCTTAACTTTGCTCCTGTCCATGTTCAGACAAATCTCAAACATTTTCACAACTCTTGTAATAGATGGAATGGAGCTGCAATATCAGGCACAAGCCATGGACAGGAGTGGCACTGTTTTTTTTGAAGTATGTAACCATGTTTGTCTAAAGCTAAACAACCTTTTAAAGATCTATCAATGCTCAGACTAAGCTCTGACAAAGGTGTCCCTTTAAGTGATCTCAGTGATGTGTGCTACCATTACCATATGATGGCCAGCAAGGGGCAGCCTGTGCATCACTGAAGACCATGCTTCTGGAGGTTGCCTTCCGACTTATAAGAGCCTACCTGGCAGCCATTTTGAAAAATTGACCAATAGGAACTTAAGGAATTTGCATAATTTCCCAGAATCCTTTGCCGGAGCTCTCTCTCTAAGCTTATTGAATGGTGGAAAGAATAACACGTTTTCACGACGGTTGCAATAAGTGAAACCGAGCTGCTGTACTAAGTACCACCCATAGACCGGAGTGGTGCTGTGTGGTTGCAGCCATGTTTCTCTAAACCTAAACAACCACCTTAAAGATTACTTTAAAGATCTGTAGGTGCTCTGGCAAACGATGATCTGTGCTACTGTTACCAGCCGAGAGCTAAGTGATGGCCAGCCAGCATTGATCCCGGCAGTCGGTGATCTCTGCTACCATTACCAGCTGAGTGAGGGCCAGCTGGAATCATAGGGCATCATGCCTCTTCAGCTTACCTTCTAACATGGACCGCCTACCTGGCAGCCATTTTGAAAAATTGACCAATAGGAAGGTGAGAATTTGCATAATTACCCAGAATCCTTTGCTGGAACTCTCCCTAAGCTTAATGGACGTTGAAAATAATAAATCAAATGAAGCAAAATCCAAGAAAATGGCTAAAAAACTGGTCTATGCAGTTGATGGGCGGAGCTTCCTGATTCGGTCTTCTACCGGCAGGGTCGCCGGGTCATGATTTCAGGAGCTGAAAATTTGAGCAAAAAAGAAATGTTTGAGATACATTTGAATAACACGTAGTTTGTTTTCATGGTCTTTACTATAATATTCTGAGGAACAGCCGAGACGGTGTAGACCGGCAGGTGCCACTGCCCACACTCAGTCACCACACTTAGCAGCAGCCCAAGGCCACTACTAGCAGGCAGACATGGAGCGGTCCGTGCTGGCCCCAAGAGTGCACAACGCACTCTAAATGTAAAAAGAGGGACAGCAACCTCACAGGGACAACCTCAGAGCAACATTCATTGAACTTAAGGAGAGTGAACTTAACTCAAGCAGTGCATTATGGGAATTTATGTAAATCTAAAGGGCTTCTATTATAATTTTACTACTGAGGAGGAGCCTCACATAAGTCCTCCCAGGTCGTCTCACCACTTATAGTGCACCATGGAGCAAGGACCAATGACTCCTTAAGTTCCTTAACTTTGCTCCTGTCCATGTTCAGACAAATCTCAAACATTTTCACAACTCTTGTAATAGATGGAATGGAGCTGCAATATCAGGCACAAGCCATGGACAGGAGTGGCACTGTTTTTTTTGAAGTATGTAACCATGTTTGTCTAAAGCTAAACAACCTTTTAAAGATCTATCAATGCTCAGACTAAGCTCTGACAAAGGTGTCCCTTTAAGTGATCTCAGTGATGTGTGCTACCATTACCATATGATGGCCAGCAAGGGGCAGCCTGTGCATCACTGAAGACCATGCTTCTGGAGGTTGCCTTCCGACTTATAAGAGCCTACCTGGCAGCCATTTTGAAAGATTGACCAATAGGAACTTAAGGAATTTGCATAATTTCCCAGAATCCTTTGCCGGAGCTCTCTCTCTAAGCTTATTAAATGGTGGAAAGAATAACACGTTTTCACGACGGTTGCAATAAGTGAAACTGAGCTGCTGTACTAAGTACCACCCATAGACCGGAGTGGTGCTGTGTGGTTGCAGCCATGTTTCTCTAAACCTAAACAACCACCTTAAAGATTATTTTAAAGATCTGTGCTACCGTTACCAGCCGAGAGCTAAGTGATGGCCGGCCAGCATTGATCCCGGCAGTCGGTGATCTCTGCTACCATTACCAGCTGAGTGAGGGCCAGCTGGAATCATAGGGCATCATGCCTCTTCAGCTTACCTTCTAACATGGACCGCCTACCTGGCAGCCATTTTGAAAAATTGACCAATAGGAAGGTGAGAATTTGCATAATTACCCAGAATCCTTTGCTGGAACTCTCCCTAAGCTTAATGGACGTTGAAAATAATAAATCAAATGAAGCAAAATCCAAGAAAATGGCTAAAAAACTGGTCTATGCAGTTGATGGGCGGAGCTTCCTGATTCGGTCTTCTACCGGCAGGGTCGCCGGGTCATGATTTCAGGAGCTGAAAATTTGAGCAAAAAAGAAATGTTTGAGATACATTTGAATAACACGTAGTTTGTTTTCATGGTCTTTACTATAATATTCTGAGGAACAGCCGAGACGGTGTAGACCGGCAGGTGCCACTGCCCACACTCAGTCACCACACTTAGCAGCAGCCCAAGGCCACTACTAGTAGGCAGACATGGAGCGGTCCGTGCTGGCCCCAAGAGTGCACAATGCACTCTAAATGTAAAAAGAGGGACAGCAACCTCACAGGGACAACCTCAGAGCAACATTCATTGAACTTAAGGAGAGTGAACTTAACTCAAGCAGTGCATTATGGGAATTTATGTAAATCTAAAGGGCTTCTATTATAATTTTACTACTGAGGAGGAGCCTCACATAAGTCCTCCCAGGTCGTCTCACCACTTATAGTGCACCATGGAGCAAGGACCAATGACTTCATCAGCCTTCTTGTGCTTAAGTTCCTTAACTTTGCTCCTGTCCATGTTCAGACAAATCTCAAACATTTTCACAACTCTTGTAATAGATGGAATGGAGCTGCAATATCAGGCACAAGCCATGGACAGGAGTGGCACTGTTTTTTTTGAAGTATGTAACCATGTTTGTCTAAAGCTAAACAACCTTTTAAAGATCTATCAATGCTCAGACTAAGCTCTGATAAAGGTGTCCCTTTAAGTGATCTCAGTGATGTGTGCTACCATTACCATATGATGGCCAGCAAGGGGCAGCCTGTGCATCACTGAAGACCATGCTTCTGGAGGTTGCCTTCCGACTTATAAGAGCCTACCTGGCAGCCATTTTGAAAGATTGACCAATAGGAACTTAAGGAATTTGCATAATTTCCCAGAATCCTTTGCCGGAGCTCTCTCTCTAAGCTTATTGAATGGTGGAAAGAATAACACGTTTTCACGACGGTTGCAATAAGTGAAACCGAGCTGCTGTACTGAGTACCACCCATAGACCGGAGTGGTGCTGTGTGGTTGCAGCCATGTTTCTCTAAACCTGAACAACCACCTTAAAGATTACTTTAAAGATCTGTAGGTGATCTGGCAAACGGTGATCTGTGCTACCGTTACCAGCCGAGAGCTAAGTGATGGCCAGCCAGCATTGATCCCGGCAGTCGGTGATCTCTGCTACCATTACCAGCTGAGTGAGGGCCAGCTAGAATCATAGGGCATCATGCCTCTTCAGCCTACCTTCTAACATGGACCGCCTACCTGGCAGCCATTTTGAAAAATTGACCAATAGGAAGGTGAGAATTTGCATAATTACCCAGAATCCTTTGCTGGAACTCTCCCTAAGCTTAATGAACGTTGAAAATAATAAATCAAATGAAGCAAAATCCAAGAAAATGGCTAAAAAACTGGTCTATGCAGTTGATGGGCGGAGCCTCCTGATTCGGTCTTCTACCGGCAGTGTCGCCGGGTCATGATTTCAGGAGCTGAAAATTTGAGCAAAAAAGAAATGTTTGAGATACATTTGAATAACACGTAGTTTGTTTTCATGGTCTTTGTTCTTTACTATAATATTCTGAGGAACAGCCGAGACGGTGTAGACCGGCAGGTGTCACTGCCCACACTCAGTCACCACACTTAGCAGCAGCCCAAGGCCACTACTAGCAGGCAGACATGGAGCGGTCCGTGCTGGCCCCAAGAGTGCACAACGCACTCTAAATGTAAAAAGAGGGACAGCAACCTCACAGGGACAACCTCAGAGCAACATTCATTAAACTTAAGGAGAGTGAACTTAACTCAAGCAGTGCATTATGGGAATTTATGTAAATCTAAAGGGCTTCTATTATAATTTTACTACTGAGGAGGAGCCTCACATAAGTCCTCCCAGGTCGTCTCACCACTTATAGTGCACCATGGAGCAAGGACCAATGACTCCTTAAGTTCCTTAACTTTGCTCCTGTCCATGTTCAGACAAATCTCAAACATTTTCACAACTCTTGTAATAGATGGAATGGAGCTGCAATATCAGGCACAAGCCATGGACAGGAGTGGCACTGTTTTTTTGAAGTATGTAACCATGTTTGTCTAAAGCTAAACAACCTTTTAAAGATCTATCAATGCTCAGACTAAGCTCTGACAAAGGTGTCCCTTTAAGTGATCTCAGTGATGTGTGCTACCATTACCATATGATGGCCAGCAAGGGGCAGCCTGTGCATCACTGAAGACCATGCTTCTGGAGGTTGCCTTCCGACTTATAAGAGCCTACCTGGCAGCCATTTTGAAAGATTGACCAATAGGAACTTAAGGAATTTGCATAATTTCCCAGAATCCTTTGCCGGAGCTCTCTCTCTAAGCTTATTGAATGGTGGAAAGAATAACACGTTTTCACGACGGTTGCAATAAGTGAAACTGAGCTGCTGTACTAAGTACCACCCATAGACCGGAGTGGTGCTGTGTGGTTGCAGCCATGTTTCTCTAAACCTAAACAACCACCTTAAAGATTACTTTAAAGATCTGTGCTACCGTTACCAGCTGAGAGCTAAGTGATGGCCAGCCATCATTGATCCCGGCAGTCGGTGATCTCTGCTACCATTACCAGCTGAGTGAGGGCCAGCTAGAATCATAGGGCATCATGCCTCTTCAGCCTACCTTCTAACATGGACCGCCTACCTGGCAGCCATTTTGAAAAATTGACCAATAGGAAGGTGAGAATTTGCATAATTACCCAGAATCCTTTGCTGGAACTCTCCCTAAGCTTAATGAACGTTGAAAATAATAAATCAAATGAAGCAAAACCAAGAAACTGGCTAAAAAATTGGTCTATGCAGTTGATGGGCGGAGCTTCCTGATTCGGTCTTCTACCGGCAGGGTCTCCGGGTCATGATTTCAGGAGCTGAAAAATTGAGCAAAAAAGAAATGTTTGAGATACATTTGAATAACACGTAGTTTGTTTTCATGGTCTTTGTTCTTTACTATAATATTCTGAGGAACAGCCGAGACGGTGTAGACCGGCAGGTGCCACTGCCCACACTCAGTCACCACACTTAGCAGCAGCCCAAGGCCACTACTAGCAGGCAGGCAGACATGGAGCGGTCCATGCTGGCCCCAAGAGTGCACAACGCACTCTAAATGTAAAAAGAGGGACAGCAACCTCACAGGGACAACCTCAGAGCAACATTCATTGAACTTAAGGAGAGTGAACTTAACTCAAGCAGTGCATTATGGGAATTTATGTAAATCTAAAGGGCTTCTATTATAATTTTACTACTGAGGAGGAGCCTCACATAAGTCCTCCCAGGTCGTCTCACCACTTATAGTGCACCATGGAACAAGGACCAATGACTCCATCAGCCTTCTTGTGCTTAAGTTCCTTAACTTTGCTCCTGTCCATGTTCAGACAAATCTCAAACATTTTCACAACTCTTGTAATAGATGGAATGGAGCTGCAATATCAGGCACAAGCCATGGACAGGAGTGGCACTGTTTTTTTGAAGTATGCAACCATGTTTGTCTAAAGCTAAACAACCCTTTAAAGATCTATCAATGCTCAGACTAAGCTCTGATAAAGGTGTCCCTTTAAGTGATCTCAGTGATGTGTGCTACCATTACCATATGATGGCCAGCAAGGGGCAGCCTGTGCATCACTGAAGACCATGCTTCTGGAGGTTGCCTTCCGACTTATAAGAGCCTACCTGGCAGCCATTTTGAAAAATTGACCAATAGGAACTTAAGGAATTTGCATAATTTCCCAGAATCCTTTGCCGGAGCTCTCTCTCTAAGCTTATTGAATGGTGGAAAGAATAACACGTTTTTACGACGGTTGCAGTAAGTGACACCGAGCTGCTGTACTAAGTACCACCCATAGACCGGAGTGGTGCTGTGTGGTTGCAGCCATGTTTCTCTAAACCTAAACAACCACCTTAAAGATCACTTTAAAGATCTGTAGGTGCTCTGGCAAACGGTGATCTGTGCTACTGTTACCAGCCGAGAGTTAAGTGATGGCCAGCCAGCATTGATCCCGGCAGTCGGTGATCTCTGCTACCATTACCAGCTGAGTGAGGGCCAGCTATAATCATAGGGCATCATGCCTCTTCAGCCTACCTTCTAACATGGACCGCCTACCTGGCAGCCATTTTGAAAAATTGACCAATAGGAAGGTGAGAATTTGCATAATTACCCAGAATCCTTTGCTGGAACTCTCCCTAAGCTTAATGAACGTTGAAAATAATAAATCAAATGAAGCAAAATCCAAGAAAATGGCTAAAAAACTGGTCTATGCAGTTGATGGGCGGAGCCTCCTGATTCGGTCTTCTATCGGCAGTGTCGCCGGGTCATGATTTCAGGAGCTGAAAAAGAAATGCTTGAGATACATTTGAATAACACGTAGTTTGTTTTCATGGTCTTTGTTCTTTACTATAATATTCTGAGGAACAGCCGAGACGGTGTAGACCGGCAGGTGCCACTGCCCACACTCAGTCACCACACTTAGCAGCAGCCCAAGGCCACTACTAGCAGGCAGACATGGAGCGGTCCATGCTGGCCCCAAGAGTGCACAATGCACTCTAAATGTCAAAAGAGGGACAGCAACCTCACAGGGACAACCTCAGAGCAACATTCATTGAACTTAAGGAGAGTGAACTTAACTCAAGCAGTGCATTATGGGAATTTATGTAAATCTAAAGGGCTTCTATTATAATTTTACTACTGAGGAGGAGCCTCACATAAGTCCTCCCAGGTCGTCTCACCACTTATAGTGCACCATGGAGCAAGGACCAATGACTCCATCAGCCTTCTTGTGCTTAAGTTCCTTAACTTTGCTTCTGTCCATGTTCAGATAAATTGCAAGGCTTTTCACAACTGTTGTAATAAATGTATCCTAGCTGCAATTCCAGGCACAACCCATGGACAGGAGTGGTGCTGTTTTTAGAAGTATACGGTCATGTTTCTCTAACTGTTAAACAACACCCTTAAACATATATAGATGCTCAGACTAATCTACCAAGAGGTGTCCTTTTTAGAGATGAGCGAACACTGTTTGGAACAGCCGTTCTGAACAGCACGCTCACAGCACGCTCCCATAGAAATGAATGGAAGCGGCCAGCACGCGGGGGGTTAAGCGTCTGGCTGCCGGCAAAGCGTATTTTTTTGATTGAAAATGCGTTTATTCACAATCAGTCGTCAAGCAAAAGTATTTACAAAGTACTGCGTCGCAGCGCATTTGATACACAGCTTACAATACTTGCACAAATAAATAAATAAATAAATAGAAATACTTTTCCCATACTTAATGGGGCAGGGCGAAGCAAAGACCCAGAAGAAGTCTCCTGAGTGCTCTGCCTCGTCCTACCTCATACCAGTACTTCCTAGCCCCACAGCATGCATGCATTCAACAACTAGCTATCTGACATGTGGAGGAGGGGGGGAGGGGAGTAAACACAGTGCCCGAAGCTTTATTGAAGAACACACAAACACGAGGGAGCAACACAATGTCTATTCTAACTAACACAATAGCACTGCCTGAGCACCCGAGCCAGCTTGGGGGAGGGAGGGGGGAGAGAGAGGGAAGACTGGCTCAGAGCTCTGACAATGCAACTATACCAAATGCAAAGACAAAAATGGCAGAGTCCCAAAATGGAGGAAACAATCGAAGAAAAAGGCTTCTCAGTCTTCTTCTTCGTCTTCGCCTCTCAGGCTGTCCAGGATGGTGTAGTCCCGCAGCAAGCTGTGGATGAGCCTGCAGCAGTCCTGAAAGGTGACTTGTTCCCTCCTGAGAACAAGCCGGTTTCTGGCGAACCAGATAGCGTCTTTGAAACAGTTGAGGATCCCCCAGGCCTTCTCGCAGTCTGTCTCTCGATGGGTCCCCGGGAAGCTGCCGGCAAAGCGTATGTGCCAGGTGCTTCCATTCATTTCTATGGGAGCGTGCTGTTCGTATCGGCTGATCCGAACAGTGTTCGCTCATCTCTTGTCCTTTTAACTGATCTCTGTGATGAGTGACCTGTGCTATTAGCACCAGTCGAGAACTGGATGATGGCCAGCAAGGGGCAGCCTGTGTATTACAGAAAGACTACATTTTTGGTGGTTGCCTTGTGACATGGTCAGCCTACCTGGCAGCCATTTTGAATAACTGATCAATAGGAACTTGAGAATTTGCATAAATTCCCAGAATCTTTTTGCTTTAGAAACAGCAGAGTCCACAATAACTAGCAGATGTCACTGCTGAGCCTCAACCACCACGCATAGCGGCGGCTCCAAACCTCAGCCAGCAGGCAGCCACGCTGGGCATCCACCAGCAGGCATCCTGGAACCGACAGCCTCTTCAAGGCTCAACCAGCAGCCAACCAGGCGCAACATAGCGCAGCCGCTCCGGGGCTCATCCTGCAGGCATCTATTTAACCAAAGGAGAGTTAAAGGCAATGCACCATGGGAAAGTATGTAAATGTGATGGGGGTGACAGTCTGTCTGTTACATTCATGTTCCAGAAGTGTGTGCTGATCTCAGTTCCATCCTAGAGATTGGGGGAGGAGTAGTGCGGAACATTAGCATACCTCCTAACTTTTGAAGAACCGAAAGAGGGATAAAATGTGCGGCTGCAAATTTAGCCCCGCCCACTTTTGTGTTGACTCCGCCCACTCGTTAATTTTTCATGTGCCCGTGCACAGTATAATCCTCCTACAGTCACCCGTAAATTATGTCCCCCCTCTATCTCTCCCCCAGTTTCATATACACCCTTCATCTGCCCCAGTTTCATGTCCCTCTTCCATCTCTGCCCCCCAGATTCATGTCCCTCCATCTCTGCCCCCCAGATTCATGTCCCTCCATCTCTGCCCCCAGATTCATGTCGTCTCCATCTCTGCCCCCAGATTCATGTCCTCTCCATCTCTGCCCCCAGATTCATGTCCCCCATCTCTGCCCCCAGTTTCATGTCCCCCATCTCTGCCCCCAGATTCAAGTCCCTCCATCTCTGCCCCCAGATTCATGTCCCCCATCTCTGCCCCCAGATTCATGTCTCCACATCTCTGCCCCCAGATTCATGTCCTCTCCATCTCTGCCCCCAGATTCATGTCCTCTCCATCTCTGCCCCCAGATTCATGTCCCCCATCTCTGCCCCCAGTTTCATGTCCCCCATCTCTGCCCCCAGATTCAAGTCCCTCCATCTCTGCCCCCAGATTCATGTCCCCCATCTCTGCCCCCAGATTCATGTCTCCACATCTCTGCCCCCAGATTCATGTCCTCTCCATCTCTGCCCCCAGATTCATGTCTCCCATCTCTGCCCCCAGATTCATGTCCCCCCATCTCTTCCCCCAGATTCATGTCCTCTCCATCTCTGCCCCCAGATTCATGTCCCCCCATCTCTGCCCCCAGATTCATGTCCTCTCCATCTCTGCCCCCAGATTCATGTCTCCCATCTCTGCCCCCAGATTCATGTCCCCCCAGCTCTGCCCCCAGATTCATGTCCCCCCAGCTCTGCCCCCAGATTCATGTCCTCTCCATCTCTGCCCCCAGATTCATGTCCCTCCATCTCTGCCCCCAGATTCATGTCTCCCATCTCTTCCCCCAGATTCATGTCCCCCCATCTCTGCCCCCAGATTCATGTCCTCTCCATCTCTGCCCCCAGATTCATGTCTCCCATCTCTGCCCCCAGATTCATGTCCCCTCCATCTCTGCCCTCAGATTCATGTCCTCTCCATCTCTTCCCCCAGATTCATGTCCCTTCCATCTCTGCCCCCAGTTTCATGTCCACTCCATCTCTGCCTCCAGATTCATGTCCCTCCATCTCTGCCCCCAGATTCATGTCCCCCATCTCTGCCCCCAGATTCATGTCCTCTCCATCTCTGCCCCCAGTGTCATGCCGTCCTCTCCTTCATCTGCCCCCAGATTCACGTTCCACCTCCACATTAAACTTACCTTCTCCTCCGCTCCCTCGCCGCTCTCTGCCCGCCTCTCTCCCTGACACATGCGGCTGAAGTTGCTCGTGTGCTCGCTTCGCCGCTGCGTCTCTCTCTCACTGACACATGCGGCTGAAGCGAGGAGCTGACCTGTGTCAGCTCCTCGCTTCGCTGCTGCCGCCGGCTCCTGGCTTGTACATCGCGTCTACAAGCCAGGAGCCGGCGGCAGCGGCGAAGCGAGGAGCTGACACAGGTCAGCTCCTCGCTTCAGCCGCATGTGTCAGCGAGAAAGAGAGACGCAGCGGCGAAGCGAGCACGCGAGCAGCTTCAGCCGCGTGTGTCAGGGAGAGAGGCGGGCAGCGGCGAAGCAAGGAGCTGACCTGTGTCAGCTCTTTGCTTCAGCCGCATATGTGTTCAACTCAGATCTGCGTTCTCTGGACGCAGATCTGAGTTGAAATCGGGACATACCTCCCTCCAACCGGGACCGCGGGACATGTCACCCAAATCGTGACTGTCCCGCGGAAATCGGGACGGTTGGGAGGTATGCATTAGGTGAAGGATACACGGCATCTTTAGCCCATCTCCTGTTGTGTGACAATAAAGTGACATATTGCTCTGCAACTTCTTTACTAATGTAAGTGAATCGAGTCACACTGTGACCCAAAGGGTGCTAGAACTACTAAAATATCCATCAGTATTCCTTCTTTTAGTGAGTTACAGTCGCAGCACCCCTGGGGTTACAATGTGGCTTCCCTTACAATAGTGAAGGAATCACAAGGCACCATGGCAATCATTGGTCGTATGAAAAGTGGGCTAAGTGGCCCTGTGGCCCTCGCCTTATACCCCAGCTATTTGCAGCCTCTTTACCAGGGGGATTACTGAGCCGTTGTCGCAGCCCACCATTCATTAGGGCCTTATTCACATGGCCATGTCCGTTTCTTGACTGTGAAAAATGAAGAACCAATAAGTTTTTGGTCAGGAGAAGTCCTATAGGGAGAGACAGTAAAGGGAGTTATTAGACCATGAACACTCTGCTAAGAAGTCTGGGAATAGGCAAATAAGATAGTAGAAATAACAGAAAAAAAGTTTTGCACGGATTTGGATAATACTGAGATTTTTTTTCATGATTTATTTTCTTTGTAATTTATAAATATTTTTTACAATAACCTGCTGCTAGCGCCCCCTTCTTTTGATTGAAAATGCCTTTATTAACACTCAATTGTCCATCAAACATACAATGTACAGAGACGCAGCGCAGACTGAATTACAGTATACAATACATAATGCATTCACCATACATAGCATACAGTGACATATACAGCACGGGCAAAACCCTACAACACACGCTACACTATCATACATGTAACTACCCTCACATTAATGTACATTCAACAAGGACATCAGACATGTAATTGGGAGGGGGGATCACAGGCCCGAAGCTTTACTGAAGGACAACACACAAGAGGAGAGAGCAGGGGAAGGAAAGGGGTTTCAGTCCTCATCTTCCTCTTCGCCATTCAGGCTTCCCATGATAGAATAGCTATCCTCCATCACTTAGGTGAATACAGTGTAGTAATATTTTGTGACTTACAGGAGATGTCTCTGACTCACATTTCCCTTCTCTTCCCTTTGGACCGCCATGACCACTTCTTCCAGCTGTGACCAGTATCTGTAAAGTTTGCAACATCTTTGGCTCCTCACTTTTCCAGGCACCTGACCCGCATTGTCCCCACCTATACAAAGCTCCCATCCAATGCTACCTCAATTATAAAATATATGATATAACCCCCCCATAATGAATAATACTCCCAAGTGCATCTTTATAATAATAATGTCCGTGTGTACCCTGTATAAATAGGGCTCCTTATTAATATTGCGCCAGGTTTTTTCTAATTAAAAAGTTTTCTAGGTCATTAATAAAAAAAAAAATCAGTGGGGCTCAAAAACCCAGGCCCCCAGGCCTGATCAGCTGTTTGAATGAACCCTGGTTCCTGTGTAAGTGCCATGACCCCTTCTCTGTTTACATAGTGTCATTTATCTCATAGTGGCCATGTAATGTAACTACAGCCTTATCCTATACACACCTATGTGACAAGATTGTGATTACATCACATGGTCACTATAAACAGACAGCATGTGATGTAAACAGGTGCCATGGCCCCTTCATGCAGCTGATCGGGGGGGGGGGGGGGGGCATTGATCTCTTATTGATGATCTATGCTAAGGATAGATCATCAATAAAAATGAGCTGGAATGTGCCTTTAATAAAACCCAATTGCCACCTTAAAGGGGTTGTCCAGGGTAACCACTTCTTTAATAAGAGGCTGATAAAGGTTCTCCAGTGTCTTTCAGCGCGTTCCAGTTCTACTGGTGTTTCCTTCCAGCAGAAGTCCCCATAGCACTGTGACGTCCCATGCCAGCAACCTCAGCGGTCATGTGCGGTGGGAACTTCCACCAGAAGAAAACAACAGAGCAGCAGAACCAGACTGCGGTGGGAGACATCAGAGCACAAGGTGGTATGGCCCATAGTTTCCCCTGCACACGGTATTATGCTCCAAAGTGGCCCCTGCACACGGTATTATGCTCCATAGTGGCCCCTCCACACAGTATTATGTGCCACAGTGGCCCCTGCACATGGTCTTATGCTCCATAGTGGCCTTTGCACATGGTATTATGCACCATAGTGGCCCCTCCACACAGTATTATGTGCCACAGTGGCCCCTGCACATGGTATTATGCTCCATAGTGGCCTTTGCACATGATATGATGCTCAATAGTGGCCCCTGCACACTCTATTACGCCCCATAGTGGCCCCTGCACACAGCAATATGCTGCATAGTGGACCACCTCTGAACTATTGTTATTCTCTGGGATCCTTTTAGACCCCAGAGTATAATGTTCGGAAGCTCAGGGAGGATACAAACATGAAAAACAATGTTACTTCCCTCTCCGGGGCTCCGGCACACTCCCTGCTGCTTTCAGATCTCTTCAGCGTCGGCTCAGACGTCACATAGGCCAGGCCAGCTTCATGATGCATCATGACGTCAACCTGGCCCACATGTCATCTGGGATGTCACCATAGAGGCCTGAAGTCTGCTGGGAGTAACACCGGATTGCAGGAGACATGATTAACATTGGGGTTTGGGTCTGTTTTGGGTTAGTTTAGGTTAAATAAATAGTACAAATGTCGCCCTCCAAAAAGGCAGAGATAATGCTGCCTGAGGCGGCTGCCTCACGTTAGAGGTGCACCCCTGGCTACACATTACAGGTAAGACCACATGAATAATGTGAATTATAATCCATGTGCATTGGTCACTACATTATATTCTCCAGTAATATGATTGAATGCTGCCCTTCTTATTGGGGGGAGGGGGGCTACACAAAACTTCCCTGAGAATTCTGCTGAATCCAGCAATAAGACCTCCCTCGATGGTCTTGAAATGATTTATGTTTTTTATACATTAATTTTCCCATCCTTTTTGTTACTATTACATTCATTAATTTTCCATTGTTTACAAATACCAAAGAAATCCCACATCGCTAGAAAAGCAATATGAATGTATAGAGCACATGGGGCATGTTAAATAAAAACACATGGAGACCAGTACTGGATCATACAGGAAATTTAAGGGGGGGGGGGGTGTTTATTAAAATATGCAAAGTTTCAGTAACAACAATAAAATGCCTGTTCTTGAATGGTTTTCTATGCAGATATCTTACACAAGTTCCATAAGTGGGTGAATGTTCCATAATATGGGTGAATGTTTACCATCAAACACCATCATAGGTCCAAATTTTGTTCTGATTAATTTGCCACCACTAGGGGGAGCTTAAAGGGGTTCTCCAGTTCCAGCAAATAACTGTTATTCTTTGTGTAATGAAAAGTTGTCCAATTTTCCATTATACTTTCTGCATCAATTCCTCACAGTTTTCTAGATCTCTGCTTGTTGTAATTCATTTTGTTTACTTCCAGTGGATAAAAATCAGTCTTGGTCATGTGATGTACAGTCCATGGTCATGTGATGAACAATCAGGTACGAGTAGAACATATAGACTGGAGGTTTAGTGTCTCAAATAGCCCTGTTTTAAAGCAATCTGTGCCCGAAAGCAAAAAATCCCCAAAACAAACCTTTTATTTTTATTGCTGGCACACATGGCTTTACAACACTGGGATTTAGGACCATATGGATCTGTGGGTGCTTTGGTGTCCCAAATCGCCCTGACAGGGTACCTTTAAGCAGCAAGTTTAGAAACTGCAAATTGTATTATATTTTTCTCTTTTACACATATGGATAGATCACATAGTGATTTTACATAACAGATCATGCACACAGTAATATCACAATACCAGGACAATGGACAAGGTGATGTCACCCTATAGGGATAATGCATGTAGTACCTTTCCTGTTGTATTTTGCTGCAATTTTCAATAATGATCTCAATGGAAAATTGTTATCCGAAAATACAATCCTATGATTCTTCACAATCATGTGATTCTTCTTAATAGGAAAGAATTCTGAAAATCTTTCTAAAATAATTCATTACTATGAGCCCTTAGAAGCATAAATGTAACGCCCTTTTATATTCCTTATAGTTGTGAATAGTCATGTTAGCATCATTTTACCAGCAGAGGTCACACTTTCATTAGAAACAATACGATTCTTACACCAGTGCGAGCAATAGATGGATTTGTTAATAGGAGTATACTGTAGGGTTTTTAATGGTAGCAGCGCGGGGAGTTTCTTTAAAGAGGACCTTTCATCAGATTGGGTACAGGCAGTTCTATATACTGCTGGAAAGCTGACAGTGCGCTGAATTCAGCGCACTGTCGGCTTTCCCGATCTGTGCCCCGGGTAAAGCGCTATCGGTCCCGGTACCGTAGCGCTTTACAGTCAGAAGGGTGTTTCTGACACTTAGCCAGGGACGCCCTTCTGCCAAGCAGCGCCTATCGCACTCTACTGTGGAGCGGGGAGGAATTCCCCCCCTTCCCTTCCTGATAAAACTCGTCTATGGACGAGCTGTGTGAGCAGAGGGAGGGGGCTTTCCTCTCCGCTCACACTGTACAGCGCGATAGGCGCTGCTGGGCAGAAGGGCGTCCCTGGCTAAGTGTCAGAAACGCCCTTCTGACTGTAAAGCGTTACGGTACCGGGACCGATAGCGCTTTACCCGGGGCACAGATCGGGAAAGCCGACAGTGCACTGAATTCAGTGCACTGTCAGCTTTCCAGCAGTATATAGAACTGCCTGTGCCCAATCTGATGAAAGTTCCTCTTTAAAGGTCCTTGATGGTGAGCTATATATTATGGGTTTAAAGAGGACCTTTCATGTCCTTGCATTTCAGTAGTATTATATATAAATAAATAAATAAATATATATATGTATGTGAAGGTGCTGGAGATATCAAGTTTTGTTAGTTTCGGCACCCAATATCACTCCACTGTCAGAAGGGCGAGCCTTACATCTCAGCATCATCACTGGACTGTGAGGATTGTCCCCCTGACAGTACAAGGCTATGGAAAAATACTGTCACAGGGGCGTTCCTGAAAGCCCAAAGATGATGCTGAGCAGTAAGGCCCACCCTTCTGACAGTGGATGGATATGTTACAGTACTGTCAGGGAAAGGAAACATTCCTCACAGCCCAGAAATGATGCTAGACTGTAGGGAGCGCCCTTCTGACAATGGGGAGAGTTCGGTGTCGATCTCCAGCCCCGGTGCACATAACGGGAAAGCTGACAGTACGATGAATTCAGCAATCAGTTGGCTTTCTAGCAGTATCTAAAACTTCATGTGCAGGAACACATGAAAGATTTTCTTTAAAGGAGCTGTCTAGAATCTGATCAATAGTAAACTAATAATCTGGAGGAGAAAAGAAAAGCGCTGAGCGGCACATAGTGTAATTCTCTAACAGTGACACGGGTATGTAAAATTTGTTCCAGGAAGGGAAAGTGAACAAACCAGAAAAAACGTCCTGGTGGGCTCTCACCTGTTAAAGTTGTGCGATACCACAACTATAAGTGCATTGAACCCACATGGGTAGTAGGTGTTGCAGCAGGATTCTAAAATGTCCAGGGTGCAGGTCCAGACGAGAAGGACTTTACGAAGTTACATAGATCACGTGATGAAATATATAGAAAAGACAGACATCTGCACACATACAGTATACTTGAGTCAGATCGTTTCACATCCCACCCACAAGATTGTCCATACTGGCAGATCTCTTGCAGGAAATATAGTTGGCGGCTCCTGCTGCTACTCCTGCTTTATCCCATTCTGTCCACTGGCCATTTGACAGGCTGCATTTTGCAAAATTACCTCTTGCTAATAGTAAATTAAGACCTCATTCTCTACTGATTCCAGCGCAGTTGGAATATTTTCTCTACCCACCATTCCTGAGCAATTTGTGCTGTTAATTTTGGTTACTGATATGCAAATTATATTCCGTAGGATCAAGTGGGCAGTGTCAAGTGAAATCAGCCAATGGGATTCTAAGTTCCAATCAGAGTTCTGGGGTACAGAAAGGGAATTGTACAGACCTATAACATATTAATCTGGTAACTCAGGGCAGAAATGGCAGACTATGAAAGAAAAAGCTTCTTGTGATTTATTCCCACAGCTGTAATCTCCCACTGGGATCCCTGATCACATGGAAACACCATTACCTGTGGCCATGCATTATTCCATCCAGAAGTCCTGCAAAGTGGTCAGTAGTCAACTGTATGTATCAAATGTGCCCCCACTATGCATTGTATTAGATCCCAGAGCCATTATCAGACACTGGTGAAGTAGTAAATTATTGAAGCAGGACAATTCTATCTTCTATCTCTCCTAATTCCAATTCTAAACCATTCTTTTTGTTATATAAGGGGCTGTCCACACAGGTGAAAGTGAAGAAGAATTTGAGGCAATTTTTCCACCTTAGATTCCAATCCGCTTTCCATCCCTGCGCACTGCGCTGCAGAAAGCCGAAGCAGAGGGGATGTCAATTATTGAGAGATGAGAGGCCTTACAGCAGGAACTCTGTGACATTGCAGTAAGTTATCCACCTGCCTCAAAATACCTGATTTCCAAAACGTACTTTTCATAAATGTTATAAAAATGAGACGGCTTACAGTTTTACTTGGAAAATTATTGGAATCACTGAAATGTAACCTGCCGCACTGTGGTGCTAGGTCAATACGGCAAAAGTTAATAAGAATTTCCATGAATTCTTTTACATAACTTTTAATTCTTTCAATAACAATTTCCATTATTCTTTTATAGGAAGTTATGATTTTTCAGCTCAATTCTATTACATAAAACTGTTTCCATGTCTTCATATTTCACTTACCTCATTGTTATAGCGACCTCTGCTATTCTTTATATTTCTTCTCAGAACGTCCATCTGGTATGTCAAGTGTCGGTGGTCACACATGCTCAGTAGCTTCAAGTCCCTGCTTACGGAACATGTGCACTAGAGGTGGCTTCTCATTACCAGCACTTGGTAGGCGAAAGAATGAAAATAACACCGGGGGGCGCCATAACAAGTATGTAACAGCAGAAAATTTGGCAATGCAGATTAGCAGATTTAGCCATTTTCCAGGCAGTCAGCAGGTAACAAACTGGCTGCACTAGAAATAATGAGAATTTAGGGGAAGCAGTATACACGCGGCCTGAAATAGTACATCGCTTGTTTCCCGTCACACGGAGCCGTACAACTGTCACATTGTTAGGAATCAATTATATCACAACATAGCATGGTAATCCTAAAAAACACAACCAAAGGGAAAATCTTATCTTTCCTTATTATCCCAATGTATCAAAAATGGTCGACGAAGCCACTTTGCAAAGAATCTTGGTCAGAAATTTCTCACCATTTTGTGTCCACAGTTTATTTCACCCTGTAACAGACTACAAAAAATCCTGTACATTATAATCCTGTAGTCATATTAGTCCATCTGTTCACTTCTTACTAACACACATTTGGTAGGATAGCAAGCTACAGGGGTAAAAGGACAAGAGTGTGATGGTAGGATCTGACCATACTGTTAGTTTGTAGTCTGTCACCATGAAGACACATAGATCTGCACTGTGGCTGTAGATGCTTAACAACATTATTTTACAGAGAGTAATATTCTTCATTTCAGATGAAAAATGGTCGTGGATTGTGAAGCTGGAAATAACAACTGAAACAGAGCAGAGAGGCTATGTGCAACTAAAAGGGGTTCTTGATGCCTGACTTTACTGGCCGTGCCTATACAATTAGAGTTGTGCACCTCTTTAGCACAGATATAGTCAGTGCACCTCATTTCTAGAAAGCTCCACAATCCCGTATGCAAGGATGACAAGTCCAAAATCCAAGGAAGAGGAAATCCAGCCCAGGAGGGATCCATAAAACTTACTTTTATTATGAAAACAGTAAAAAGTCCATACCAGCATGTATGTAGCCTATGCAGCTGGCCTACAGGTTTCAGGTTTGCATGATATCGCATGGTCATGAGGGACAGTGCATGTACAAAACATGAAGGCCAGATGTGACATGGACTTTTAATGCTGAAAGTGAATTATGGATCCCTCCTATGCTGGATATTACCTTGCTTGGATTTACTTTGACTATGAGGTCATATTAATGGTGTGCTGAAGGATTCATTGTGTATACTGTGTGCGTATATATATCATATATATATATATATATATATATATATATATATATATATATATACAGTCCTATGAAAAAGTTTGGGCACCCCTATTAATCTTAGGCTGTTATCTTTGCAAAAGGAGGATCTACTAAATATTAATGTCACTTTTCTGTTGAGGTGCCCATACTTTTGCACCGGTCAAATTTTGGTTTAATGCATATTGCACATTTTCTGTTAGTACAATAAACCTCATTTCAATCCTGAAATATTACTGTGTCCATCAGTTATTAGATATATCAAACTGAAATGGCTGTTGCAAATACCAAAATATTTAGAACTAAAAATGATTAAGATTCATAGGGGTGCCCAAACTTTTTCATAGGACTGTATATATATATATATATATATATATATATATATATATATATATATATTGCAGTATCGATTTGGAAATAGACTGTTATTACTGAGATTTTCTAGAAACCTACTGCAAAAAATGCCTGTTTTCTGCCCATTTTAGCGTTTTCACAGATTGCGGTGCTGAGCTTGGCAGCTTGTAATTGGTGTGTGTGGGAGTAGACAGAGAGGATTGAAAGCTTCTCTTCCACCCACCTGCTCTTTAGAGTCACTCAACAAAATTAACCGTCTATATTTTATGAATGCAGCAAAACAATGAGAAATCATTTAGGTAATGATCATCTCTCCTCGGCGTGGAAGCCTTGGGTCTGGCGTTCTGTGGTTGAGTCACGGCAATCACGTATTTCTATGATATTTGTAGGGTATGGAGATATTGACAGTGTGCATAACATACTGTATTTGTTGTAGTCAGAATCTAGTAGAGCGCTTAAAGAGCCCTTAAACACAGCAATAGGCACTAGAGATGAGCGAACAGTGTTCTATCGAACACATGTTCGATCGGATATCAGGGTGTTCGCCATGTTCGAATCGAATCGAACACCGCGTGGTAAAGTGCGCCAAAATTCGATTCCCCTCCCACCTTCCCTGGCGCCTTTTTTGCACCAATAACAGCGCAGGGGATGTGGGACAGGAACTACGACACCGGGGGCATTGAAAAAAATTGGAAAAAGTCATTGGCTGCCGAAATCAGGTGACCTCCATTTTAGACGAATAGTGGATTTCAAATCCGGGTCATATGAGAATGTGAACTTTGTGACTATGAGACAGGGATAGCTGTACAGGCAGGGATAGCTAGGGATAACCTTTATTTAGGGGGGAATGTTATTAAAAATAACTTTTTGGGGCTCTATCGGGTGTGTAATTGTGATTTTTGTGAGATAAACTTTTTCCCATAGGGATGCATTGGCCAGCGCTGATTGGCCGAATTCCGTACTCTGGCCAATCAGTGCTGGCCAATGCATTCTATTAGCTTGATGAAGCAGAGTGTGCACAAGGGTTCAAGCGCACCCTCGGCTCTGATGTAGCAGAGCCGAGGCTGCACAAGGGTTCAAGCGCACCCTCGGCTCTGATGTAGGAGAGCCGAGGGTGCACTTGAACCCTTGTGCACCCTCGGCTCTGCTACATCAGAGCCGAGGGTGCGCTTGAACCCTTGTGCACACTCTGCTTCATCAAGCTAATAGAATGCATTGGCCAGCGCTGATTGGCCAGAGTACAGAATTCGGCCAATCAGCGCTGGCTCTGCTGGAGGAGGCGGAGTCTAAGATCGCTCCACACCAGTCTCCATTCAGGTCCGACCTTAGACTCCGCCTCCTCCAGCAGAGCCAGCGCTGATTGGCCGAATTCCGTACTCTGGCCAATCAGCACTGGCTAATGCATTGTATTGGCGTGATGAAGCAGTGCTGAATGTGTGTGCTTAGCACACACATTCAGCTCTACTTCATCGGGCTAATAGAATGCATTGGCCAATCAGCGCTGGCCAATGCATTCTATTAGCGTGAACTGAGTTTGCACAGGGGTTCTAGTGCACCCTCGGCTCTGCTACATCAGATTGCTACATCTGATGTAGCAGTGCCGAGTGTGCATCAGATGTGTAGTTGAGCAAAACTGACTCAGCATGCTAAGTCTCTGCATTCGCATAGGAATGCATTGGCCAGCCTTCGGCCAATCAGCGCTGGCTCTGCCGGAGGAGGCGGAGTCTAAGGTCGGACCTGAATGGAGACTGGTGTGGAGCGATCTTAGACTCCGCCTCCTCCAGCAGAGCCAGCGCTGATTGGTCGAGTTCCGTACTCTGGCCAATCAGCACTGGCCAATGCATTTCTATGGGGAAAAGTTAGCTTGCGAAAATCGCAAACTGACAGGGATTTCCATGAAATAAAGTGACTTTTATGCCCCCAGACATGCTTCCCCTGCTGTCCCAGTGTCATTCCAGGGTGTTGGTATCATTTCCTGGGGTGTCATAGTGGACTTGGTGACCCTCCAGACACGAATTTGGGTTTCCCCCTTAACGAGTTTATGTTCCCCATAGACTATAATGGGGTTCGAAACCCATTCGAACACTCGAACAGTGAGCGGCTGTTCGAATCGAATTTCGAACCTCGAACATTTTAGTGTTCGCTCATCTCTAATAGGCACCAGAATTGTGTTATTAAATTTGTCACCCTTTACTTTACAGCCTATACTTAAAGGGTTGCCCCAAAATGGCAGCTCAACACTTATCTACAGGATAGATAAGTGTCTGATCACTGAGGGGTCCCACAGGCATGTTGCACCCATGTTTAAGGGATCATGTACATGGGCATGGTACCTGCATGGCATTGCACAGAAGCTCTGTCCATAATGGAGCCATATACCAGCTCTAACAGTCTATATTCTGGATTTTGCAGTGAATGTCGCGGCATCCCGCTCCTGATTAGGCGCGGATGAATGGGCCTAACGAGGAGGGATTCTCAAGCCGCAGACCCTGCGACTGAATCAGCGGGAAGATCGTGCAGGACGCTTCTTTTTTCAAGTCCTGCTGCAATCTCTGCCTCCCATAGAAAACAATGGGAGGCAGATTCTGGGAGTTATCCCCTTCGAATTTGGGGGCAAATTTGGGGGGCCCCCAAATCAGCGGAAAATTCCTCCGTGTGAACACAGCCTAAGGAAACTTGCCAACCACATTTTACAGTATATACAGGAAACTTTTGCCACGTATGGTGTATGGATCCATTGAAATTTAAAGATGTCAAAACGTGGATTCTTTAAATCATTTTTATTGACAATCACATTTTCATCTAAAACCATACAATGAATTATAATTCTTAAACAAAAACCACAAAAAATAGTAATAAATAGATGGAACAAAGTAAAAAGACATTCATATACATTTATTCAACAGGAACAGAAAGAAGGGTCCGGGGGAGAGTATCTGGGATTATGGCTATAATCTGTACGCTTTACTTACATCACAGAATAGAATGTCCAGTCCACACAGTAAAAGAGATCTGAACACCAGATAGCGACTAAAGATTGGTCCACGGCTAGAAACAATATCGCAACGTATTTACATGAAATGATCGGATGTGGAATCCTTAAATAAAGCATCCGCCGGTTTGTCTTCTACAACGGCCCATTTCTATAGATTCATTCCACCCTCTCCCATCCCTTACAGATTAATGACCTCTCCGGGGATCAGGTCACTGACCAGAACGTGCTGGATTTCATTACTTGATGCCTCTCCATAATAAAGTTCCATTACAAAGTCACACGTTGGCGTAATGTACGCTTCAATACATCACCCTGTGAAAATAAACCTCTGGCAGGAGCTGTAAAGCCTTGTTTTCATTGAGCACATATTTTTATTCCATTTTTTCCCATACGTGATTATTCAGCTCTGTATTAATGAAATGCTAAAGTACAAGTAGACCCAGATGTGAGAACGCCGCCTGGCCCATGGTTACACCGAGTCAACTCTGGAAGTGTTTGGTAACAATATAGGGTTAATGAGACAACGGAGTTTCTTAATCCAGTAATTAAAACATTCTCCAATACATTAGTCTAAAACGTCACAGTCTTTCGGGATGGTTTCCGTTTTGTTGTGTACAAGGTCTTGTTACCACTGGTCATATACATCATTAATCTTCCTTCCCTATGTTATTTGCAGAGCTGGGATCCGTTCCTGCCCCTCCGCAGCAGTCTAGGTAAGTGTTAACTTATCAAATTGTTTCCTCCAAACACAGATAACTAGGAAGGTAACTTACTAAAAGCAATAGATTTAATAATTCAGCATCACATTGGATAGGGATACCAAACAGACTACAGCAGGAGAGAAGGAAGATCTTACCTTACATGTAACTACTGAGCGTCAGGGCCAAGAAGGTCAAAGGGAACCTTTCATGGACTTGTGAGACGCTAAACCATCCAATGGGTTAGTGTTCCAAATAGCCCTAACCTGACGCTGTTAGTGGCCACAGCCTTACCTAGGAATGAATCTGGTAACTCCTCTCTGCTCCCGATGTCTGTGCAGCTCCTCACTGAACTCAGGGAAGTAAACCATAACTTCACCGCGCATGCGCCAAACCTCATGCGCATGCACAGTACAGCTGGGAGTATAGTACTCCAGCCTCAGCTAAGAACTACACAGGTAACAGGAGTAGTGGGATCCAGGTAAGTATAGACTTTTTTTCTAAATGTGGTCACAGACACCATTAAGATAGCGATATTTGGAACACTAAGCCACCAGTCCATAAGGATCTGTATGCAATTTCCTTTCCCAAAAGTCTGTGACAGGCTTTAATCATGTATATGGCAAGTTACTGCTGATGGGGCTTAGCCACTTCTGTATGAAATGAGAAATACACATTATAGAGGTTGATGACCCTTCCATCAGTATCAAATCAGTGGGGTCCGACACCCAACAAATCCACTGGTCAGATATGTGAAGGGGCTGTGGTGGTCTGAATCAGGCTGTACATTGTGTAGTGGCTGTGAAAGAGACATAGGCTAGGTTCACGCTATTGTTATTGAATGTTCGTTGCTCTTATCCATCACTGTATGAGAGAAATGGGCATTAAATGAGAGGTGCAGATGGAGACCCCTCTTTTGGGATCTCTGTCTGCATTCACCTCACTTTAAAAATAGACACACTTGGACTACTACGAATCTGATATTGAGGATGTATCCACGGGACAAGCTTTCACCTTTAAACACCCTTTACCTATTACATATACATATATATCACGTTCATACACAAGTGTATGTTCTACTTATCTTTCTGCAGGTTGCCATTAGAAACAGTCAACATAAGTTTAGACCAACTCTCCCCTGACAATAATCTTCGCCACCTACCATCATGTGTTTTCTATTGTAAATGTCTTACATCACATGACTGCGCAGTATGTGTATACAGTATATTGCAGACTACTACTAACAAACAGAGAAAAGCTTGTCCATATTGTATAGAATATTTCTACGTCTACACTAGTGTTTAAAGGTGAAGATACCATTATTAATACATATATTTTTTTCAGATACAGAGGTAGCAGAGTGAAATATGTCATCCATATAGGTGCCCAATTTGGTTGACAGAAGCTTTTTCAGTTTGTGGCAAGAAAGGGGGGAGGGAAGTGAAAACGCTCTTAAAGGGGCTACCCATGGCAGTCCCTGCATTGGATAAACTTTATTACTAAAATACACCCTGACACGGCACCGATTATTACTGCTGGAGAGGACACAACTCACTCCTCTGCCTCCACTGTTGCCGCTAAGACTCTTGGTCACATGACCGACTCCGCTCTACTCAGTGTACCTATGGCCGGAGCAGAGGAGAGTCTGTCATGTCAGTGAGAGTCATTGAGAGTGGCAGCAGGTGAAACAGAGGAATGAGAGTTCTGCAAAGGTAATAAATGGTGGACCAGGGTGTATTTTATCCTGAAATTTCCTGTTTCTGGCATTGACCATTAATTTATGCATTTTATGTATTAATTTCAGTATTTTTCCCCTCATTATATCTGCAGAACAGACAGAGGTCACGCATCATATGAATTGTCCTGTGAGTATATCCGGCATTATCTTGTCGCTTTCATGTAGCTTCTAACATGACAATGAAGTGTTCATGCATCACAGATGTCTCTTGCTCATAAATCCTGACTATGAAGCATTGACATGAATATTCACGTCGTGGACATTACAATGGTTGCATCTGCACACACGTAAGCACACGTACAATGAGATGAATTTGATAACAGTATTCGATCAGCCAAATCAATCGAAGTACGTCACAACTCAGAAGGTGTACAATACAGACTGACGTAATGCTGACTGAGTCACTAAACCAGAGAAGGCTCCCTAAGATATCCATGTGATCTCCTCTCTGTTGCAGGCACATTCTTATAAGTAAATCTTCTCTGGGGGTTAATATCAATAAGGCCTCATGCACATATGCAGTATATCAAGGCTCCAGACAACCTGTGCAGTATAAGGATTTGTATTATACACCAGTATTCATAGACTTCTATGTGAATCCAACATGCAGTATTAGGGTGCTACTCTGCCCTAGCATTCTATAGTGTCACATGAAGCACTTACATCTCCATAGTACAAGGCCGCGGGGTCTATGTGTCCTTACAGCGTCCATAACACAATGGACATGAGTTACCCCCCCAAGATCTTCTCCCATAGATCCCATAGATACCACAATGTGTGAGCCCATATAGTATTTATGCCAACTAGTTTTATTGATATATATCTGAAGAAGCCATCTAGTAAGGAATCTGAACAACAGATGGACAGTCAGAAAGTAAAAATTCTTACTTGGACAAAAAACTTTGTCTTTTAAAGAATCCTCACCATATACAACATGGCGGCCTACCACCTGTCCATGTGAATTATTATTAGACTTTACCTTTAGGCTAGATTCACACTACAGCATTAATTTCACTCATCAGTGAATGGAGGCTATTCCTATGTCACAGGCCTTCAACATGTAGGTCATGTCTTATTTTTGTCCATTTTCACGGATCCCTCCATACACTGAAATGTATGGGAGATCCAAGAAGACGGGCGCTCCTTGGGTACCAGATTGTTTTCATGACAGTTTTGCACTATGTTCATGTGCGTCCAGCCTTAGCCTATGAGACTATGTGCGACTAGAAGTTCTATAGGAGAAACTTCCCAAGCTCAGCTCTATCACCTCACTTTAGTTTGCGGTATGGAAGCCAAAATTCTGCCAACACCCCTGGGAAAGATTATGTACGATTACCAATATCGTCACTCATAGCAGTAACGTAGCTAAAGAAATGAACCGGGTTTGTCAAGGGACATAAATGTAACCTTAATTTGGATTCTTCATAATGGACCCGGAGGTTCTGGCCTTGCTCTGACCCCCAGGTCACATGATCAAAACCAGCCCCACACCCCTGGGTTGATTTGACCCCTCCTGATCTCACAAGTGCTATGGGGGCTGGCTGACTATTGTAAAGGCAGCCCACATAGCACAAGAAAGGAGTGGGGGGGGGGGGTGTACAACGTGGGGGTTTAGGGTTGGTTCCAAACATGCGACTTGAAGGTCAGAATCAGACCATAACCCCCAGAATCCACTGGCTGAATTAAGGTAAATGTAACTCTCAGACAAGCCTTTTAATTCCATCTGATGCTGTTTTTACAAGTGTTCTGGCTTTTAGTCAATAGTCGCTCCTCCATTCATATTTACTAATGCTGATGCCGTCAGTCAAGGTGAAAGCGGAGGAATCATTGAAAAAACAGAAAACTTCACTGGCTTCACAATACTTGATGGACTTTTGACATCATGAGAGAGAATACAAGTGTTTTTTCATCTATGTTACTGCTATCACTGGATACTGACTGTAGGTATGTTTTAGGCTTGGGAGCCTAAGGGCCCCTTCACACAGCGTAAGCGCTCGGCTCATTCTGAAATGAGCCAGAATAATTCGGAATGAGCCGAGCGCTTACGCCGTGTGAAGGGGCCCTAAAATCTGCTAAAAGACCCTTTAAAGCAGGGGTCCTCAAACTGCGGCCCAAGGGCCACATGCAGCCCGCCAAGCACTTCTGTCTGGCCCCGCCGACAACGCCGGCAGGCGTGCATTTATAATGAAGCTCCTGGGGAGCTCGGGCCAGGCCATGGAGCGCACTTCACTTTACCTATTGGAGGGCACCGCTCCCGATGTCTGTGCGACCTGCTCTGCCTCCGGCCCACTGTTTGAAAAGTTTGAGGACCCCTGCTTTAAAGAAGCAATCCAATATTTATTTGTTCCCTTCCTTTTAGAAAATGAGTGTGCATAGTGTAATTTTATTGAATACCTTATTGACAGCTTTATCAAGAATTTGATCCCTTCCCTATTCTTATAATGCATACGGTGTCTCCTGTATGGACAATAGGTCAAGCTATGAACAAGTCTTAGGACCTCAGTCCACCACCCCCAGGTTGGCATTAGGACTCGCATCTCCTATTCATAAAGGAAATATTGTGTGCACTGAAGGAGCAGAGAGGAGGCTAGTGCTCCAGATGGGAGCATATAACTACATCATTCAGCACTCAGTAAGATATTCAATAACATTACATTACACACAGGCTAAAGCTTTTGTTTTCTGAAGTGCTTCTTTAATATCACTTCATTTGAAGATGAACCTAGTCAGAGGTGTCATCAGATCCTGGCTTATTCCCAGGTACATAGTCTTCCAGGCGCCAATTGGGCAATTCTGCCGAAACCTCAAGTAGACCGGCTGCACTTCTAAAATGCATTCTTCATATTACAAGCATCTTCAGTAGTAAAGATTGAAAAGATTAAAATAATGGAGGTGATTGTCTATTGAAACCAATGACTACAGGAAGGAGGTTATCTTCTGGAGACAGTTTGATAAGGAACGTTAGGGGGGACGTGAGGTCGAGGAGAAGATACTTGAGCTTGAAACATTTGGATCTTTGTCTACTGAGTTATAACGTTCATATTTCGCATCTCTGAATGAATTTCTGAAAATAATCGTAAGCGATGTTTGGGGTTAAATAAAGCCTTTCCTTAAAAGCTTTCTGTGATGAAAACAGGCATACGATGCATTACAGTAACCGCTCTGCTCAAGGCTATTGGCAAAACGTCCTCCTTAGAGAACAAATAAACCCACAGATTTAAATAAAAAATACTTTTTGGAGAAAAAAAATGAAGACAACATCTTCTTGAATGGTCTTGTAAAACCATTACACATAGCAGAGTCATGGCTGTCTGGGGTTACCATTGAGGTCATTATTGCCCTATTATCCTCAATTATCCCTTTGTTCCGCATGTAATAAGCAGAATTTTCAAAGAAATGCCTAAAAAATATAGGATGGCTGAATTATATTGTATAAAATATTTTAGAGTTGGATATGGCTGCTTTTTCCTTTTATCAATATTTTACTAGTTTTATGGTGTAAATGTGCAGAAAAACATGGCGTCCGGCGTGAGAGCTGTATTTCTAAAGCACTTTTTAGGATGCTTTTAAATTGTGTCAAGGGAAGTGGGTGGAGCTTGATTGTTGAATACCGAGCGAAAATGGAGTTTTTCCATCTTGTCCTATTAGAACATTTTCAGAACACAATGCAAGGTAAAAACATGAGATTCCCGTATGAAGGGGTATTCCAGTCTTTCCAAATTATTCCCCATCTATAAGATCGGATGAACTCTCTGATCAGTGGGCGTTACAAGAACAGGGATCCTGTGTGGGCCTCAAGATAGAGTGCGCATGCGCGCTCATATTCCATTCTCTATGGGACTGCCAAAGCGAAGCCGAGGAGAGTGCCAGGCTACATCCCTTCACCATAGTGGAGCAAAAGCGTGAAAAGCAACCTGCCACACCATCTACAAGGCACATAGGACCCTCATTTAAGTGATCTGTGGATAGGGGGATAACTTGAAATTAGTGGAATACCCCTTTACGAAGCAGGACACATGTACTACTCTCACAGTGTATCATTTAGACAGTACTAAACATGCCCCAATGGGCCACATACATTTTTCTTGGTCCGTATAAAGAATATTCCATCAGAAAAACCTTACTCCACATCATTCAGGTTTCCAGAAAATGACTCATCACAGTTATCACTACCAAAACTACTCAAACCCTCAATTAACATAATTTACCCCCATTTAGTTGTATTCACCCCCCATTCTATCAACAAGTGACATCACTGGTACGATCTTAATATTTTAAGGGCAGTACAAGCCGCCAAGAACTGAGTGATTTGACTTCTTTGTGGTGTGCCTGGGATGTAATTATTTTCAGGATATTTAAAGGAACTTTTTGAAAACTTTGTGTAAAACTTTTAGGTCGATTTACTTTAAATTTAAATTCTTTCAAAGTGTCGACTCCACAAATGTTCTAGATACATAGGTATATACATGGCCCATAAATTATCGACTAATGCATTTTTTTTCACATCATGCCTATACTGAAATACAAAAATCAAAAACATTTTGACCAGCCTGACCTGGAAATGTGGTCAATGTAAATTTTTTTGGGGAAAGCACCTGTTTTTTTTCGGATTTCCATTTCCTGTGTAATCGATTTCCCCTTTTGTCTACGTCCTATTAGGAATCATCAGCACTTCAGGGATTTGGAAGATAAGTAAGTAACTTGTTGGCGTGGGGCTCAAGACATATCGGATGGTCATGATTACCCAAATATTCATCTACCCTTCACTGTTATGAAAGTGTCTAATACGAGTTACATGAGCAGCACGATACACATTGCAATGGACCAAAGCTATCACATATTTCATCTAAATATGTACCGGTTACTAATTTTTGTTGACATAAAAAACATTGGTAAATCCACTATGGCTCAAACCTTTCTAGGTGGTAATCTGCAACACAAAAAGTTTCCAATATCTATATAGACACCTACACACCATGAAAAGGTCACTGTCTCTTCTGACAAACTTCCGGTGTTCTTAGCAACTATTGCTTAAATTCTTGATGATGAGAATTGGCCTCCAGGATCTCCAATTTTTTTTTTTCCGATAAGATTGCCAGATCTCGATTTTGATTGTTAAAAAAAAAAAATCCAAAAACTCCAGTGATCCATATCAAACCTCCATACAAAGTCTTCAAAAGAATGATGGATGATCACAAGACTATGCTTCCCTGATATCTTGTTTTCCAGAATCGCTAACTTTATAGAGTTGAAACGTTACGGACACTGTCAGATTTAAGTGCCTCTTCAAGATTATCTTTAAAAAAATTGTAAAAGGTCGTAGAAGATGGAGTTGGTTTCTTCTTTGCCCTAACTACTGCGATATGTCTTAATGATGTCTTTGATGAGACGTCTGCAGATAGGACAACAGGCATTGTTCATCTTCTTGAGTTTCAGGCCACATGTGTAGCACAAACACATATGTCCACAGGAGTAGATGACCGTGTCCACCAGGTTCTCGTAACAGATGGTACACTCATCGCTCCAGGATCCTGAGACAGATGGTGAGATCGGTGACTCGGGCATGCTCACTGGGGAGTTTGGAGCTGTTCCTGTATGGGAATTTAGTAGAGAAACATTATGTAGGTTACCATATTAGCCACTAGTATATTTATATAAAGTAGGATTATATTTAGCACAGCAGAATAAGTGGAAATACAGTAAATTAGCATTTTTGAAAGTAGGACAAGAAGAAACTGCCTTATTGTGATGCCCGCTCTGCTCCTCCGATGCACACAGTGTTTCGTGTATAAGCATAGGTCAAACACACAGTGCAACTGTATTAGAGCCTTGAGTGGACGTCCATAGACCAGCACAATTATTCTGACACCTTATTTATACAGGAAACTGTTTACAATTTCATGTATACCAGAAAATCGTTCTAGATGTGAGGCATCTTTAGCACAAGGCCCATATCTGGGGTAACACGGTGGCCGGAGTCTTGGGTTTGAATCCCACCAAGAACATCATCTGCAAGGAGTTTGTATGTTCTCCCTGTGTTTGCGTGGATTTCCCCATTCTACAAAGACATACTGATAGGAAAAAAAAAAGTACATTGTGATCCCTATATAGGGCTCACAATCTACATAAAAAAAAAATATCTATGCCAATTTGTCATTTTATTTTTACTCCTGTGCCACTTTTGTGAAAACTGGGTGGAATAGGGATCAAGACTGAAGGCTTTCATGCATTTTATTGGTGTCTGAGAGGACTCTCTAGATTCAAGTGATCTTCTAGAAGTCCTGGGAAAGTCAGCAAGCTTGAGTATAAATAATTTTTTTAAACTATTATCTTATATTCTAATCTTTCCATATGGAGCAACGAGGGATATGAAACCGACATCTCGGTCTACCTGCAGCGCCACAACGGTGCATTTCCAGTCACATGTTCATTAATAAAAAAAACCACTTCCTATACCGGCTACAGTCCACCCTTTCATTTGTGTACTTACTTTCCGGACCTCCTGTATATCATCTAATGTACTTGTGCGATTATACTGAGGATATAGGATCTGACAACCAGCCTCTGATATAATTCCATATATTTTATGATCACTCTTTGCTCTCCTCAGATATAGATGTCGATGTCTGTCTCTATATGCATTTCTGTCAATATTACAGTGTGAATTTGGCACTCACCATTTATTGAGTTGCACAGGGGTCCTGGACCACTAGAGTTGAGCACAGAATCAGAACTGCCGCTGCACAGAGCTGTGGGGCTGTTTGGTGCAGACGTCGGAGAACTTGGAGTAGACGGCTCTCTGAGGTCAGTGGCCAGTGTGGACCCTGCAAAGAAATGCAGTAGAATTATTATTTAATACTTTTTAGCAGAGCTCTATGGCTATGGTTCTTTTTTATGGATATGTCCTCAATAGATTTATTGCAAGTAACCCTTTAACTTCTCATATTTGTAAAGCCTGTTGGGTATTGAGTACCTTCTATATCAGCCTCCACTTGTTCCAGGACAGGCACAATATTAAGCATAGTATAGTCCCTACTCTATAACATATACATGATGGCTTTGGACTAGTGGTGTTGGCGACCATTGTCACGTAACATATTATATCTTGCCTCTAAATATAGTACCATATCGGAGTGTCGAGAGTCTCATCTGGGCCCAATTGCTAGAATATGTCCTTGCACCTCTACATTGGCCTTAGCGCCTACAGCAAACCCTACCAATGGTCTCTCCAGTAGATGAGTGACAAGGAAGCAGCTCTGTGAGTAATCCCCAGAGGCAGCTGGTCCAGTGAAAACCCATTGAGAACAGTGGGATTATATCAAAGATGACTACACCGACCGTATCTCCATAATCAATTATTACAGAGGGTTATAGATGGAAATAACAACTAGCACTTCCTAATGGACCGTGACAAGTACGATCAGGCTCATCTCATGCTTCAGTATATACGTATGAGGTTTGTCACTGCTGCTGGAAATCATTTTGTCCTTGACTAGAAATATAAAAATTGTGGCGGCACAAAGCAGGCGCCTCCATTTTATATCGAAATGGGGTTATGGTTCATTTTGGTTGCAATGTCATAGTAAAAAATGCATGATGAAAGCCCAGCCTAGACCAAAAAAGTTAGTATTGTTTCTGAAATTAGGCACAGGTGTCCTAGAGACACAGGCTGTGACCTACAGGTACCATTCCTATTGCCCTGTTGCTCTGTCCTTGCAGTAATGTCTGCACCCGTCCTCATAAATATCAATGAAAACTGAGATACTGGATCTTTGTTGGCGTCCTGGTGAGCGCGGCAGTCACATGCTGTCTCGTGTACTGTACATGTCTCTCTTCTACAGCATTCCACGCTACATTATGTTTGTTCACTGCATGCCGCTGCCTGCGACTTCTACTTCCCAGCTCTCGCTTTTAGGTTTATGTAATGTTTTCAGCCTTCATTACCAGCCACTAATATCTATCAGACGTTGTAAATAATATATAGGAAGGCAACTGCATTATTAAAGAGATGCCACCGAGATCTCATATACTACTCAAGGCTGCGTGTTGTTAAGCGTCAGGGTTTTGTCTTTACTTACTGACTTATTATCTCATAACTACTAATGGCTTCATAGTCACAAAAAGGCAATGAATGTAACAATGGCTGGCTGTATAACATGTATAAGTATTGCCTGCGCTATAATCATGTAAACCCCTTTCAGTTCCAGTAGTCTTATAGCACTTGCTATTGGCGCTACACAGGGCGTTATAGGGACTCACTCCTCACCGAAAGGCCCCCAAAAGTACTACATCAGTATTAAAGTTAATGTCACCATAAGTTTATGTATTTGCATAATACATATGCAAATACATGAATAAGTATATGCATTGTTTTACTGACTTGAAAAATGCTATAACTGTGGCTGCATGCAGTCACCTCTAGGTGGGGCTAACTGCGTATGGATTTGTAGAACTGATCCTGCATTAAATGGACACGCTTACCCCTATTCACTTAGTAGGAGATATACAGGCATGTGACCAGGTGAACATTCACTTTCACCCGGCATATTAGTATTCGCTACCCTATGATGTAGTGCAATGAATACTGATTAGTAGTTTGCATATATTTAAAGTTTTATTTTATTTATTTTTCATTAGGTATGATCCAGGTTCTGAACCCAGGATACTCGATTTACTGAGCCCCTAGCTCCACTATTTGCAACAGGAGGTTTTACTCTTACCAAACTTCAGTAGTACTTTTTCCTTACATATATAATTTATTGGTATAGAGAGATAAATCTATGTATGGCAGTACATCGTATGCTTAAGAAATATATTTTTTTAAACATACAAAGGCATTTTGACAGGAAAGGTAGGGAGGGACTGAGGTCACATGGTAGTTCACAATAGTATCTGAAAAGAGACCTTCTGTTTGCACAGTAACCCATGATAGAAAAATGTGGTTAGACTGTGATTGTGTGACTTATTAAAGAAGGTGAAAGAAGAATAAGGAGTACAGTAGACAGCTATTGTAGGGTTTGCAGTTCAGTGATGTTTCTTAAGCTCATTGAGTGTCCCTTTTAAACTCAAGTGCAACAGAATGCAATAACAATATATTAAGACGTGCAGGTTAAGGTGTCTTTGTTAGGCTGTTTTGAAACATTTTTGGCTTAAACTTTAAAGGAAACCTATACAGAGGTTTGTCAGTGTGAAGTAGTGGTTTAGTGCCTCAGATCTGCCTATGGTGTATCTGTCCATCTTATTGGACTACCTTTTACCCCACTGCATGCACAGAGAAGCCAGGGTATACTGAACGTGTGTCCCTACCTTTAACAACTTTGTAGAGGACAGGCTTACTGTAAGCCAATTTAGGACACAATACTGGAGTATTCATTTATTTACCTGATCCTGGGGATGCTTTCGATGGATCCTCCTCAGGTTGCTACCCCGTCCTCCTTTCCTGTTATCACAGGTAATTTATTGTAGGAGGAGAAGCGGACGATGCCTCTTATCACATGGAGGTTGTGAAGCCTTGGGTCCATCACACTAACCTGGTCCCAGGGATGCTTAAGTAACACTTCTGCAGACTACCCCTTTAATAGTTCAAAACCTCCTGCCTAGTTCCCTTTAGTAATTTTGTTGAAAATATATTTGCCCCTCCAACTTTTCACATGTTTATTATTTATTATGTTTACTTATATAGCGCCATCATAATCCGCAGCGCTGTACAGATATTGTCAGTCACGGTCCCATATAGGGCTCACAATCTACATTCCCTATCAGTATGTCTTTGGTGTGTGGGAGGAAACCAGAGTACCCGGAAGAAATCCACGCAAACACGGGGAGAACATACAAACCCCTTGCAGATGTTGCCCTTGGCAGGATTTGAACCTAGGACTCCAGTGCTGCAAGGCTGCAGTGCTAACCACTGAGCCACCGTGATTGAAAAATGGCAAAAGGAAATAATGTTGGAAATTACTTATTTGTATAATGCCACAAATTGCTATACAAATCCCCCCTATGAGTTTTCCTTGAAATTTAATACATAGCTTTACCTTTTAGATTTTACAATTTTCAAAACAAGGCTCTTACCTAATATACGTATCTGCATGATGGCGCCATGTAGACCAAAGAACATCCACAAAGGCTGAGAACAGTCCACGCAGACCTGCATTCCAGTACTGACACCATTATGACTCAAGTGTAGTTCACCTTCTGTGTTTATCACAAACCCCAAGATGTCTCCACTCTGAAGAGGAACCTGCACTCGACACACGGCCCAGAACTCCTTCCTGTCGACCAATGACTCTGGGTTATATGGAAGGTCACTTGGTCTCAAAGTGCTGGGATCACAAGACGTCACTCCATAAGACAGACTACCGGACCTTGAGGAATTGGATTTGTTTATCTTCACAAAGATGGTTTCATTTATTCTAAGTGATCTATTAGTGAATACTAAAGTCCGTTCTTCTCGAGCGTGCTCCAGCCTGGCCACAGTTTGGTCATCTAAAGTCTTGATATGGGCCCCTCGGAGCTGATGAAAGCGGAGATCACTCTCCAACTGTGACGGAAGTAAGTGGGAATGCTGTGAGTTGAGAGAGTTCTGTGGAATAGGACACATTGCTGTCATGGACTGAAAGTTTTCTTCCTGTAAATTCAGGTCACACAAGCTGACGGACAAGCGAGTATCTTCTGTTTCTCTTCGTAGGGATGGACGGGGGATGGCGGTGAAAGATCTTGGCCGAACACAGTCAGGTGGGATGATCTCACTATCTGTAGATACAAAACAAAAATCAGAATTAGAAGATTATATATAAACATTTGTGAAATGCAAAGATGCATACATGTATATGGAGAATGCTAAAGGGAACACATTGGGCTCAAACCTCTGTGTCATACTAGCGCTTGCGCAACGGTGACCTTAGGATTCAAAGATCTAAGAATCCCACCAAGGGATGGCATGCAGTGAAGCTATAGTCAGTATGCCTCATGTCACTGGCCATGTGCCACGTTTGTGCAGTGGTACTGACCATTGCTTCACTGTGTGCAATGCGCATGCGCCAGAGTGGGCAGTGGGCTCATCTTATCAGACACTGTGGGGATCACCAGAAGGGGGAGGCAGTGAGATGTAATTTATAGTTTGCTTTCACTGTGTATGGAGAAGGTATTTTTGACTAGTAGAAGAGATGTAGTAAAACTGAGCAGAATCTATATATATCAGTGAATTTTTATATATTGTTGATGGATTTTATAGTGTTACACACATAGATTGTTCTTCGACACTTTGTAACTTTGCATTACGGACATTAGATAATGTTTTCTGAAATGAATCTAACAGGAACATTCACAGAGTTACTTTAGTAGCGCTGAAAACTGGCAAACTACTAAACTGAAATTGGAGACTAGAAGTTGGTCTCTTCTAACCAGACACTCTCCAGATAAGAGCCAGGTATGTTACATGCTCAGTTAAATGCTGTCTGCTTAATGTGGAGCTGAACATGAGCCCCGCAGCTCTGGATATAAGAATGTTCCTAGAACGTAATCTTAAATCTCACTATGTTCTGTTTTATTAGTGTCTGGCGGGTTTCTTGCTCTGTCCCCGGGATCTCCTTCGTGCTAAATTTTCAACTTGAGGACCTCACATTTTTACTGATGACTAAGCAGTAAAGTGACTGTAACATAAACACAAGGGAAAGTGGAGAGTGTCCAGATGCTGGACTCTAATATCCGTCATCTATAGGAGCACACAGTTAAAGGGGATGTCCACTTGCAGATAACCTACTGCCCATTTCAAGCATCCTATGTTTCCTGCTGTTATGAATTTACAACATCCTATTATGCTACAGTAGAACAATAAATTCTATCAGCTTTAACCACCTTTAAAGGGGTTGTCCAGGAATATCAAGTTTAATACAGGAGGTAGAAAATAAAAATGCACCGTTACCTGAATCCTTCTCTCCGTTCCTGCGCCGTTCTGGCTTACACCTCCACTACCCTGTATACAGAGTGGCTGTGATTCCATCAATGTAACTTTACCGCTTACTTCACTGTGTGCAATGCGCATGCGCATCCCAGTGTATACAAACAGAGTAGGTGAGGGGACGGCTCGCCCGAAGCAAGAATAGAGGGGAGGAGCCACAAAAGTATCAGTGCATTTTTATTTTCTAAGGCTGGGTTCACATTTGTCTTGTGGTCTCTGCTGGTAATGAGTTTCTGGGATCCGTCGAAAGATCATAAAAATGGATTAGAACGGGTTGTTGATTCCAATGGGTTTTTAAAGGCCTCCGCCAATGTGCACTTGGTGCGTATCCGCCGTATAGCCGCTCTTCTGGACAGAGACAAAAGTCAGACTTGCAGCACTTTTGCTCCATCCAAAAAATAAGCATACACGACAGACAGCGACAAATCTGTTTTTTTGTTTCTTAAGGGTCCATTCACCTGGAGTAACGTGCCGCGTGATGTGGCACATACACTCACCGGCCACTTTATTAGGTACACCATGCTAGTAACGGGTTGGACCCCCTTTTGCCTTCAGAACTGCCTCAATTCTTCGTGGCATAGATTCAACAAGGTGCTGGAAGCATTCCTCAGAGATTTTGGTCCATATTGACATGATGGCATCACACAGTTGCCGCAGATTTGTCGGCTGCACATCCATGATGCGAATCTCCCGTTCCACCACATCCAAAAGATGCTCTATTGGATTGAGATCTGGTGACTGTGGAGGCCATTGGAGTACAGTGAACTCATTGTCATGTTCAAGAAACCAGTCTGAGATGATTCCAGCTTTATGACATGGCATTGCATTATCCTGCTGAATGTAGCCATCAGATGTTGGGTACATTGTGGTCATAAAGGGATGGACATGGTCAGCAACAATACTCAGGTAGGCTTTGGCGTTGCAACGATGCTCAATTGGTACCAAGGGGCCCAAAGAGTGCCAAGAAAATATTCCCCACACCATGACACCACCAACACCAGCCTGAACCGTTGATACAAGGCAGGATGGATCCATGCTGTCATGTTGTTGACACCAAATTCTGACCCTACCATCTGAATGTTGCAGCAGAAATCGAGACTCATCAGACCAGGCAATGTTTTTCCAATCTTCAATTGTCCAATTTCGATGAGCTTGTGCAAATTGTAGCCTCAGTTTCCTGTTCTTAGCTGAAAGGAGTGGCACCCGGTTTGGTCTTCTGCTGCTGTAGCCCATCTGCCTCAAAGTTCGACGTACTGTGCGTTCAGAGATGCTCTTCTGGCTACCTTGGTTGTAACGGGTGGCTATTTGAGTCACTGTTGCCTTTCAATCAGCTCGAACCAGTCTGGCCATTCTCCTCTGACCTCTGGCATCAACAACGCATTTCCGCCCACAGAACTGCTGCTCACTGGATGTTTTTTCTTTTTCGGACCATTCTCTGTAAACCCTAGAGATGGTTGTGCGTGAAAATCCCAGTAGATCAGCAGTTTCTGAAATACTCAGACCAGCCCTTCTGGCACCAACAACCATGCCACGTTCAAAGGCACTCAAATCACCTTTCTTCCCCATACTGATGCTCGGTTTGAACTGCAGGAGATTGTCTTGACCATGTCTACATGCCTAAATGCACTGAGTTGCCGCCATGTGATTGGCTGATTAGAAATTAAGTGTTAACGAGCAGTTGGACAGGTGTACCTAATAAAGTGGCCGGTGAGTGTATATGGCGTGTGAGATGTTGCAAAATCACGGCCGCAAAATAACGCGGCGTATACGATCCCGGCTCCCATTGAAATCAATGGGAGCTTTTACGGCGTGCAAAGTCTCACATGCCGTATATGAGCTACATCACGCGGCACGTTACTCCGTGTGAATGGACCCTAACATTGAGGTCTATGGTAGGCGGACACACGGATTACCAATGGATAGTAATTTGTTTGTGTCTGTTTTGCAATCTGTTTTCATTTTTCTTTGCTCATGCTCAAAGTAAAGACAAAAAATGGATCTGCCAAAAACAGACACTTTTTGATGGATATCCATTGACTAATCCATCGAAAAAGAAGGATTATTGTATGTGCTGTGTAACACTTTGCGTCCATTTTTTGATGACTATTTTTTTTTTTTTAGACTGATTCCCAGCGGGCGGCTACCCGACACGTAACCCTCTCCATTACAGAGCTCTGTAGTGCTCCTCTTGTGATCTGTACTTGGCCATAGTAAAGGGTTGATTTCCTCAACTCAATCTCTGGACGTTAAGTATATGCTTCTTGTAAAGATATTAGTGTATAATCAATTAAAGATCCACGTGTCTTCTGCAAAGGTTGGCGAGCTCGAGCTCTATAAGAGATGCTGACTGGCATTGAAGAGTCTTGTTAATTTGTTTACTAGCTAGAATGAATGCAAACTCTACTCATGGCGTCTATAAAAAGATCTCAGTCAGGGGCCATTTAACTCCATTTAATCATGTACTGTCTTCAAAGCCGAATAAAGAGGCTATTTATTACATGGAGCGGATCCATGCAGCTATATTACTCTGAACTGCTTCTATTCTTACCCATGAAATGTCAGACTCCACACTACAGAAAGACCAGCACCAGAAATAAGTACAGCATTTCAGCGACTATTCTCTGGCTAGGAGAAAGCGACTTCAATGCTTGGACAATGGGACAAAGGTCATTTGGGCAACCCATCAATGCAGCCCGATCCCAAATATAAAAGATGCCTTCGTATATTATTCATGGACACTAAGCTAGCACTAAGGAGAGTGACCTCAGGCTAGACGTGTCCATATATGATTTATATGGCCGATTTCCTGCGAGCATTTTCATATTTAACTAAGGAAGTTATTTGTCTGATTAAGAGACTGTCCACTTTGCACAACCCCACCTAGTATGAAGTAGATACGTTATACTTCCATCATATAGGACAGTAGAAATATGGGGACAGATGACCCACTTTCTAATAACATTTTACCTTTGCTATTTTCTACTATACTTTGGGTATAAATTTCTGCCAAATAGTTTTCAAGATCTTTGCTTTGGCAGACAATGTAAGCTGGGCAGTGATTAGATGACAAACCAGTAAATGTTCATTTATCGTCTAAACACAACTTTTTGCTAGCCAAAAAAAAATTGGCAGCACATCCCCCGTGTAATAAGTGGATAATCCAACCCCTACGGGGACAAAACAACTGTATAAATGATTGTTTATCTCAATAGAGGTTTTCATCCGGCTGTGTAACAATGGTGAGCAATGTGAGCAATGCTCAGCATCGGCCCAAGTGTTATCCCCACATCTAACCACTTCATGGGTGAAGCCTCCATGCCCTATTCCCTCTCTTTCAGGTACCTATGGGAATCATTGTTTGTGGCCCCCACAGTCTACTAGGAGGACAATAGACCATGTGGTCACCAAAACAGGAGACAAATGTCATATGATAGATAAATTGATAGACAGAAGAGGGTGTTACATAGAAAAATGATTGCAGTCATTGTTTCAGTACATGGCATGTTAGATCTGTCATCTATAGCAGCTTAGACTTTAGTTACAGCAATGCTGATAATGGTTACAGGAGAACTAAGCCTCGAACTCTAACAGTTACATAGTAGATGAGGTTGGATGAAGATACCAGTCCATCAAGTCCAACTTATAACAAACATATCTTGGTAGTACTTCTCTTAATCTCAGTCTTTCCATTAATACTAGATTTTGGCTCATATCGCAATTAAAACTAAGACACAAAGTAGTTTTCTGTGTGTGTCAATGTTGTCCCTCCACCTCTCCACCATCATGTGTCTGGTTGTAAGACAACTGGCTGTAGCAGGAGCCTCCCTCTCCCTGTCTGCAGTAGGACACAAAGATTGTTATGGGGTAACTGAGTCTGTCAGGGTTTTGCTGGGCAATCTGTTATCTGGCTGTAAAAGCCTTCACATGTGTTTTCTGCAGTTTATGGCCTCATTATAGATGAAGCACATTACATATCATTCTTAGGCAAGGGGCAATATAGAGCAGTCTGCCCTCCTCCCCCATCCATTATTACTACTACTGGTCTCTTCACATGCAGTTTTACTAACATGAACAACTGTAAAATAGCAAACAGATATAAAATCCCAAAAGAATATGATATAGGAGATTCAAGGACACTGGACTGCAAATCCAGGTTATGATGCATCTAAAAAGATCCACGACACAGAGAGTGAAATCTCAGCACAACTGAAAAGCTGCTTGATGTCTATGACTAACATTCCATCAACCATAACGCAAGCAGCTAGTCAGAAGTACATAGATTCTCCTTATAGCAGATGGTGATGGATACAGCAGGTGGTCTTTTATACTAACAGTTACAGGAGGCAACGCCACCTGCTGGATCCATACTAGGCAGCAACTGATTTTACCCATTCCATTCTAGCATCTAACATTAAGAGAGACTTGTCCTTCCCACTTCACTTCTGGTGTATTGTCTTGAGCCTGCTCATTTCTATAGACAGAACTTCCCTAATAACAGGGAGTGAATGGCAAATTAGCAAGAAGGGAGACACCTTGTGGCAGACACCTTAAAGAAGCTTTTTTTTTTTGGTAGAAAATATTTATAAATTACATTTTAGTCCAAAATCACATGCACTATTACATGAGGCTAAGTTGAGTAAGCTTAAGTCTAAGTATCTAGTGACCACTTAAAGGAAATCTGTCACCAGAAATTAGGTTTTTCAATTTTTTCATGCTATGTATATTTAATCTTAAAATTCCTGCAGTTCTAACTTTGTCCACTAGGCCATATAATATGCTGACGCATCAGTCACCTCACTTATCAGCACACTGATGATCATAGCTATCCTGTATATGTAGATAAGACACAGAATCCGCCAGTCACATAAGATGAGGTCACAGCTTATTTACCCCCTCTGTGTGCAATCATCTTTGCTAAGGTCACAGAGAATGCCTAGAAAACTCTCCCATACAAGTGAATTGGATCTGCTCCTAGCCAATGTGTCTATGGCCCATAGTCTTTCTATAGGAAACAGGAATGTTTTAAGCTTAGTGGTAAAAGTTGGAATTGCAAGTTTTATATTAGGAGTTTCTTTTTAAATATAGATATTAATATGGAAAACTAAAAACATCCCCAAAAATTCTTAAAAAAAAATAAGTTTAGCATAAAAATGTGATTGAAAAAAAGTTCATTTCCTGGCGACACATTCTCTTTAAGGTCCAAACTCAAGTCACTAAAAATCCAGGTACAGTCCTTGTGATTCTACTGGACGGTATGCCTAAAGCATTGCCTACGCACTGAATTGTTTGCAGTTTTGTGTGTGCCTCATACTGTACGTGTCGAGCAGTTGGAGCCGGGTACAGTCACACTTTTTACTCCTTTCTATACAGTTTTCCTGCTGCTGATAAGCCCAATCATTAATAAATGTCAAGGAGACCTGCTTATAGGGAACAAACCCATTATAAAATAAAATGTGCCTCTTTGCAGATAATCCCAGCAATACAAATTATTTGCTGTTCATCGGAAACATCTGTTCTCGTCGCCAGTGTCCACGCTCACAGACAGAGAGAATGCCATGCTTTAAATGTGGAGACAAAGGCCCGGCAGCTGAGGGTCAGGCCTGGAAGATAAACATGTACCTTTTGTTGGCATTTAAGTGGTTTCTAAGAGACAGACTCCCACCACCTTTGTCACTGTGAAACACACACTTGGAAGGCTGTTTCCATGGCTATGCACGTACATGATGAGATTGAGATTTTCATCCCTCCCATCCAGAGCTCTAAATTTTCCACTGTCGTTCTCCTGAGCCACGTGCTTGGTCCTGAATATCCACGCCTGCAGCATCTGCCGCCCTGGGCTCACAGGTGCAAACTGGATTTTGCATACTGTTTACTTACTTATCCCTTTGGGATTTTTTTATGTGTATATTTATATACAAACACACACTGGGGAACACCCCTGACATTTATGTTGCCAAAAAAAGACTAGACGGCTACTACCAGACATGGATGGAGCCATTTATGGGCTTGTTCACATCTGCGCCCGGGACTCCGTTTTGCAGTTTTCCGTTTTCTGCACAAAACAGGGCATGAGACGGAAAGCTGCAGGACACTTTAATACCCATTCATTTGAGCGTTTTATGCTCTCCACAGCGAAACCGTTTTTTTTTAAACGGACACAGAGTCGGACATGCAGTACTCTGTGTCCAATTTGAAAAAAACAATTTTGTTGCGGAGAGCATAAAACGCTCACCGGCGCTCACGGCCGGTCTCAGCATGACAGGTTTCCGTCTTCTGCATGCAGTAGACGGAAACCTGAGAACGGAGAGCCGAACACTAGTGTGAACCCAGCGTTATCTGTATTGGTTTGTACTTTACTACTGGATTTGTTTGGAAGATTTACTAAGTATTTGTGAAATAAAAATCAATATCAAAATTCCCAAAGTACTATTGTAAATCTCTGTTCTAAAGTCATTTATAACTATAGGATTTCTGCATGTTCATGTGCCATTTTTTATAGTTATAATCTGATTTTTTTTTCTGCTATATTAACATTAAATAAACTATATGATCCGATAATATAGTGGGTCTGTGCAAGTTGTCCAACGATTGGCCAAAAATGGCTGATCATGCCAAGCACGGGGATTTTTAGGCCACATCCACCCAACAATATCTAGAAATTCTGATCTGTTTTCAGCAGACATAAGTCTGACGCCAACCAGCCCCGAATATGTCCGTGTGCTATTCCAGTGTGCTATCTGTGTTTTTGTAACCAGCCAAGCATTTTTCTTCAACCACTGCAGGGAAAATTCACTATTACAATGATGGTGGGAGATAAGCCATGCTCAGCTCATAGAGAAGGCATATAAAATGGAGTTGATATCTTGGCCCCAACAACTATCCGACAAGAATTTCAAACATGGCCAATTTCTTTAATAAAGTTTCTAATTCATTCCCTTACAGATTTTTGGAACACACTGAACTGCCCCATGCAATATTACTATAGTATTATACAAACCATGGCCGGGGCATCTATATTATTAGGAGCGTGGAGAAGGATGTTCTATATGAATATGGTGCACACTTGTGTACTGTATACAACTCCCTATATGCTATGTAATAATCTTCTTGCATTATATATCCAGTACAAATAATGTCTTAGATAATGGCAGTAATGATGTACAAAGAAGCAGTAAATATCACAATCTGTCAGATGCTCAGTCCATCGCTGTCCCATGCGGCTTCCTGTCTGCAGGCTTTTTGTTATTACTTATTAATGAACATTTGCAGTATTTTCATGGCCAATCTAATTTGTATGGCCAGCTTTGGGCAATAAATTTAGCAAGGGGGCGAAAATGTTATGAGATAAATGAAAAATAGCATTATTAACCTGCTTACAGACTGATGTAATGCATACCCATGTGACTGCTGAAGCCCAAGCACAGACCTCGGGTGGGTATACGACATCACAGAAGTGGGTGGTAGAGGACTGAAGACCCTTGGGAACATGCGCCAGGTACCTTAGAGAGCTCAGTTGAGGTGATGACAGGTGAATATTATTGTATTTTATTTTACTGCAGCTTCCTGGGTCTCTTCTTATTACACTCTGGGGTCTCAAGAGACCATGAAGGATAATAGTGGTTTGTGGGTGATGGACCCCAAAGATTTTTTGGAAAATCTTTGCAGCCAAGGAAATAGAGAGCACTGCGGAAGTGAGTGAATAGACAGACAAGTAATGCGTCTTTTATTGGAATCACCCTTGGCTCATTTTTTTTTTCCTATCTCAGAAACCCCCTTCACTGGTACTACGGTAGTTGTTACATTTCTGTTTGGGAAAACTGAAAATCTCCTTCATATTTACATTATATGCTGTGAAGTTGCCCAGATAATCCAGCCTGCGTGGATATGGTTTATTGCCAGCACATACAGTATAAGAATCTTCTATATAAACAGCTGTCCCCGAGCGAGTCTTATTATATTTGTGAGTATTGAGCAGAGTAATCACATCATTATTCACATATGGCGGGAATAAATAGCCCAGATACTGAGCGCTCGCTGCAGAATATAAACCTCCAGAAAATAAAAGTCTATGTCTCCAAGATATGGCGTAATAAAGAAGCAGGGATCCCAAGCTTGGAGTGGCGGGACTCCTGTATATCCGCTTAGATATCATTATACTAATAGGTTGGCCTTACAGGTAATGTAGCCCCCCATGACTTGCCCATTTGATGGATGCCAAGCTAAGCCAAAGTGTCTGCTAATTTTAATAGTGAAGAATAAAAGGCCAAAGTCAGTTCTGCTAACAGCAGCTTATTGTCTGGGGAATGTTGGGGACATTAAAGTGTCCTCATAAGAGTATGTTGCAGAGTTCCAAATTAGATAATTAATTAACAGGCCAAGATGAACTGCAGCCATTTCTCTTTAAGCCTGGAGAACTAATTGAAGACACGAGATGGTAGTGTATCAAAAGAGTTCTGCTTTATTATAAGAAAAAGGTAGTTTAAATACATTACAGACAAAGAGCTGGCTTGGCTATTCTAATCAGGTACAACATAATTGGTTATAGAGATATAAGACAAGCCTGGCACATGGCTATTGGCTGAGGCTCATTATAATTTTCCACACTGGGGTGGACTTTCCCATGAAACAAAGAAGGATTCAAATACTTATGTGTGAGCTAACATCCCAGACTATCTATATGTATATATCATGGCAAAAGAGATAAGATGACATGTTCCATAGACCCTGTGTCTATACACTCTAAGTGACCTTCATATACCATAAAATATGACAGAGTGCCCAGATACCATAAGATTAATACTTTTGTTGGTTATGTGTCCATGTAAGGGTGTGATGTAGTAAACTGTCAGTAACTAACTTTGGTCAGTAGGTGGCAGCAAATTAATAAATGCCCATAGGGAATTAATGCAATTAATTCTTCAGAATGTAAATATTGTTCGAGGTTGCAAACTCTGATTACAGATAATTACTGGGACATTTTGGACTCCTACAAGCCTGGCAGTGTGCTGGGATTGCAGTTTTGATACCTTGCACTGGAGATAGTCATCTGCATCATCCATTACCAGGAAACAGGAAGTAGAGTTCTGTGGAGAGAAGGGTCCTGGCTGGAGGTGATGTGCTGAGGGGACAGTGGAGACCTGACATGCTGGAAGGCAGCCTGTGCTCTGCTGGATGGAAGAACTGCCATGCTGGCTGTGGACTGAGTCTGGAGACACAGAGTCTGTGGTGCTACTTTTGGGACTGAGTCTGGAAAGCTCTGAAGCTCAGAAGGTAAAGGAGACCACATGAGAGGAAGGCCTCAAGGACTTGTAAGTACGGCTTGGCCGCGTCCACGTGTTCCACGTGGTGATATATAAGGGACTCTTACGCTGACACCTTATCATCTGGGAAATTGGCCTGTCTGTTAAGTGGAGAGCTGGAGCATAGGATATAACTGTACTTTTATGTGAAGACCCCATTTCACTGTGGATTACAAATAGTATTGCGCAATACTTAGGGTGCACCCCAACGAGGGACCGATCCAGGAGAACCGTGTTCTTAAAGGACTTGTATCTGGTACCTGTTAAGTAACTGTGGGAACTAGGAGTATAGTGTTAGTTTGCTGCAATATTCTGTTGCATATTAGTTTGTATTTCTTCTCTGTTTATACCGTGTTATATGTTTTCCCAGATCGCTATTCTGTGACTTATTCAGTAAACTTTGTCCTGGGGATTAAAACACTGTGTGCGTCTGTGTGGCATCGTGTACCTGCTGAACCTGTGGGCCCAGCCCTTGGTCCTCTTTCATCCATACATCATGTAAAGGAGGTAAGAGATATACAAAGTCAGCTGTATCTTCTCAAAATGAGGCCCTTGAGAGATAATGATTAGCAACCTCTGCATTAACGTTCATTATCACATTCCTTAAAGTCTAACAAAGGGCCTCCTTGACTTAAGCAGAAAAATCAGTTTATATGTGAAAGAGCACAAGATGGCTGCCAAAATACAAAGATGGAGGACTTAACTCCAGGAACAAAGGATTGGAAATCCAACCTCACCTAGTATTTGTCATCTTGGCACTGGCAAGTGCCTCCCATACACACGGTATTAAACTATCAGCTGGTCACCCCCATTGCCCGAATTTAACCCAATGTGTATGGCGCAGCTAATGGCTATGCACAGAAACACCTAGGGACCAACCATGAAAGTTGGTATGTATTATATATTATTCTCTATATGAGTATTACCCTCTATAGACAAACTGGTAAGGAGAACGTGAAACTAATGGTGTTTGACATTAGTTCCGCTTTCTTGCTGGATCATAAAGTATGTCCTTCTCAGAAAACCATGTTATGCTATGCTTTAATAGTTCTCTTTATTGGGTTGCGTTACAACGTATAGTTTCTTAAAATTGGACAATTGTGAATAGTTTTGAAACAATTCTGCATTATGTAATAGTCATAGGATGTAACCATATTACACAATGGCCGTCACATATGGATTTCATTATACATGTCAGGTATACACAGGTCAGATATCTTGTACAGTATCAGTTTTACATTACTCACCAGTCATATTTAGCTTATGCTACAGCATGGTCAATATACAGTGACAAGATGGTATCATTGTATCTACCGGTGTTCGAGGCTTATACTGCCAGGGACGGGTAACCTATTACATGCCATGAGGAAGGGACGATTTGAGGTCCCGAAATGCGTAGCTGTTCTATGCTGTGTCATCTGCTAACACCCTCGGATAGCCTGTAATGGCATTTACTATGAAGTAATAAAAGTTTAATTTTACTTTTCCTGCCTGGCGGATGCTGGATTCCTTCATTCGTGTACTTCTATGGTTAATGCTGGCAGAGTCCGCCTTCATCCGTGCAACCCCGGAGGAAACCCAGATTCAAGGGTGAGCTGGGTTTGCTTTCTAAGTGTGTTAACCTATTACATATCACAATATATAGGATTTACATAGTTGGTGATGGAGAACTGCTTTGTGCTCTACAGTAACTTGTTCAATGACACCACTCAGACATCAAACCTGTTTATTATACAATTGTGCAAAAGTTTCAGGCAGCTTTGGAACAGAAAGATTGGAGCAAGCCTACATCCACAAAAGATCTGTGCCTAGTTCTCCAAGATGGCGGGAACAATGTCCCTGCCAAGTTCCTTCAAAACTTTTTGTACAGAACAGTACGATGATGACGTTTCAAACCATTGGACCAAATCTAGGGCAACCTGTAGGTATATCCAGTTTGGTTGAGACACATGTGGGTCTTTGTATGAACCTGACAAATGACTGGACATGCAATAAAGTGTTAATCCAGTTATTTGTCCAGGAATGTTACTGTTCCTGGTACCCAATAAACCCACAGAACTCTCCGCACTCAGGACTTTCCCTCTGATCATAAGATAAAAAATACCATTTACTTTCAAAGAAATGTCCTGTTGTGAAGTAGAAATCTGATCTCCAAGATGTTATGAAATCTTTCTAGTATCGGTTGTCTAAACAAGTGAAACAACATGTCACTCTCAATACAAGGACTTTCAGAGAGGAAGGACCCGACTTATAATAATGTTCACATTAAACAGATTGTAAACGTAATCTGATTTCCAATAAATGGTTCTGCTGAGCACTTTATTCCAGTTTTACGAGGCAGAATCCTGTGTATTTGCCAGAGCGTCCTCACTATATTCTACACTCTAGAAAGCGTGCATTACTGGTATCCACCCCAAAATGCTGAACCAGGACTATCTTGGGCGGGGGGACATGGGAATTGTTACAATCAGGGATGAGAATCTCTAAGATTGCCTCTATTGCAGATAAAGAGTTACCCAAACTCAAGTCTACAATACAGACTACATGCAATAGCATAACAACATGCAAAACAATGCTGTAAAGTTATATCCCTAAATGCCACCATTAAGTCCAAATAACAGAGCTTCAGTATAGAACACCAAATTAAAATTCTCATTGAGCCCTAATAATACCATCATGCCATCATGCAGCACTTATATAAGATAGTATAATGCCAAGTCTTCATACCAAGCACCAGACCCTGCTGTGAATGATGCCCATATGCTTCCTACATAGACACTGCTGTTGGCACAGTATGTACGCAGTTAGTGGCCACTCTGTCCTATGTCACATTACATATATGGGACTATACTATGTAGTGTGACTATATATAATCACAATGTATGGTAATATATAAGAACATGCTATGTGGCACTAGATGCTACTGTATTAATGCCTTATTAAAGGGGTTATCCAGTTTCTAGTATTGATGCCCTATCCGTGACTGTTTGCAATAAACAAGGGTTTACGTACATGTGAAGCATAAATGACATCACAATGACATGAAGCATAAATGACAGCAGTGGAATATAAGGGATCAGACAGACAGTGGCAGAATGCATTTTCCTATAAGACTTGCTTGCTGTATATATCCAGTATACACCCATTGGTTCATACACTGTATACAAAAAAGCATTGCATTGAGATCACCAGTACTGTAGGTAACAACTCGTGACTGATAACATTTGATTCTATGGCTTAGAGACTTTACTGGATCAAGGAAGACAAAATACATTAAATAAATGTAAGATTAATAATGAAGTCGAACCCAACAATAAAAGGAGTAGAGATCAGGAAATCTCATCTTGCCTGTAAACAGTAATTCTGGCAGATATTTACTTTTTCAGATCTTTACACCATTGTTCTGTACATACAGTCACTCTTAAAGGGATTTTCCTATCTGGGAAAGTTATCTCATAGCCACAGGATAGGATGTAACTTGAAGATTGGTGGGTCCGACTACTCAGACTCCCACCGACTGAATGGCCAAGGCATGTAATATGCGGATGGGCTGGTGTACCACAGTGAGAGCTGCTCTCTGTGGATCAACACTATAAGCTAACAGGTGTGTTATAAGGGTCAGGGTCGATATGGTACAGAAGGCTGTCTATTATACTATCGATCACCAATCCTAACTTGTATTCCCCATCAAATTAGAATCTCTACAGCAACTTTTCTTAGAGCTCTGTGTTATGTTGTTCCTCTGTTACTCCTGCTGTACTCCTGTGTTGGTGTCCCTACACAATCTGACATTGGCTGTACTGGTTGGACATTGTTTATGGACAATGTCGCTGACTGCTAACACTCAGTTGTCAATACAGTATGTTATTTCACGGGAAATGCAAATGAATGAGACTGACTTGCAATATCACCACATTGTTTTTTAGCCAGGTAAGTTGACATGTATCGTACATTCTGAGGAAAAACATGAACGCATTTCATACTATCATTATTATATCTTGTGACTTGAGGAACCAATTGCGACTATTAGATGAACAGGTAGAATTCTGTCTACTTCAAATTTAGTTCGAAAAAGTCTTTGTTTTTCCTCGGAATGTACGATACATGTGAACTTACCTGGCTATAAAACAATGTGTTGTATTTTATTATATTTATTGCCCCACATTCAGACAGGTCATGTTGATGCGGTTTCCTCTTTACAGGAGGATACAACAGTACAATATTATAATACTCATATCTGATAAAGTGGCTTTGTTTCCACATGCGTCAGTTTGAACAGATGCTGGCTCAAGCTATAACATTGCTACTAATGTTTGGATTTAAAAAAATACAATAGGGTCTGGCTTTTGAACAACTTTATTTAAACAATGTTGATTAGTGAAAAGCGTTGAAATTAATTAGTGAAATTGGATACATCGGGGGTGGATACAACATATTGGTATGTTGTTATTCAAGTGATACGCTATGACTAAGCGGGATGTTTACCCCGAAACGCGTTAGCGTTTTCTTTTAACGCACTCACTTTATATGTTTTTTTTCCTGGCACTTTTTTCTATTGTGTGAACTCTGTTTTTTAATGGATTAAATTAAATTTGGACTTTTAGTACCTAAGGAGTGTTGCAAGTTGATTTGCTTCTATTGCATCGTACCTATGGTCAGCCCTCCTATAGTCCGGAGAGAAGGTTTGGCACCTTGAAGATTTTTGCTCGGTGATGTGGTAAGAAAACAGTCTACTTTTCTGTTTTTCACAGCAACAAACACTATAGTCCTGGACGACACCTTCAGAGATCAGTTTTAGTCTTATTATTCACCCCATTACATGCTAAATCAATGTACCTCTGTAGAATGTTGGCAAAACCAGACTCTCCTAAACATCTCCATCTGCTAAATGCACTGCTACCCCCTCCATCATGTTCTTATATACGCACATTAAAGGTGTAGGATTTATGGAACATTTTGGTAAATCTCATACTACCTGGGACTTAGGAAACCTTCTTATCACCTTCTAAGTGTAATGCAGGCTCCCGCTCTTCTGCAACTACCTCTTCCATATTATCTACTGTAGCCTTCTCCATCCATTCCATGTTATGGGCCATATGACCCTATGCACTCTGCATTGACGGTTGCAGATCTCCTACTTTAAAGAGGACCTTTCATGTCCTCAGGCACATGCGGATTTATGAACCGTTATAAAGCGGACAGTGTACTGAATTCAGCGCACTGTTGGCTCATGTGCCCCGGGGCTGGAGATATTGGTGCTGTTAGTTTAAGCAATGATCTCTACCCACTGTCAGAAGGATGTTCCTGACCGTCTTAGCTGGGCTTTTAGGAACGCCCCCCCCCCCCCCCCCGACTCATCCATAGACTAATACTGGGGTGTGTTCTTCACAGCTCAGCGTCGTCTCTGGGCGGTAAGGAACGCCCCCTCTGACATTACAGGGCTATGAACAAGTAGAATCAGGTGGGATTGTTCCTCACAGCCCAGCTAGACAGTCAGGAATACCCTTCTAACAGTGGGCAGAGATCGGTAAAGGCACAGATATCTCCATTCCGGGGGCAGAGAACAGGAAAGCCGGCAGTGTGCTGAATTCAGTGGACTGTCTTCTCTCTAGCGGTATATAAGGGTGCATTCACACGGTGTAACGTGCCGCGAGATTTGGCACGTGTACGCCGCGTGACCCTTTGCGTGCTGTACACGCTCCCATTCATTTCAATGGGAGCGGGGATCGTATGCGCCGCGCTAGTTTGCGGCGTACAAGTGCCAAATCTACGCTACACCGTGTGAATGCACCCTAAAATTGCATGTTCCTGCATGTTGTACATGAAAGGTCCTCTTTAAGAAGTATGTACTGGGACTGGTTTCCTCTGTTCCTAGACATTTTTCCATTTCCTTTCCCCATTTCGTTTGTACTATCCCCTCTTATTTTTACAGTTATAAAACTCTTTAATAAAACCCACAGACTAATAGGAATTCCTTGTCCCCAGTACTGTGAATAAACAAGGTGTACAGCCATGCTATAGAATATCGTATAATCTCCAGGTAGTTGTAATTCCTTATCTATATGCCATATTACTTTTAGATATATTGCGTTGTGTTAGGGAGGACGACTAGCTGGACAGATTAGATTCTTTCTGCTGATACTAGAACAATGTTCTGGAGGCTTTGCAGATGACGTGTATTCCTACATTTGTTCCTTTTGACATTACGGCTTGCAGACGTCCATCCTTTGAAAAGGAGAGCTTGTTCCAACACAAAATATATGCATCCTGACCTATCAGGCGAGAGCCTCACTGCCAGCTGCAGACTCTTATTTAAAAGCCAATTCATGTCTAATTTGGCAGTAAGACTCCAATTTGTGACTCGCTGCCATCACTCCTGACAACAAGAAGGTTAAGAAGCCAGCTCACGTCTGACTTGGCAGTAAAACAGCAGTTCAATCAAATAGAAGCCTGTATTTTCATGCACGGTTTGCTTAAAGATGAAGTCACAGCTCCGGAGGAATAAAAATACTCCTTCTCGCTGACAATCATGTTGCCGAGAGGATGATTTATGGAATGCAACCAATTCCTTAGCCCAGGAATGTACAGTACGTTAACACTCAACATATGGATGATGACGGTGTTGTCACGCCATCAGATATGAAGGACATAAGTCTTGGCTTTTAATTTTCTCTTCTAGGGGTTAACTGGGACTTATACTGTATATTGAAGCTCTATCCTTAGCATGGGTCAGCAGTATGTGATCACAGATCAGCTGGTTGAAGAGGCTGCGCCCTTTGGGTGTACAGTGCGGCGTCTTCACAGAATACTAAGTACAGCAAACAAATTGTAGGGGCTGTACCTGGCATTATAACTTAGCCCCATTCACTTCAGCTGCCATGACATCATCGGAACAGGAAAGTGGGCTGCAGCCTCTTCAGCTGATCAGAAGTGGGCCTGGTTGTTGGACCTCCACCAATGACCTATCAATAAGTAAAAGTGTTGCCATGCTATATTTATATATTGAGAAAAACAGCAATAACTTGGCAGCTTTTTGGAGCAAAGAGGGTGTTGCCGCTGAACTCTATGGAGCAATGACAATACCTGCATTCCAAAGGGCTAACATGCATATTGAGAAAAACAGCAATGGATGCACCATGGCTGGGTAGATAAAGGAAGTCTTTCACCAGAACCCAACATAAGACATATAGACAGCACAAAAAGGGGTCCCTGGCCAGGACCCGCCTCTATAAGCCAGGGCTCCAGAAGAGGGTATACATTATACACGTATGGATATGTACAAAGATTACACAAAGCTTCTAGCACTACTGTCTCTGCACCAGTAAGGACCCTCTGATGTCTAACCTCATGAAAGCTGCCACAGAGGTAGATGATATATTATTATGGATTTATAGGTATATTTCATATATATATATATATATATATATATATATATATATGTATATATATATATCCCCTACTTATAATACACTTTGCATCGCCACAAGGTTTTCCTAATCCGGTAGAAGTTTCCCCGATGTGTTTGGTTTACGGCCGATAACCAGCACCATAACAAAATCTTGGCAATTGCCACTGCCTGCAAAAATCCTAATTGGCTTTTGTGTGTTGCGGGCGGCGGTGCCCTCTGCAGATCAGGCTTTGGCTGCTTTGGGACTAAAGCAGGTGCTCTCAGTGAATAGTGCCCACACCAATGAGACGCCAGCAACAAAGAACTGTATCTATCCCAGTGACAAAAAAAATGCTATTCATTCAAGGCGAGAGAGACGGGCGAGATGGGAGGTATGACGTGTCACTTTAACCTCTTATGGACTGGACTGGTGCCAACCTCTTAGGTTTGAGCTGCCTTTTTCCAGTTATTGTTGTGTCCAAGCAAACTTATCACATTGAAAATGCAGTCCTATCTATTGAGAAAGCTATACATCAATGTGCTCTATAACATGCTGCCTGCTGACTGGGCAGCACATGCAATATGACAGGTTCCTTTAAATTGACATTCATATGCACTAGATTTGTCACTAGTTTTGTTAGTTATTCCCAGTGCTATACTCTTTAAGATGACTCCAAATCTTGAGTCACTGTTTGCAGTGATACGGTCTCTTTGTCCTAGGACCAGGGTACCTGGAACCTGTACTTTCACTTGTCTTAAGTCATCTTGACTTTACAAAGCTGCAAAAATTGTTCCTCTCTGATAAAATATATAACAAGGCAAGTTTGTTTGTCTCTTTAACAATGTAGGCTCTGTTCACAATTGCATCAGGTGGCAGTTCCATTACATTTCATTGAAAGAACATCTTTGTATGTTGTACTTTTCTTGCCAAATGACAGCAACCACAATGGAGTCCCAACAGATCCCAATACAGGTTAATTGCACTGTGAAGTGCTGTGTGGATCTGTAAGATTATGGATCTGGCAAAGCATTATATATGTAGATGTGACAGAAAAGGAATGCGACACAAGAACCTGACAAAGGTGACATAGCTAATGTGATCGGGTTGTCCCAACCTCAAATTCTCTGCCCCTACTCTATGGTGTGGCGAACAAGCAGCATGGTTTCCTACCATTGAGGTGGCGACATACATCAGATGAATATCGCCTGAACCTGCAGACCATGTAATGTTTATGCCGCTGTCCTATCTCACCCCACATAAGTTGCCGCTAGACATGTCTGGCAGTGGCTTACACACTACAGATGCTTCGGATGTTGATAAGTTTGATCAATACTTGTAAAGATAACTTGTAGACTGTCTTAAGACACTGTTAATCTCCCTGACTGTATCTTTGTCCTTTATCAGTGTCTATACCTTGTAAAAATGCTGCAAATAGCGGCACAGAAATGTTAGCTTGTGAGATGTGTAAGTGGTAAGTAATACACATGAGAGGACATTATATTTTGTTGCTACATTAAACAATAAATCCGGTTAAAGTGATCTTCTACATCAGACATCTTCTCACAGGTCTGCAGTAGACTTCCCCTCTAAGTTTAGTAAGGCTCAAATATACAATGTGACGGTTTATTAATAATGTATTTACGACTTTAATCTTTCATTGTTTATTAATATATTAAAGGTAGTCTGTGGAAATATACTGGGATTAGCCCCGATCCATCTGAATACAGAGCTTATTATCAGCGAATATATTTTAATCCGCTATATAATAGATGTAAGTTTACTTTTCAAGAGAGTTACTTGACAAAGATTATCCTTAGATCCTGGAAACAAAATAAGTTGGATGTGCAATGTTTGTTTTCTGAATCAGAACTTCTCCTTCAGTGACCCAGGTTACTCAAATAATATTAGAAATCCCCATTTCTTTTTCCTATACCCACAGTGAGTGGCAGCTTCTTACATTATGCCCAGAGGAATAAAGACCCCCATATACATAAGAGAAAAGTCAGTAGGATTCCAGACAGGACGACCATCTTCACATCTGCATTGAAGGTACCACTAGGAGACTTTGTCATAGATTCAGTCTTAATTCATGGACCAAAAAATCTGGCATGCAAGATTTTTTCACCTGACAAAATGGTGGACAATGGGGTCCATCAGGATCTGTTTGGATTTGTGCCCATTTGGATTTCTGTTTCTATAACTGAGCAGAAATCCCAATGCAGATGTGAACAGAGCCTTATGTATATGAGGACCTCTTGACCTCATGATGATTTTTATCACTCTAAATCCTATGTTCAGGGGCGTAGCTAGGGAATGTGGCACACCTGAGGTATATACTGTAGGTGCTGGTTTTCAGGGGGTTCCATAAGGCCATTTTTACAGATTTAGACACAGAGTAAGGGTAGTGAACTAAGCCTTAGCCCCGGGTAAAGGAAAGCCTGAGTTATAGCTGTGCTGTGTTCCTCTAGTCTCCTCTAACCACTTAAAACACCCCCATGCTTGAACGAACCAACAGTGCAAATCTATAGGAGATTAGGGAGGAAGCTATTGATGGTGTATTGGTACTTTAAGATAGTACAAGCTATTCTTATGTTCAAGAAATGTTGAAAATCTTCATATATACAGTAAGAAAACCAAGGTAGTAGTCTTAAAATGCAGATAGAATTTCATCTGTTGTAAGTACAATACAGTGCACCCTTGTTCTAAATACAGTACATTATCGGAAAACAATGTCACCTATACAACATACTGACATAAATTGTACTTACCCAATAACTCGACACCTCGGGTCAACCCATAAACGTCAATCAAAGCCCAGAGAGGTTCTGTGGTCCGTACTCCACTGAAGAATAGCATTGCACCCGAATCATTGACCCTGTAGAATACTCGGCCCTTTTTATCCACCCAGAAAGCTATGATGTTTCCTTCATTTGCAAATTCTTCTGGCAACGCCTTGGCCCAGAATCCAGTCTGAGACACAAGGTCAGGACAAGCATATTTGGGTAATGTGTCAGGGTTAATCCTTGAAGGATCTTTGGATGTAAAACCAAGTCTGAGAGCTCCACTCCAGCAACATTGCTTCTTTGTGATCTGCGAAAGACAAGACCACTAGTGAGTATGGTGTAGGTGTTTGTTTTCTTATAGGAGTTGTCCAGTTTAAGCAAGTAAATATTATTGTTTGTATAATGAAAGTTGTGCATTGCTCCAATATATTTTCTATATTGTTTCCTCACAGTTTTTAGATCTCTGCTCGCCGTCATTCTTTATTTACGTCCTGTCATGTGTGGGACACACGGTCTAAAGGTGCCCTATTATGTCTCTATACAACTAATGTGTTCCCTGTTGATTATAATACAATACAATAAATTTAACACTTGATACAAACAATCCCTCTACCAACTTGACTGCCTGGTCAATAGACACTGTTATACTAAATGGTAATAAATAAAGAGCAATGTAATATCAGGCAGGTTGCACAAAGCAGTCCCTATATATGTTCCATGGTCAGCCGTGGTATGACTAGCCAGGATAACCCTCAGCCTTAGTTGATGTCAGGATTTGGTCTTCTAACTATTTACTGAAAGAATCTTTCATTGCCATTGAGAGATGAGATCATTTGTCATGCCTGCTATGAAAAGCAGAAGCCACCTCTCAGCCTCGGCTGCCCACGGTCTCTAAAACTAAATTTAGCATGGTGATTTCCAAGCCACAGTCCTGTGACCATAATACAATGAAGTCAATATTCTACTACATTTATTGTATTATACAGGTGGGGATGTGGATAATGTCTGATTTCTGGGTGATCCCAGTGATAATGAGATATCCATATCCAGCAGTCCCATAGAAGTGAAAGGATTGGTGGCCATATTCACATGGTGCACTCAGGGGGGGAGAAGTCCTCCACTCTCCTAAATTCTGGGTGTCCCAGATGTCAAACACCCACCAATGAGACACTTATCCTCCCATTCGGGAGGGGACTTCCAACAGGGAAATAAAAACATTGAAATGTTAATATTCACCTTTTATTCATATAGTATGTGGGGGGCCCCCAGTTAAGTTTGCAATGGGGCCCCGTCTTTCCTAACTATGCCCATGACTATAGTTAGTTAATAAAACTAATAAAACATCCTTTGGTAATTTCTTTAAGAAACGCGTCAGAGAGTGGAATAATCCTGCCCCATACAATAGATGTGACCTCAGTCCATAGCTATACGCATTGCTCATATAAACAGATATTTTCACTCCTCCTGCATGTTCTTCTATATTATAAAGAAAGGCCAACCATACATATAAAGTCAATTGATCGTGTATTTTGATTGTCAAACACCATAAGGTATCATGCGTAACAATACCGAGTCACCATCTACTTTTGAGATCCAGTTTATTTATGTAGGATAGCCAGCCAAGACAAAGATCTTGCATGTAATGGGACTTGACAGACTATAGCCGCAATCATTACGCCTGGTCCAAATATGCTTGTTCGATACGTATCCTTTCCTTCAATTTAAATGAAGGCAGCCTGGCGTGAAGTTTCAGAACGACGAGCTGTCTATGAGTGCGGTTTCCCTCACAAAATATATTGTGTACACTATTTTTTCCCCCTCACTTGTAGATTTTATAAAACAGTAAAGGCCAGCTGTGTTTTCCTTCTTCATGCCAATTTAGCAAAGAAAATTAACATATCCCAAACCAGATTGACAAGCGAGAGCAGCCAGAAGATTTTTGCCGCAAATGGTAATTGACTTGGAGGCTCTGTAATGGCTTGACCCCATGTCATTGCTAGATGAAGTGGAAAGGCGCATGGCAGTCAGATTTGGGCAAAGTCATTCTTGGTAAGTTTCATCAAACTTAGAATGTTTTTTTACTTATTAACAATGTTGAGCCGAAAAGATAAAATTATATTTATAGAATGAAAAGTTATGCAGCTTTCTAATAAACTTTGTTTTAATTTCTCCTGATTTTTGGGTTGTTTTAGCGAATGAAAGCATTAGGTACATGGCTTTAGGCTAGGGCTATGGCCATGACTCCTGTTGTGCGTCCAAAAATCACCATGTCACCCTGTGACTTCTTCACTAATGTAAGTGAACTGAGTTACAATGCAAACCTAAGGTTGTTGAAACTACGACTTCTAGTCGCAAAGAGAGATGGTTGTCACAGTTGCAGCACCCTTGGCGGTTGTAGTAAGACTCCATTCATTTACATTCGTAAAGGAGTCACTGAATCCAGCACAGTTGGAATTTTTCAGTTTGCCCCGCCATTCATGAGCAATCAGTGTAGTTAGTTTTGGTGCCTGATATCCTAACTAGACTCTCTAATGTCAAGTGTGTGGTGTCAGGCAGGAGCAGGCAAAGCAGAATGATTCTGAGACCTGACAATGGCAATCTGAGTCACACCCCTTTGCCTTCTCTTGCCTGACATCACCCACTTCACATTAGAGAGTCTAGTTAGTATATCAGGCACCAAAACTACTTGCAATGATTGCTTGGAAAAAAGTCCAAATGTGCTGGAATCAATGGAGTGGTGTCTAATGAAGGATGAAAACAATTGAAGGTGGGGAACGGTCTACTTTATAGTGACTCTTCAGTCCAAAAGTAAAATTTTACTATAAATTGGAAATATATAGTCAACATACTAATTGACCTTTTATTGAACCATGCTGAAGAACGTTGCTCCCATGACTCTCATTCCACAAAATCTCTGGAGATTTCCCCTTGCATAAACCAGCGCCAACAACTTGTCTTCAGTGGGGTCTCAGGTGCAGCAGCAGCTTCTTTCCCATTACAGGACTTATCCAGGACTATGTTATTGTTTGCTGTGACCTCTTCACTATATACCAAGCACAACACAAAACATTATACAGTGGTGGTGCTTGGTATTGCAGCTTATCCCAACGCATCATATGTCACTGTCTAAGAAGAAGAAGTAGAGATCAATATCACAGTCCTGGATAACCCCTTTAAGTATATGAGTAAAGTTTGACCCTCTGAACAGAAATCAGACATCTAGAAAATGGTGGGGAGCTGCAACACACAGGGCATACACTAGGAATGGTACATAACACAACAATATATATTCAATGAGGATAATTTAAAGGGGCTTTCCAGATATTAAATTGCTTTTTCACTAGGGTAAGTTATCACTTTTCCCAAGACCCCGCTCCTCCTTATTCAAAGTCTATGCTGGCTGGGCAAGGCAGCCATATAACTAAACTACTGCTGCATTCAACAAATTCTCATAATACTCAACAGCCTTAGGACCCCATCTAGGGATCAGCATGCCGCTATATACGGTAGTTATACAAGGGAAGATACTTTCATAACATAGCATATGATGCAATGTGATTAAAAGTGGCAAAACCCCTCCGTACAAACTCTGATACACAGTGAGCTAATCTATAACCCAATAGCAGTCTATAGGTGCTCTATTATGGGCTCAGAATAGGAGTGTACATATGACTCTTTTTATGTATCCCAATCCTATTCTATTGTAAACCCTGAAACCTAAAATCATTACTGAATAGGCCAAAAAATGTGATCAGAAATAGTTTTCCCCATAATCCTGTCCCTGCTTCCATTTGGAGATAACACAGTTATTGGGAATGGTTTTTAGGGGGATCTAGGGCACAGGTGTACCTGAATTACACATATTATGTCATATAAGGTGGGATACAAGTCACTAGTTAGGGATCACTGCCTAAGTGCGTTCACACGGAGTAACGTGCCGCGTGATGTGACACGTATACAGTGTGTGTGACTATGCGTGCCGTAAAATCTCCCATTGATTTCAGTGGAAGCCTGGATTGTATACGCTGCGTTATTTTGCAGCCGTGATTTTGCGGCCGTAAAATCACGTCCTCAGTTATCCGCAGTCAGGTGAGAGGCCACAATGCACAGGCCATGTATATTTTTCAGTCTGGTAATTCACTATAACAAACATCCACCCTATTCACAAATTGTGGCTGATACAAATGGTCACTCATACTCCATCTGTGCTTGTAAAATCCTAAATGTCAGAATATAAACCAAGCAGCAGGAATTCCACTTTATTCCTTCATTTTCGTGCGGTCATCCTGATTAGACTCGCATGTTTTTTCTCCGCAGAGCAGGTTGTTGAGTCTGCACTTTTTACATTGTGAAATTTCTGTTCCAGCCTGATGGATGTGTCTTACATCTGGAGTAATGGAAGCTCAAGTAGTGCTGCAAATTTCCAAAAGTACATATTGTGCAGAATCCTACTGGCACATATAGAACATTTCCAAAACTACCCATTGTACACATTCCTAATGGCAGATATATGAAACCTGTATAATAAATGACAGCCCCAAATACAATGGGATGAGATTAGGTACACGACACTATCGCCATCAGACATTACTGTACAGATCATTGACATATGGAACGTACCTTAAGCCGCACTTGTTCATGTATGACTATAGGTCTGTTGCTGAAGGTGATGGCATTACAGAAACTAGCTTGCCTCTTTACTGCCTTGTGTGTGGTATCCATCATGATCTGGGATCCCTTGGCATGGGGATGGAAAAGGAGAGGACTGATCACTAACCCTCCACATTGTGGCATGGGCATGCAGTGCTTCTGCTTGTGATGACATCTATGCGAGGAGGCTGGAAACGTCCCACCTATGGAATCTGAAAAGACATATGGTATAAGAAAAACAATATGCTATATCTGAAACATATATCAAAGATAGTAATATTTACAGTCAGTGACGTACATAGAAGAAGGGGGCCTGAGACACGTGGCTGTATTATGGTGCAGGGCTCTGCCACCTGTCCTATGCTATGCTTCTGGATAGGGGAATCCTGCACATGTTCTGTACCTAAATAAGTCGCTCAGCCTGTAACATCTAGAACCACACCAACTGAAAGTGTTATGGCCTTCACAAGACATGTTACTATTTTCCTATTTTCCGTTTACTACCCTAGCCCACCAGGGATGTTACATTAGTATTACAAGGCATAAACATGCAAATATAGTATCAAATTGCAATAAGACCAAATGGTATGATCCATAGATATATCATTTACGTGTGTAGCTTGACAATATGTGACCATATAATTTACTCCCACGTCTGCACCCATGGATGTTCTTTTACTGGAAATGTAAAGTAAGTTTATGTAAATGCTTTACATTTCTTGGCAGGAATTCTACATTTATCTATTGAATTTTACAGTAGCAAATAATAATCATCAGGAAAGTGAAATTTGTTGTTTTACGTAGTCTCGGGATATGTTTCTGGTTACCAACAAAGGGCCATTGCATGAGGTCAGACCATCTCTACGCCACATTGAGGTGATTTGCAAGTTTCTACAAAACAGCTGCTTATTAAATGTATAATAGACAAGGTATAAGGCAAAGCCTTTGTCCTCCAGTAATGTTCCAGGCATAAAGTGGGCATAGAGTTAAAGCTCTAAATCACTGTAAATTGACTCTGCACCCGGCAATAACGCTCCCACTGTGAGTAGAATAAGTTGTCAGGCAGCACGTCGTGTTCACATCTTTCCTCCAGATGGAAGAGTTATTGAGCCATATGGGTCCAGGGAGGGTGAAACAGAAGATTTTGTAGGTTAAAGGAACTTCATATAGCATCAGCATGGTATCAAACCCCAGCTTGGTTATACAGTGATCTGAAACCTGCTAGGATAAATGTATATATTCATATAATCTGTATATACTGCATATGTTTTATGGCTTTTACAATGTGTGTAAAGTGAACCACAATTTAAAAAAAAAAAAAGCCTTGTAATAGTACATACATAGGGACAACCCCACCCAGCTTGCTCAGGTTCCTCCTGCCATTAACCAGTGTGCAGAACCGCTAACAAAGTGCAGGTCCTGCTCTGTCAGATCCAGCCTGTCCATGTTTTGCATGTGCGGTCATTCATTTACCTGTCTAGTGTGTATTGTGTTATCACATACGGCCGCAGCTGTTTTGCTTAGAGTTTCTAAAGCTGGACTTGGTGCAATCCCTATATAAGGGTTGCCTTAATGACACATCCCCTTTAACGTCTCATAAAGTGATGGCTATGCTACTAAAACTACATGACATCATGGTATACAGTGGAATATGACATTGATTGGTGATTAGGTCATAGAAATTTTGCACAGCCTACCCTGAAAACAGAAAAAATAAAGAAAAATCCTCTTCATTATTTGCTGAAGACGTCTTCTCTTAGGTGGTTACATAGACTTAGTGTTCAGGAACACAGCTAGAACATGAGAGCGATCACTGTAGACGTTATAGGTTTTTCAGTGAGGAGTTCCCCAATACTTTTTGTCCCTGTCCCTATAGAGCTTTATCTTTCTCTCCTACAATGTGTTGGACACACATCCAATCCTTCTGTCTCTTCATGTAATCCCAGACAGACTGGATGATATTGAGGGCCATATCATCACTTCCACGACTCTCTCCACAAATATTGATGGGATTTAGATTTTGTTTTGTAGCAGAACAGTGTTCATTCAGAAATATAGGTCTGCACAACTTTTTCTAACTTACCAAGAATATTACACTTTTAGCCAAGTCTGTTAATAACACATATAATTAATTAATATAACCCCTCTGACAAAGCGACAAAAATGGCTTATGTGTAGAGATGAGCGAACAGTGTTCTATCGAACACATGTTCGATCGGATATCAGGGTGTTCGCCATGTTCGAATCGAATCGAACACCACGTGGTAAAGTGCGCCAAAATTCGATTCCCCTCCCACCTTCCCTGGCGCCTTTTTTGCACCAATAACAGCGCAGGGGAGGTGGGACAGGAACTACGACACTGGGGGCATTGAAAAAAATTGGAAAAAGTCATTGGCTGCCGAAATCAGGTGACCTCCATTTTAGACGAATAGTGGATTTCAAATCCGGGTCATATGAGAATGTGAACTTTGTGACTATGAGACAGGGATAGCTGTACAGGCAGGGATAGCTAGGGATAACCTTTATTTAGGGGGGAATGTTATTAAAAATAACTTTTTGGGGCTCTATCGGGTGTGTAATTGTGATTTTTGTGAGATAAACTTTTTCCCATAGGGATGCATTGGCCAGCGCTGATTGGCCGAATTCCGTACTCTGGCCAATCAGTGCTGGCCAATGCATTCTATTAGCTTGATGAAGCAGAGTGTGCACAAGGGTTCAAGCGCACCCTCGGCTCTGATGTAGCAGAGCCGAGGCTGCACAAGGGTTCAAGCGCACCCTCGGCTCTGATGTAGGAGAACCGAGGGTGCACTTGAACCCTTGTGCACCCTCAGCTCTGCTACATCAGAGCCGAGGGTGCGCTTGAACCCTTGTGCACACTCTGCTTCATCAAGCTAATAGAATGCATTGGCCAGCGCTGATTGGCCAATGTATTCTATTAGCCTGATGAAGTAGAGCTGAATGTGTGTGCTAAGCACACACATTCAGCTCTACTTCATCGGGCTAATAGAATGCATTGGCCAGCGCTGATTGGCCAGAGTACGGAACTCGACCAATCAGCGCTGGCTCTGCTGGAGGAGGCGGAGTCTAAGATCGCTCCACACCAGTCTCCATTCAGGTCCGACCTTAGACTCCGCCTCCTCCGGCAGAGCCAGCGCTGATTGGCCGAAGGCTGGCCAATGCATTCCTATGCGAATGCAGAGACTTAGCAGTGCTGAGTCAGTTTTGCTCAACTACACATCTGATGCACACTCGGCACTGCTACATCAGATGTAGCAATCTGATGTAGCAGAGCCGAGGGTGCACTAGAACCCCTGTGCAAACTCAGTTCACGCTAATAGAATGCATTGGCCAGCGCTGATTGGCCAATGCATTCTATTAGCCCGATGAAGTAGAGCTGAATGTGTGTGCTAAGCACACACATTCAGCACTGCTTCATCACGCCAATACAATGCATTAGCCAGTGCTGATTGGCCAGAGTACGGAATTCGGCCAATCAGCGCTGGCTCTGCTGGAGGAGGCGGAGTCTAAGGTCGGACCTGAATGGAGACTGGTGTGGAGCGATCTTAGACTCCGCCTCCTCCAGCAGAGCCAGCGCTGATTGGTCGAGTTCCGTACTCTGGCCAATCAGCGCTGGCCAATGCATTCTATTAGCCCGATGAAGTAGAGCTGAATGTGTGTGCTTAGCACACACATTCAGCTCTACTTCATCAGGCTAATAGAATACATTGGCCAATCCTACATCAGAGCCGAGGGTGCGCTTGAACCCTTGTGCAGCCTCGGCTCTGCTACATCAGAGCCGAGGGTGCGCTTGAACCCTTGTGCACACTCTGCTTCATCAAGCTAATAGAATGCATTGGCCAGCACTGATTGGCCAGAGTACGGAATTCGGCCAATCAGCGCTGGCCAATGCATTCTATTAGCCCGATGAAGTAGAGCTGAATGTGTGTGCTAAGCACACACATTCAGCACTGCTTCATCACGCCAATACAATGCATTAGCCAGTGCTGATTGGCCAGAGTACGGAATTCGGCCAATCAGCGCTGGCTCTGCTGGAGGAGGCGGAGTCTAAGATCGCTCCACACCAGTCTCCATTCAGGTCCGACCTTAGACTCCGCCTCCTCCAGCAGAGCCAGCGCTGATTGGCCGAATTCCGTACTCTGGCCAATCAGCACTGGCTAATGCATTGTATTGGCTTGATGAAGCAGTGCTGAATGTGTGTGCTTAGCACACACATTCAGCTCTACTTCATCGGGCTAATAGAATGCATTGGCCAGCGCTGATTGGCCGAATTCCGTACTCTGGCCAATCAGCACTGGCTAATGCATTGTATTGGCTTGATGAAGCAGTGCTGAATGTGTGTGCTTAGCACACACATTCAGCTCTACTTCATCGGGCTAATAGAATGCATTGGCCAATCAGCGCTGGCCAATGCATTCTATTAGCGTGAACTGAGTTTGCACAGGGGTTCTAGTGCACCCTCGGCTCTGCTACATCAGATTGCTACATCTGATGTAGCAGTGCCGAGTGTGCATCAGATGTGTAGTTGAGCAAAACTGACTCAGCACTGCTAAGTCTGCATTCGCATAGGAATGCATTGGCCAGCCTTCGGCCAATCAGCGCTGGCTCTGCCGGAGGAGGCGGAGTCTAAGGTCGGACCTGAATGGAGACTGGTGTGGAGCGATCTTAGACTCCGCCTCCTCCAGCAGAGCCAGCGCTGATTGGCCGAATTCCGTACTCTGGCCAATCAGCACTGGCTAATGCATTGTATTGGCTTGATGAAGCAGTGCTGAATGTGTGTGCTTAGCACACACATTCAGCTCTACTTCATCGGGCTAATAGAATGCATTGGCCAATCAGCGCTGGCCAATGCATTCTATTAGCGTGAACTGAGTTTGCACAGGGGTTCTAGTGCACCCTCGGCTCTGCTACATCAGATTGCTACATCTGATGTAGCAGTGCCGAGTGTGCATCAGATGTGTAGTTGAGCAAAACTGACTCAGCACTGCTAAGTCTGCATTCGCATAGGAATGCATTGGCCAGCCTTCGGCCAATCAGCGCTGGCTCTGCCGGAGGAGGCGGAGTCTAAGGTCGGACCTGAATGGAGACTGGTGTGGAGCTATCTTAGACTCCGCCTCCTCCAGCAGAGCCAGCGCTGATTGGTCGAGTTCCGTACTCTGGCCAATCAGCACTGGCCAATGCATTTCTATGGGGAAAAGTTAGCTTGCGAAAATCGCAAACTGACAGGGATTTCCATGAAATAAAGTGACTTTTATGCCCCCAGACATGCTTCCCCTGCTGTCCCAGTGTCATTCCAGGGTGTTGGTATCATTTCCTGGGGTGTCATAGTGGACTTGGTGACCCTCCAGACACGAATTTGGGTTTCCCCCTTAACGAGTTTATGTTCCCCATAGACTATAATGGGGTTCGAAACCCATTCGAACACTCGAACAGTGAGCGGCTGTTCGAATCGAATTTCGAACCTCGAACATTTTAGTGTTCGCTCATCTCTACTTATGTGTATAATACCTGGTGCCCTCCTTGTTAATCTTCTTTGATTTCTCAGTCCCTTCTTTATTCCCATAAAACAGCCACCACCTTCTCAGACTATTCTGAGCACATTATGTTTCGGCTGTGAGCCACTAGATGGACCCGCTGAGAGCAGGGGGGAGAGTATCACACAACCAGAGCATAGTATGTACAACCCGCACCAGCAAGACTAAGGGCACGAGGTGACGATGTATAATGCATTTGTATCGAAATATTTATAGTCAACCAGAGGCTTTAATATAAGTTGCCTTGAGATAGAGAGAGATGAAAGCAATAGACTGGCTACCAGTAACAGAGCAGCCAGGCAGCAGAGAATTTAGGATATATCTTTATACAGTGAGAAGGACTGTGACACTAGGCAGGAACTATATCTATCCTATTCAGAATCCCGGGTCCTCCTCGTTTTCCATTTTATATGTCAGAGCAAAGGAAGCCTGACAATACAGATCTCTCCACGCCTGAAGCGCCATTAAATATGCAAGTCATTCAGAGTATAGAAAAAAATGGAAAATTAATCTCCTGTGTTGTACTTTCTGAAAGAATGACAGGAAGATGCCTTCTCTTCCTCCAAATATGTTCTGTCAAGGTTTCCCCATCCGTACGCTCCTTGCTATGTAAATATTTCCTACACACGTTTCTCATCTCCTCCTCAGCCTTCCATAGCCAGACATTCTGCCATTATAACAACAGACATGTGACAGGGCTCGGCCTGTGAGATTTAGCAATATTTAGTCCCGAAGGCAATGGAAAAACATATCAATTAAAATGGAACTAAACTTTTTTTTTCACATATCTATAGTGCAGGTGAAGATAAACCTTATAATAAGCCGGTAGTTTATCAAAGAAATGTGTCTATGTCTTCACTGATCGGCCGCCTTCTGCCACTGATCAAATCTGTACAACAGAAGTCTATGGAGAGGGGAAGGGGGAGGAGGAGAGATAGCCAGCGATTATGTTGGACTGAACTGATCACAATACGATACAGATAAGTTTACACATCAAGCATGCGCCTCTCTCAATTTGGAAATATATTTTACTGGTGGATCCAAGGCTGATACCTATACTTCTACACTAATATCAGGCCTGTTGTCATTCAATTGGGACCAACTCACAACTCTTGCAAGTGGCGGCACAAGGAAAGATTTTATTCCAGCGTAAGAAGAAGGGGTTATGGAAACCCTATTCAATTGTATGAGAGATGGATTCAGTGCGTATTTGAGCATGGAACCCGTACTGAGATCAATGGCAAATCCTCAATGTGTGAATTTATCCTTAAACTGGTCACCAACACCAAAACTGGACCGTAGGAGTTTTATACCCATAAACCATAAGGGGAACGTATATGTAATCTATAATGTGACTGGTCAGTAGGGCTCCGCACCCACCCACAATACGTCTCATGTACATAACATACAGTAACAGGCAGGGCTACTCAACAGTAACTAACACACATCACAATGTACAACATCCATCACTAGATCTGGGATATAAACACTGATGGAAACATGAAATGACTTATTTGTGTATTCTGTCTACAGATGAACTCCGCCGTTTCCTTACTTCTCTGCTTTCCTTCTGTTGACATCCGAGGCTTGTTTATCTTTCATGTAGTTTACATGTATAATGTCACTTCCCAAGAACAGATAAGGGAACAAATTCATTGTAATGATATCAGAAGGAAATATTTCCATTGATGTCACCAGTGGGTTTTGGCCAATGCTGGCTTTGTGATCAGTGTAATGTAACATCCTTGGGGCTGTATATGTATATAAGATGGATCTCAGGACTCAATATCACTTATTAAAATAAAGCAAAGTGCTGGCTGTTCTGCATCGAAAACTGCGCTCCGTCTGTGTTGTCTCATAATAGACTGAACTGAGAGAGGAGACGTGCCATAGGAAAATCAATGGACTGACAGTATAAGAAGGGCCAATGCGACATATTCCAGACAGGCTCGACAGTTAAGCAGCAGGTGTATCCACATCATCATGGCCAGCGTGTACATTACACATCAATATACCATGTAGCAACATGATATACAGTATGAGGCAAATGTTTTAGGCAGGTGTGGAAAAATGCTGTAAAGTAAAAAAGCTTTCAGAAATAGAAGTGTTTATTTTTGAACAAAAGAGAAATGTAAATCCCATCAATACTTGGTGTGACCATTTTCCTATGGAGGAGACATGGAGGTGATGATATGGCCCCCACAGAGCCCTGATCTCAACATCATCCAGTCTGTCTGGGATGATATGAAGAGAGAGAAGGATTGGAGCAAGCCTACATCCACAGAAGATCTGGGCTTAGTTCTCCAAGATGGCGTGAAGAACCTCCTTGTGTTTCTGCAAGTTTACCTAGAATTGATGGAAGGCAAAAGGTGCTCACACCAAATATTGATGAGATTTCGGCTTTCACTTTTGCTCATTTGCTTCCTTTTGTTAAAAAGACAAAAATAACATTGAGGGTATGTTCACACAGCGGAAAATGGATTCTGTGTGTGAACATACCGCGTGGCTAGCCGCGAGGGAATGTCGATGCAGTGCATTGGCATCCCGTCGTGGCATTCTGCTCCGGATTAGGCCTGAATGAATGGACCTAATCGGGAGCGAGTCTCGTGCTGTGGACGCCGCAGCTAAGTCAGCTGCAGAATCTGTGGGAAGAAGGGGCATGTCGCTTCTTTCTCCACTACTAGCTAGTGGAAAAAAGAAGCGAGCAGCTCCTATTGAAGTCAAAGGGAGCCGTTTTTAGCAGTGTATTTTGAGGCGGACTCCATGTCAAAATCCCCTGCCAAAAAATTCTGTGTGAATGAGCCCTGACAGAGTGTTAACAAGAATGAAAGCATTCTAACTTTGCAACATTTTTTTTTCCACATTTGCCTAATACTTTTGCACAGTACTGTAGATCACTAGCTCTTATGTTCAGGGCAGATTTGGCCATAACGTAACCCAAACAAAAACCTAACTCACCAATACCTACCTATCTACAAATATGGTTTGGGGGCCCCAAAATGACAAATCTATCCCTATACAGTCCTATGAAAAAGTTTGGGCACCCCTATTAATCTTAATCATTTTTAGTTCTAAATATTTTGGTGTTTGCAACAGCCATTTCAGTTTGATATATCTAATAACTGATTGACACAGTAATATTTCAGGATTGAAATGAGGTTTATTGTACTAACAGAAAATGCGCAATATGCATTAAACCAAAATTTGACTGGTGCAAAAGTATGGGCACCCTTATCATTTTATTGATTTGAATACTCCTAACTACTTTTTACTGACTTACTGAAGCACAAAATTGGTTTTGTAACCTCAGTGAGCTTTGAACTTCATAGCCAGATCTATCCAATCATGAGAAAAGGTATTTAAGGTGGCCAATTGCAAGTTGTTCTACTATTTGAATCTCCTCTGAAGAGTGGCATCATGGGCTACTCAAAACAACTCTCAAATGATCTGAAAACAAAGATTGTTCAATATAGTTGTTCAGGGGAAGGATACAAAAAGCTGTCTCAGAGATTTAACCTGTCAGTTTCCACTGTGAGAAACATAGTAAGGAAATGGAAGAGCACAGGGACAGTTCTTGTTAAGCCCAGAAGTGGCAGGCCAAGAAAAATATCAGAAAGGCAGAGAAGAAGAATGGTGAGAACAGTCAAGGACAATCCACAGACCACCTCCAAAGAGCTGCAGCATCATCTTGCTGCAGATGGTGTCACTGTGCATCGGTCAACTATACAGCGCACTTTGCACAAATAGAAGCTGTATGGGAGAGTGATGAGAAAGAAGCCGTTTCTGCACGTACGCCATAGAGTTGCCTGAGGTATGAAAAAGCACATTTGGACAAGGCAGCTTCATTTTGGAAACAAAAATTGAGTTGTTTGGTTATAAAAAAAGGCGTTATGCATGGCGTCCAAAAAGAAACAGCATTCCAAGAAAAACACTTGCTACCCACTGTAAAATTTGGTGGAGGTTCCATCATGCTTTGGGGCTGTGTGGCCAATGCCGGCATCGGGAATCTTGTTAAAGTTGAGGGTCGCATGGATTCCACTCAGTATCAGCAGATTCTTGAGAATAATGTTCAAGAATCAGTGACGAAGTTGAAGTTACGCCGGGGATGGATATTTCAGCAAGACAATGATCCAAAACACCGCTCCAAATCCTCAGGCATTCATGCAGAGGAACAATTACAATGTTCTGGAATGGCCATCCCAGTCCCCAGACCTGAATATCATTGAACATCTGTGGGATGATTTGAAGCGGGCTGTCCATGCTCGGCGACCATCTAACTTAACTGAACTTGAATTGTTTGTCCAAAATACCTTTATCCAGGATCCAGGAACTGATTAAAAGCTACAGGAAGCGACTAGAGGCTGTTATCTTTGCAAAAGGAGGATGTACTAAATATTAATGTCACTTTTCTGTTGAGGTGCCCATACTTTTGCACCGGTCAAATTTTGGTTTAATGCATATTGCGCATTTTCTGTTAGTACAATAAACCTCATTTCAATCCTGAAATATTACTGTGTCCATCAGTTATTAGATATATCAAACTGAAATGGCTGTTGCAAATACCAAAATATTTAGAACTAAAAATGATTAAGATTAATAGGGGTGCCCAAACTTTTTCATAGGACTGTATGTGCTAATATATGTTATTTGTAGAAATACTGTCCAATGTGATTAAAGTGAGGCTGAAAAGCCATCTTTTGCCTCATATACAGCGCCGCACCTCCCATGAGGCGACCTGAAGCGACCGCTTCAGGCGGCGCTATGCCAGGGCCCCAGGGAGGGCGGCATTTTTCCTCCTAAGCCAGTCCAGGATAAGCTGTCCTGGACTGGCTTAGCGTCACCGAGCGGTGGATTGGGGAGGCCGCTGGAGCAGCACTGCTCCAGCGGCCTCTCCTCACGCTCAGGCAGAGAGCAGGTCCTCTCCGTGCCTGCTCTCTGCCTGCTAACGCCGCAACGCCACACCCCCTTCGCTCCGCCCCGCCCCCCTTCGCTCCGCCCCCTCCTCCAAGTCAAAATAGTAATACCCAGTTGTGAAATTTGTAGGTGGAATAAGCCCCGGTTCAAATCTGTGTTCGGGCCAGTCTGTTCCCCTCTCTGCATGTAAAATGCGGAGAAAAAAGCGTTGCAAGCTGCACTTTTCTCTCTGCATTTTTCGTGCAGAAACCACATGGACGCCATTACGTATGGTATCCTAAGCTAACTGGTTTTTATGTGGATTAGGTTTCCATTCAGGGCGTTACTAAGCACACTCCCCAAATAGAAACTATTGCAGATGTGAACCAGGCCTAAAAAGTTTCAAGCTTCTTTTTGATGATTTTTTTTCAATATATCGATAGCTAATAATGATAATTAACATCCTGTGTTAAACGCTGATAACATAGCAACCCATTAAAGAAGATAAAGTAAACTGGAGTGCAGCCTACAGAGGAGTATCTTAGTTACAAGTTCTATGTTCCTAAACACCAGGCCTAACCTTTCACGTATACATTGATTATGTCGGTTTTATTACGGCACGAGTGGAATGCGTACATATTATTACCATCACTTCAGACAGTGACTTTCCGCCGTGTGGTCTTAACATATAACATCTGCTCATTTAATAGGTCTGTCCCTCATTCCTTTGTTACTGGAATATGGTGCCCAAAACAGATAGTAATCACAGTCTCTGGAGATCTCCTCTCCTGCACTTAGCTGCCCAAACCAATGTGCACATAGAATATGGAGGCAGATAGATAGATCAGTATCACATATGGAACTATCTAGTATATAGCTGAGCTGATCATAATCAAAATATAATTAAAATCACATTATGGAGAATTACACACAAAAAAATTGCAGAAATTGAGTAGAGAAATTTTAAAAAGCGTGCATGTATTCAAGTGAAAAAGATAAAGAGGACCTTTTACCATCTTCACCAAATCTCTGCATCCGTCAATAGGCGCTGCTGGATTTTTTCTCTAGTCCCCATGGTTCCCAAGCAATCATTTCTATTAGTTTCAGGACCCAATATCCAGTGTTCCACCACCAAAGATAAAAAGACATGAAGGGTTCCCTTTAAAGGGGTTTATTCTCCTTTTATTTTAAAAACTGTTTTGCTTGTCTTGTCATTTGTTTTCTTTAGATATCAGCACTGAGCCCCTTGAATATTAAATCACTGGATGTAATGCTGCTTTGTGTATGTCCTATGAACCCATTACCTTTTCTGATGTGTTTGCCATCTGACTGCTGGGAGCAGCAAACATGAGGGTTCCTATTGGTCATGAATGCAATAGGTGCATCATCACACGCTAATCACATACTAGCATGGTCTGTATGTGACACAGGCCATCAAAAAAAAGACAAAAATGAAGAAAAATCCTAGAAAACCCCAACAGTAATATAAAGTAAGGAAGCACTTAAACTTTCCAAGTACTACACATTGCTAGGTATGACGTCTGACGTTTGGTTCTCATTATGACTCCTCATTTCAAGGATAAGATTTCACCAACTACATAAAACCATCAATACAGAACAGCTATTAAACTGGACAGAAATACATGTTTGAAAGGACATACTTAAATGTATCGACTGAACAAGCTAGAAATCCAATATCTAAATTGGTATTAATGCACTTCTGATGTATGGCCACTGATGTAATGGACCACCTTAGAAGAGGCTCTTGTGTATGTCTCCCCAGTACAACCCTTGCTATGTTCTGGTATCCTACTCTTACAAACAATCTTCATGTTCCAAGCGGAAGAACAGTAAATATAATAGGGGGAATGCACGGTTGCCTTAACCACAGGTCCATAGTGTATCTGTATCTGCAGCAGGCCCTATCGTAGTGGGGATCCCTTCCTACAACCTGGATTCAACAGGACAGTCCCGCATTTTGAGTGCCATCACGCTGTTCTGGGTGGCAAATAGCTATTCTAACTCTATCTGCATCCTTAAGACACAAAGTGTTATACAGTACAATAGTGGAGAACTATCAGCTCCACGCGCCAGTATTCAGGATTCAACTGCTGCAGAGTGGGGTGACGAGCGCGGAGTCAAAGTCATCTCTACAGCTCCTGCTCCTGCATGGCGCTCTATGGGAACAAGGTTAGGCCAGTATAACTTTGGGTTTTTTATTTGTAAATAATATGTCATGATGGTGATGGATGGGAGGGATACATGAGGGGGAAGCCCGCTGAGGAAACTTTGATCTGGGCCCTCTAAGGTATTAATACTGCCCTGTGGGAATGTATTATTTGATAACAAATAGGTAAGTTTTTTTTATTATAAGCACACAGTATGAACAAGTTTTTCTTTATGTAGCTCACTTGTCAACTGATGTCTTCATCCAACCTCATCTACTATGTAACTTAACTTTACTGTATAGACTGGTACATGGTTAGCAGTGGAACCCCCTGTTGGAAAGTTACAAAGCTCTGTATTGTAGCTATCATAACGTGTGCACACCATCATGCACTGTCTATACAGATAGGAATGCTGTGTCTCTTTTACAATGGAACACAATCATTATTTCTATAATATTCCATATTATTATTAAATATAAGTATACACCATAGATTGCCATATTTAACCCTTCCCCACAAAAACCATACTACTTTTCCATGAGGTTATTTCGAACACAAATGAGTTTGAAAGGTTAACCAGATGCCAAGGCAGAACCAATTTGCACCAGATTTTACAGCATTTTATGTAAGTCTGTCCCTGTATTTGTATTATACTGTACTATATTCTAGGAACTTTATATGCCCTTAGCATATGTGTATACAGACTAATGTCTATAGTGTAAAACTAATATAGAAAAATACAGAAAACTCAATCACTCAGATAAAAGCGTACATTTACAGCACCAGGTACCCAGGGGGAATGCTATAGATTGAATATAATGTGCTAAAGCATATAAGCAAAAACACAGCCAGAGCATAATTCACTAGGACAAACCAGAGGGCTTTCAGAGTGAGTTAAACACACGGCATCCACAGACTTAGGAGTCATAATTTATGGCTCATGTAAGCGGCCTCTGAGAAACATTGCCATCCATCTGGCTCAAAAGGGTTCTCCATTTTTAAACCACCACCTTAACACAGTACATCCTATTTCAGGAAGCAACTAGGGGCTCCCCCATCAGTAACTTCATTGTGTTGTAGCCCTGCTCAAAACAGAATCTCCACAAAGCCGTATCAGGCCGATGAAAGCAAAGCTAGAAGGAAAAATAACACAATGCCCATTAAGGGTAAAAGTGCAGTTAAAGGGATTATCCTTGGAGTAATAAAGCTCAGCAGTGAATTCCCAACACTGATTCAGCCTTATTGCTAATGTACGTCCCAGTCCCCCGGAGCCCCATTTATTATTTTTGCAAAAGGCAGTAGGGAAGACTGGAAGTGTGGTTCCTTGGCCTCCCCTGCAGCCACTCCGAGTAACGTCCAGAAATGTCCAAAAGACTTGGGTCACAGCTCCTTTCAGTAGAATAGAGTCAGTCATGTGACTCAGAGTCTTTGTAGCTGCAGGGCAGATAAGAACCAGGGGTCCAACCTCCCCCACAGCCCTCCTCAAATGTAATGAACAGTGCTCTGGGGTACCTGGGTGCACTGGTAAGCTTTAGGGCTTGGAATAATCCCTTTCAAGGTGAGAAAAAAAAAAGAACTACTTTTTGTCAGAAACGGTGACGCTCTAGTCTAGGATTGGTAATATAAGCCCTTTTACAGTCCAAACACTGGGATCCCAATTCACTGATAAGATCTCTTCTCAGCAGAACAGCCTGGTAACCTGTAGCCAAACATGCATGATGCTGCTCTATACGATGCTATGGGAAGTGCAGATACCACTAGCTTTCTCATTTCACCATGTAAAAAAGCCCTACTAACACATACTGTACTTCTACATCTCTGGCAAGAAACCTTAAAGGGATATTTCAGTGACAATAAATTGACCTTATCGTGCAATGCCAACTAAATCTAAAAGTACATTGATACTACCTTAGCGTCTCTTCACCATGGCTCACACATATGTACTGCCCCTATAAGGTGTTTACTTCATGTTGCTTATTGTCTTCTTATTAACAACAGAGGAAACTGACCACTAAGATGACTCCTTTCATACAGTTAGGCTCCTCTGTCTGGGTCATAAATCTCTGAACCAGTTCTTAAAAACTTTAATTAAAACAAAAAACAAAACAAAAAACAAATAATTCAACATATGGAAAAAATTATCCCTAATATAAACATTTTACTGCAATAAAATACATTACAGTGACTCATCTGTTTTTCAGTACAACTGCATATACGGGATAATGTAGTGCATAATGTCAAGGCGGATTTTCCTGCATATCTGAGATGTTTTTCTCCAATCCAACTACTTCCTTCCATCTGTTTTTGGACTCATTCGAAGCACAACATTGCGACGTCTGGTTTTCCAAGGGATTAGAAAACAAAAAACGTGTCGTGTGTCTAGTGAACACATGTAAATAGCCTTTTGGCCTTTCCAAAACATCACAAGACGTGCACAATCAAGATCTGTGTCCATTGCCGGAGTTACGTGGCTGGCAGGTGAAGGAGTGGTGTAAACAAACACTGAAAGGAGCGCAGTATTTAGGCAACAAACATAGATTATAACAAGGGAAAAAGCTAAAGATAGTACAATGTAAACACCCAATAAAGTAATGGCCTGTGATCAAGGCTTAAATGTCAAAGTTACTACATTTGTGACGCGTTATGTTCAGTTGTGTGCAACTTATGGCCCAATGGTGACCAATAGCTGTCCGGTAAAATTACAATTTTGGTCAATAAAAAAAAAAATTAAAGCAAAACTTTCTCCATGATAGGTGTTCATACTACATTCACCTTCCTCTTCCTTTCACTACTGTAATGGTAATGATTTTTTTTCCCCACGTATTGAAAAATCCATACATCTGAATGAACCAATTTATGGATGTTGATCGAATCTCTCACAAAGTCATCCCAAGGAAATTGATTTTATGTCTGCATCCTGCTAACAGCAGCTCAATTGTAGCCTAGACTACAGCATGATGGACTACTAAGTGCATAGAGAATATATTTATAGTACACAGGGTTGGACTATATCATCCTATGATGGACCACTAATACAACTAGATGACCACACACATTAGACTGATGTTGGCTATATCATTCGATTTTGGTCGGACTGGTCGAACACCTAATATGTGTGGCCAGCTATTGGTATTAGGGGTCTATAATTGTGTCCATCAGAAGACATCATAGAGGGCCCCCAACTATTCTCTAGTGGTAGATAGGGATGAGACTGTGGTCTTTTAATGTGTGCAACCATCTTGATCAAAAGAGAAATTAGCTACCACCATAGGGCCAATGGTGCATTTGCACCGGGCCCTAAGGTAGTGGGGGCCCTTTTGGACAATGGGACAGTCCTACATTTGCTGTCCTCTGGACACTGATGAGTTGAAGCCAGTGATGAAGTAGGGAGATTGATACTGCGATACTATGGGGGCAATCTGAAGGGGACAAGACATGGTGAGGGCTACTTGGGGGGAGGGTGACACGGTGGGGCCATATACTTGTAGTGGCAACCTGGATGGGGACGTGAATCTGTGGGGGGGGGGGGGCAACTGGAGGGGGACATTATAAGAGTGAGGCATATTGTATGGGAACCATTATACTGTGTGAGAGCCACTAAGTGTTGTTATACTATGTGGGGGCCATTGAGGGAGCATTATAATTTGTGCAGATGGGTCTTTCTAAGTGGTGGTGATGGGGGGGGCCCACTTATGAGATTTTTGCACAGGGCCCACCAATGTGTTAAAACGGTCCTGGCTGCGGCCATTTTTCCCTTTATCTGACAATGAAACCTTTACACTTGGAAGGGACGGGGGTCAAGTGAAACAGATTTCAGCAGAACACATGACCGAAAAGCAGTCTAATGCTAACTAAACCCCTAAAGATCCAGCTGAAGAAATCTCCATTTGGAGCTGACCATGTGGACATTCACTTGAAAGTGGGTTGATCCCTAATAGGATAATGTACAAATAACCTAATAGACCATATATAATAATACCTGTATAATATACTAGTGAACATAGACATGTAGAATGGAGGGTAGTAGTTTGGAAACATATCCTATTGTGGGGAACAAAGATCCTTAGTTTGAGACTGTGACTGTGTTATTTGGAGAGACTTGAATGCAATTTTGGAGAAATGCAGAGACTTTGGTTAACAAAGAAAAAAATATAAAAGGAAAAAGTATACTAAACAAATTTAGACAAAGCTTTTTTTTCTTGTTCCTCTTAGTCAACATGCGATACTACTCCTATTGTGTCATATGGCCTTTTATAGATGCCAGGCAATGTTTTGAGTCCTTAGGGAGAAAACCACTATAATAAAAATGCCATTATTATTATCGCCATCATTCATTCTAATAAGCAACTCAGCAATAGCATAGCATTATACAGATCATACTGTGACCGCTCTGAGCAGTTCTAGGAAACCGGCTTTATACGACAAATGTAATCTGCTATTTATACAGGGATGTAATCGGAAACTGTTCCTACTAATATTTAGTAAGAATTTGGAGAGACACCATTGACTGATGTATACAAGGTCACCTTGTATACACTATAATAAATCACCGATTCCGACAGGGATCCAACTTTTTGGCAAAAAGTGTGTTGATGTCAAATCTTGTCCGATGTTCCCATTTACTTGGTTGCCCTTTTCTATAACACCTCTGGAATCATCCAGTTGGATAATGTCATCACTTAGGTGATTGCCTGGATCCTATAGTGATCTAAGTCTCATTTACATGAACTGTTGGGGGTGGAGGTTTTGACTCAACACGTGGTCAAAAACAGTGTTTATATATATTGAGTGTTCAAGTATGTTAATATGAGTAAAGAGTTTGTGAGATTCACAGGGAATCTCCACAATGAATATGTCCAAGCTAATTTGCTTAGTATATCAACATTACAAGGATCAATATGTTCAGGTAGATCCACTAGTTCACTTTCCTAGTGCTATAGCGATCAATACCTTCATCTTGCTAATACAGTACAGATTTAACCAACAAGAGTCTTTCTAACCAAAATAAATTTTCATGGCATCCTCGTAGTACCCCATTATGATTGATTTGCATGGACTTGGCCTGAAACCACAATGTAAAACTCTATATAGCTTGTGACACCTTCTGGCTTCCATAGTATACACAACACAGGGCCAGATCCATTTTGGCTCCGTGCCCTGCATAGTGACTGGGTACAGGTACAGTAGCTCAGCCACTATACAAGGACCAGAGGTTTTTGCTTTCAGCCCTGTATTGTGTTTAGTATGGGCACCAGAAGTGGCCTTTTATAATCCAATCTAGTGGCCCTTTATAATCCAATCTAGTGGCCCTGTATAATCCAATCTAGTGGACAACCCCTTTAAGAAACAAGAGCGCAGTTGAATGATACAATACAAGCTATGCTTATAATGCAGAGAATGTATCATTAATGTACAATTCATGGTGAAAATGGTCTTTAAGCATTATTCAATTCTGAAATATATTATATTAATATATACAGTGGCCTACAAAAGTTTCCTTCCAATGTAACAAGTGGTGCCAGACAAAGGCTGGGACCTAATTCAACATTAAGGGTAAAAAATGGACATGTCATAGTGGGCACTACCTCAACCAAAGTCTACTTGCTCACGGGTCCCTAAATAGGATATATAAAAATGTGGTTCAAATAAACTCCCCGGCTATAAGAGATAACCAGCTATAGGGAGTACATGAGTTCTGTAGGACCGGCCTAGAGTCCAATCCATTTGGCCACCCGCTTTGTAGACAACTTGAATGTAAATCCTGTAGAGCCATTACAGAGTGTAAAAGCCACCCGTAATACATAACATTTACCTTTTCCAACATTTTGTTTATTCAAAGAACAGATTTTAGTTTACCTTAAGAAACACCCTTAAGAAACACCCAAGACATGGAAGACAAATGGACACCACAATGTCATTTACACATACAGAGATCAGTTTACATCTCCAAACCTTACATATGCAGAGAGCCCATTGAGGTTCAAGGATATTTCAAAGACATTTTTTGATGTCTATATACTAAGTGTAACTGTAGACGATATAGAGAAGCTGCTCCATGTCAACTACATGAAGACTAAAATCTCTATATAACTCTATCTGACACTTTGATCTATAGTACGGGGGCACCATAAGGTACAATTCTTGGCCCATTTCTCTTCACACTGTACACTGCTGACTTTAGGCACAACTCATCCAGCTGTTACTTACAGAAGTACTCTGATGACTCTGCTATAGTAGGCCTTATCACTGATGTCGACGATAGGGAATATAGAGACTTAAACCGGGATTTTGTTGAATGTTGCCAGCGGAACCAGCTCAGGATTAATGCTGGGAAGACCAAGGAGATGGTGGTGGACTTTGGGAAACGGAGAAGTGCTCCAACCCCGGTGGAGATCAAAGGGACATTGAGATATTGAGATAGTCAGGACCTATAAGTACCTGGACGTGCTCCTCAATAATAAACTAGACTGGGCTGATCACCTGGAGGCGCTGCACAGAAAGGGCCACAGCAGACTCTACCTGCTCAGGAGGCTGAGGGCCTTCGGAGTCCAGGGGCCACTTCTTAGGGCCTTCTTCAACTCTGTGGTTGCTTCAGCCATCTTTTTCGGTGTGGCCTGCTGGGGGAGCAGTATATCAACCAGGGACAGAAATAGACTTGACAGGCTGATCAGGAGGGCCAGCTCTGTCCTGGGGAGCCCCCTGGACCCAGTACAGGTGGTGGGTGACAGAAGGATACTATCCGTCTCCATGCGGGAGAACAAATCCCACCCCATGTATGGGACCCTGATGGGACTTGGCAGCACTGTAAGTGACCAACTGCTTCACCCCAAGTGTGAGAAGGAGCTATCGCAAGTCCTTCCTTCCAACCGCGACCAGGCTGTATAATCTACATCAGTCCAAGCGAAGATCACTCCGCACAGAAAACTAATGATTATGACTATGAAGTCTTCCTTCTTTCTTCTTCTTTTCCTTAGCTGCTATGGACTCCTAGTATATCTTCTCTTCTCAGCATATGTGTGTCTACATCTGTAATATATTGCTGTGTATTATCCTGTATCTGTATTACTAGGCTGCTGTAACATGATGAAATTTCCCCACTGTGGGACTATTAAAGGATTATCTTATCTTATAGCAGTAAATATGCATATTCTCTTTAATAAAACCTATAAGAAGATATAGAAGGGTGGGGGATATATTGGCTGTTAGGAGTGTTGGGGAATGAGTGAATGGGGAAATTGGATTTTACAAGTGGTAAGATAGGGAGAGGCAGTAGTAAAGAGAGTTTAACATTTTTTTTTCTCCATTACAGGAAGAGAAGGAAAAAAAGGTAGTGCCCAATATCTCGTAAAAGGGTCAGTCAAGTTAGGCCTGATTCACATCTGTATTCCGTTCGGGGAGTCTGAACGCAGATGTGAACCAGGCCTAACTTTTTTCATGTCCAATATTTTATCTGACAAAACAAGGCGGCATGCTGTACTAGTTTGTCCATGATTTTAAGCAAAATCTGTGTGAACCTGACCTTATTAATTCTCATAGGTAACCCTTTATAAGGTGCAAGGTTCATGTATTATATCTAAAGTAGCTCACAAATTCATTACGGAAGCGGAGACAGAACTGTAAGACAACTTTAAAGAAGTCATGTATAGCAAGATGTAATGAGAGAGGAGAAAAGAGATTAGTATGGTATTTGTAGGTTGACAGAGTTATGTCGCTTATAAGGATGGTTAAGGACAGACAGGAGTCCATCAAGTCCCACCTATACTATGATGATTGAGAGAAGGGAAAAACACAAAAACGTGCCAAATAATTCCTTGGTTCAACGTCTCATCGCAAAAGACTAGTTACCATAACGTGATATTTTTAATGTCAAGAAAGTCCCCTCCTGAATGTGTGCAAGTTTCCCAAACTTAACCATGGCCCTGGATCCAATAATTCATGGGTTCCATAGAGAGCGTTCCAATGGCAATTCATGGCATGCCGACCATAACAAAATCACTTGTGGAATACTATAGAAATCCTGTAAATCTTGACCCGCTGTGAGTGGAGAAACACTGATGTATCAGACCTATATTAATCATGCCACAACTATATTTAGCCGTACGTCGCCATCTCATCATCTATCTTTAGTGCGATTCTCTAATCCGCTCATCTTGGCATGTAAAGCCATCTCCAGTGACTGATTGAATTCAATGATTAGTTAGCTTTGCGTGTCACAACGTACAATATATTCAGCCTGATATGGCTTCTGCTTTTTTTACCAGTCTCTAATTTATTTATTTTTTTACAAAACTTCCGCAGTTTCTGTTCTCACAAATACATAAAGAATACCACTATTACACAATATATCTTCTGCTTACTACTTGAGAGTTCCCTAAAGATCCCAGACAGGGGAGAGTGACACTGCAAATAAGAATCGAAACAACATTAAATATGCATTTCTATTTTTCATGCTATATATTCTTTATGGTTCTTAAGGACCATTCACCACCACTCTTTGCATCATTTAATAGCTTCCCCTTCACTGATTCAGGCACAGTTGGAATTGTTTCTGTAGCCCCCACCGTTACCGAGGAATCAATGCTGTTCACAATCCATTTTCTGCCATGTGAACATACCCTAAAGGGGTTTTATAGGATTTATACTGTATATTGATGACCTATCCTCAGAATATGTCATCAACAGGCGATTGGTGGGTGTCAGACACCCAGGTCATGGCACTCAAGAGCAAAGAAACCTCAATTTGGCTTGTGCTGATGTCATGTTCATTGGTCACATGGTACAGCATCAATTCGGTCCTATTCAAGGCTACAAAAGGGATCAGTAACCTTAAGCACTCCTGCTGCTGTAAAGCTACAACTCTCAGGATGCTCTATTAAAGGGGCTCTATCAGCAATCAGCGATACTGTGCACGCGCCGGATTTGAACCAATCCCGCCAGAAGCCAGGGAAGGCCAGGACTGGAGGGCATCGCCGAAAGAAGAGGAAGGCGTGCCAGAAGATGACGTCAGACTGTGCATGACCGCCCACTGTGCACAATAAGTCTAATTTGCATATATGTTTTTATGGTTTTATTTTAAAACGGGGGGGGGGGGGGGGTGTTAAAATAAGATTATCAGTGCCTGAATGGCCTTTTTAAAGGCTATTCACGCATACGTGTGGCTCATACGGCATAATTTTGCTGATAGTGCCCCTTTAATTTCTATGTGAGTACAAACAGAACAGAGCAAATAGGCTGGGACTTGCAGTTCTACAACATGTGGAGATGCTGAAGGCCGCCTACCCCTGAAGAGGCTGCACTGGTCACCTAAACACTGTGGCATTGCGAATAGAAGAGGATAAGACAGCATCATGCTGCAACCTGAGGAAGTCATGTCTGTCACCATATCACGACTACTTTAATTCTTCTTAGCAGTTCTGGATTGACTCACTATGTTAACCCTTTATAAGTACAGGTTGGTTTTTATATATACTCAGGGGCGTAACTACCGTGGTAGCAGCAGAGGCAGCTGCCGCAGGGCCCGGGATACTAGGGGGCCCAGTGACAGCTGCTACCACTGCGGATTTTTTTTTTTTTTTTTTAAATAAACCATTACCTGCTGGAGTAACTCCAGCACGTAACGGGCCCTATTTACTGCAGCGCAGGGGGCTGCCTGAAGATGGAGAAGAGCTGCCTCCTCCACAGTCCATCTTTTAACAGTAGTAAAGTCAGCAATTGCACCCAAGCAGGGGCCGCCTGCTGTCTGGGCCCCTGCTACCTCCCGGCACGTGTATAGTGACAGTGGGCAGGAGAAACTTCTATCTCCTGCCCGCTGTCCCCAGGACCTGTGCCGGCATCTATACTAGCAGATTGAAGGACCTGAGACATGACGTCATCAAGGGTCCTTTAATCTACTAACATAGACTCAGTGTCTTTTGTGGCCGGAGCTACCCGAATTGTACAGGTCAGTGTACAATGGGGGAAATGGGTTATAGGCTGTGAGAGAGAGGGGTACATGGGTGTGCAGGCTGTGTGTGAGATCTGCACCCCCATTCCTTCATTTCTCACATACAGCCTGCACACCTATGTATCCCTCCTACTGATATTCTGCCTTATGTGAGCATGAGGAGGGAATGGGTGGTGTAGGCTGTGTGTGAGCAAGAGTGTGGTGGAATGGGGAGTTCCCCCCTCCAGATCACCCTCTTGCTCGGACACAGCTTGCACCCCCATTTCCCCTCTTGCTTATACACACCCTGCACCCCACGTCACCCTCTTATTCACAAACAGCCTGCACGCCCATGTACCCCCTTGGAGGGAGCCCCATGTCAAAAGTTCACCACGGGACCCGCCATTCCTAGTCACGCCACTGTATATACTGTATATGCTTTATCGTACACAGTTGCATTAAAAGTAATCTTCCCACACTGTCGCTTGTCTCGTCTTTTTTGCTGCAGCAGAATATGCAATGAAACGCCAAGTACAAATATATTATCAATGATAACCGGTCACTATGGAAAACAGTGCAAAACAGCATCAGCCCCATAAGCCATTCAGGAGTACTCGGCACATTGGATATGCATAGAATAAAAAGATGACGAGTTCATCACAATACTGACTATAATGACTAAAATCTCCAACTACAACATCATCCTTACTATAAACTCCAGCTCTAGTGACTGATGCTTGTGTTTCGCCAATTACATAAGCTTTGCTAAAGCTTCTGCATTGCAGGTAGTTCCAGTTCAACCCGGATTTACCTTCAGATCCAGGAGACTAAATGTAAAGCAATAAAACACAGCAAAGACAAACAGTCTAATGACATTGGTGTGTTAGTCAGCTTAAGGGGTAGTATAGGTCTGAATAAAGCACTCACTGACACTTCCTAAGGATGAGACTATGCCGTGGTTATGTAGATATATGGCGTACAGCGCAGTCACATTCGGATGCTGGTCCCCTCTGCCACATAAGATGGACAAACTACATAGAAGTCATCAAATAGTCTCGAGGTTGGCCAGAAAGTATCGGTTTGGAGCGAACATTATCTATCCGAACTAAACATGCTATTATTATACTCTTATACTATACTATTTGAGGAATAGGGAGGTGCCAAAAAATATTAAACAACTTACTGTCTCTGTTCATGGTGAGCGGTCACATCAGGCATGTAGATGTCATGTCACCTAGGGGGCCAGAAGATGAGAAAGAAGACTGTACACTATGGTGGAGCTCCGAAAAGGAGAGGAAAGGTGAATATGAGCTGTTTATTATTTTAATGCCCCTCCCAGGGGCCTCTCATTATTATAATTAATCTTGGATGGTGAACCTCCAAATTCTTGGGTTTGGCCAAACCCCAAATTTTTGGAAAACTTGCTACAAGCTGGTTCACGTATCCCTATAAGACTCCAATATTATAAACTGCACAAGGGAGGTGGGGACCTAGTTACAGCTTTTGCATTGAGCCCAATTATTTTAGGTTTTATGCCTTTGTATCTCTGGTCAGACTCTTATCCACCAAAAGAAAAAAAACTACAAAGAATTCTATTCAGTGACTATAAGCACAAACCTTGTAAACTGCAGTGAAAATAGAGTAGTTTTGGGTGATAGAGGAGGCAGGAATTCCCTGCGTTATAGATCTGTATGATGAAAGGATTCCCCTCTCCCAACTGGGTTCAGTTCAGGAAAAACAGGTAAAGTACAGACCAGAATGACTTGTGTGCTTGGGGCCTTAGGCTGGCCATACACTATAGATGGCTGTCGGATGACTGCTTGTTTGGCTGATCACTATTTCACCCCATCCCCTTCCTTACATGTGATGCTCAGCTGAGACTGCATTTGTTCTACATACGGGGAGGGGAATAAGTTGCCCCCAAATTCCTCTGGTGGAGACATGTTTCTCAGAGAACAGCAGGATTGGGCATGTAAGAGCTAACTGCCAGATAATTCTCCCCCGACATGTCATTGGGGGTTTAGTCGGGAGACGCTCATACACAATGGTCAACTATTCTCATGAAAATCATGGTTTTGGTCAGCATCATGTAACCTATATCAATGAGAAGGTAACATAGCTGTGTAGATGTATCCAGCTCCTCGGACACTGATACATCCATCTTGATAAATGTAGGTTCCAAATGTGACTATATAAGAAATACAATCACTATATCCTGTGTATGGCTCTCACATTTTAGCTTCTGTATTATGGCATCCATCTCCGAGACTCTTGTGATCCACCTTCATAGATCCCCCCGTTCATTAGATCTTTTCTGCAGCCACATTTTAGCTTTGATGTTACGTCTGGTATATGAAATATTCACAGCACCAGCAGAGTATACTACAGCACAGCTGAAATGCCGACTTTTGCCAATATTGCTTTTTTCACTGGATGTGCTGTAAAATGCTCACGGGACAAACACAACAAAGGGATATGTCTGACACCACATGCTTGTCGAGTGTTCAACCCACTGTAATGGAGTCGGGATTGGTGTTTGTCTATAGCTATGGACACAGTTACATATATCAATTGTATGAAGATCCCTATGGACATATCAATCCATAGGTAGATGTAGACATGTGTATGCAAACAAACAGAGCCTTCTATACAACAATGCCGCCAGTAGCTGGCATAGATTTCAGGTATAATTTCCAGTAAATTTGTCGGGCTGAGGCATCACCATCTCGGCCTGCCATGCTCTGCCAACTTTCTAAAAAAAAGTGGCAAATGGGGGAAACAGAATGCTTCGGCGCAAAACAAAGCTGTACCACATCTATAACCAGAAAACTGGCGTAGATAGGTTAGAAAATCCACTCCATTATCGTCCTGAAAAAACAAGATTGGGCAGTTGAAAAGTAAGTGCCCGATCCTTATCTCCCTTCCCCGTTGGGAGACCCCAGTACACTTTAGTTGGTTGGTATGGCTGACACATATCTGGTGTGTATAGATGGCTTTAGGGCTTGTCCAGTAAGGTCAATCCTATAGGTCAAAGTGTCACCTGCCTTATAAATGACAGTCCACCCACCAAAATCCTGATGAGTGACTTGTGTTGCTGTAGGGGAAATGTAGTATTATACGCTTCACACTGAAATGAATGGATGACCTTGTAATACTTGGAAGGGACTTGAGACACTATGCACTAGTTCTTTGATCTGAATGGAAAGAACCCGATTCCATTACATACATAGGCCTAATAATGTGTGCTTGTCAGGGCATAGCAGATGTTGTAGTTTCACCACAACTCACGAGCCACAGGTTGGGAGAACTGAGATCCGCACAAAGTAGTCTGAACATTTTCCACCACTTCCTTTCCTTTCAATTGGTCCTAATCTGTCTCATTTTACAAGTAGATGTGAAACAACCTATATGAATAAATCTAAGACCTGCGTTAGAGAAGTGGTCTAATGTTTCTACGACCAGGATGGAATCATCCAGGTGAATATCAGTACAATATGTTGTAAGGATTACATTTGCTTTATAAAACCAGGTCCGAATGTTCCTCTAAGCCCAGGTGACATCGTCCTGTCCGGGTCTCTCGGCTCAGTCATTGTCTTTAATAAAGAAACAGCTGTCGCGGTGTGTTGTGATTTCTCAGTGAGCGGCAGCATTGGACGTGAGTGTACATTCCCTTGATATGTCTTGTCCACGAGTAGATACGCAATCTGCTAGCAGCAATGACTGACTGTCTGCTGGGAAAGTTGCAATGTGACACAATTTTTCTTAACAATTTTCTTTCCTATGGAGACTACTTACATGCTTGTAATAGTGTAATTCTTGTGTTCTACATCTTTTCCTAATTGCCTCCCTTGGTATTTTCCTAGACCACATTGGAGTTACCACATATTTATTATTACTTTGGGTTTTTCCATTATTACATTTTTTCATCGGTGTGTTGTATAAGCTTATTTGGAATACAAGTGTGTATTATGTGTAAGGAAAGATGATACAGAGGAGCAAGTAGAGAGAGATGTCCCTGCAGGTGGACTCAGGAAATTTCACAGAGTGGATGACTGATGGCATATAGAGGTCCTATCCATGTCCAATAATAGGGATCTAATCCTGTAACTGGTAGGTAGCCACTGGCTATAATGGGCCAACTGTGCAGTCTCTAAGTTGAGCCGCCAGGAGATAAAGTCCCATTGCCTTTTCTTAACAATCCTGCCACTCTGTTCTTGAGAGTGGTGGTGGTGGTGGTGGTGGTGGTGGTGGTGGTGGTGGTGGTGGTGGCACGGTATTTGGCCCCCTGACATTGATGACATATTCTAGTGATGTACCATTAATGTCTTTACCGAAACAACTTTTTAAGAGTTGGAATTGGCTCTACATATTGGATGAGTGATAGTCAACCCACTCATTTCAGTAGCATTAGCCAAGCATCTAAGGTGTATGATTATGTATAGCCTTCCCTTAGGTGGAAGGAAGGCTCAGGCTTGTTGACTTCTGGCATGTCCCATACTTCTCAGGGGCTATAAGTCACTGCCAGAGGTGTCTGACACTCTCCTCATTGGGAACACATGCACGAGCAGAGGAGAGAGGTCTCTTGGCTAAACGAGTGCTAAACCAACGGCTGTTGAAAGGGTTCGGTCAGCTTAAAGGGGAGTTCCCATATAGATCATATATGGCATATATATATATCTATGCCATAAATATCCCACAGATGTGAGTCCTCATTTTGCAGATATGGGAAGCAAATAGGTGGCCATACAGAAACAGCTCTCTGTTCCCTTGTATTATATCACTTTTACACCACTAAATATTTGATCATTTAGGAATAAGTACAATGACTTGTAGACTATTATAAAGACTTTAGGTGGATTGTCTATGCTGAACTATTTGATAACAATGAGGCAATATGCTGTTTGTATACAGTGCCCCCCCCCACACATCTGTGTACCCCATTCATTAAACCAGCCAGATAACAAAATGCATTAGAGAATACACTACTACTAGTCAGCAATTGTGCCAGTGTGTACACAAGAAGGATTTGTCGCACATTGGTCATATTTGTCTATAATGCAGCATTTGCAGCTGCACTGTGTAATATGGGGCAGGCGTTATTACACAAAGCTCTTACACAATACATTTCAGCATCAACTATTACAGTGCAAAAAAATGGACACTAGGCAAACTAAAAACTGTGCTGTTGTATTAACACAAACGTCTCAAAACATCGTCTAAACTATGAAACACTCTTGTGATAGGTAACAAAAGTTGATCCATATTGTTGTCCGATGTGACGAAACTCACTATAGATTTATTGTGTCTCAGGGAATGGAGCCACCTGGACAACACTGAAAATGATACCTGAAACGCATTGGAGAAAAGTTAGATACTGCACACCTAGGCTAGACTGGGCATGTTATATACCATTGCAAAGCTACCGATGCACTGAATTCAGCACATTTTACGTTCTCTCGGTATCGTTCCCTGTTCCAGAGATATAGATGCAGATTCAGCTACCAATATCCCTGTACTGTCAGGGGGAGGTCGGCCGTACAGCTCAGTGTCACTTCTGTAGCTTTGTACTATGAAGGATATCCCCATCTAGCAATGATGGTGGCCCTTCACAGTTTTGGCTATGGATATCTGGGGGAAGATTCCAGCAAAATGGAAAGGTTGCCGAGTATTCTGGTGACAGACTCCCTTTAAATGATTTGCTCTCTCTGTATACTTAATACTGAGGAGTGGAAGCAGCACATACAGTATTGTGTTATACCGAGTCCTACTGTATTATGCAAACAATACAAAGATCCCACTTACATAGTGTTAAGTGTCAATTTAACATTCCCTTCTGTTCTCTCTCATAAGTATTCATAATGAATGAGACGTCTCCGCTGTAAGAAAACAATGTCTACAATGTGCTGTATGTGCGGGAGAAGTTTTACGGAATAAAAACTGACATTCAATCAGATTAAAAGCAGCTTGTAGAAAGATGATCCCCGGCCTCGCGCTGACGCCAAATTGTTGCCTTCGCTGTAAGTAGATCTTATTACTTCATTAGAACTGTACTAGGTGTACATTGAATGACTGACCGGCGGAGACCTTGAGGTTTCCTTCAGCAACACTCCAATCTACCTCTCCTGTATAAGTACCAGGGCGTAGGCCACATACACTTCAATGTATCACCAGGTCTAAGATGATGGGACATTGGGAATGGTTTGTACATTGGGAATGGTTTCTCATCTCAGTACCATAATACTATGGTCTCCCATTACTGGAAACATCTTTGGTACAGCTCACCATTGAATATGTTCGAATAATATGTACACCAATTTTTTTTATTTATTGGAGGATAGTCCATTAAAATCTCGAAAAATCTTCCATGGTAACAGACTACAACCCTCCCTATAGAACCAAGGAACAAACTGAAAAAGTACGATTGTAGGGTCAGACTATAGTGGATTTATTTGTAGTCTTTAACCATGGAGACACAGAATATTTATATGATATTTGATTCATTTTCTTTAATTTGATGTTGAGATTGCAACACACTGGTGAGCGCCCTGCTGGTCTCTTCATTATGCGGATACATGGAATTTGGTAACCCTCGGACCCATCATCCAAGCAGCACTGTTACACTAGGATCACACTGACGTTTGAGCCCCATTCCACTTAAAATCAGCAAAGAGAAAAGACCTGCAAGGAGAACTCTTGACTCTTGCCATTTTCGGTGGAAACCCGGGGGATCCCATTATAGTTTATGGGGTCCACAGGTTTCCGTGTTTAACCACTTGATACAGACCAAGCAGACCTGAAGGATGGAAACATGAACGCTAGTGAGAAACTAGCATTATACCACCACATAAAGCTCCTTTTTAAAAAATAAAAATAAAAAAAAAAAGTTTGGAGGTGAAGTTTTTTTTCTTCTGCTCTTAAATCTATATCTACCTTTTTAAGGTCTTAGCAGGTGACCTATGGAGAACATTTGTAGCCTTCCAAATTATTACCTAACTTCTGGTTATTGAAGTAACAAACACAAGACAATTATTTCCATTGTGTTTGTGTAAATGTGCAGCCAGTTCTATCCGCTTGTCTACAAGACAAGTACCAGTGCGATCTGCCTCATCTGACTCAATGGAAACGGAAACTTTGAGCTTGTTTTATAACACACATGGTAAAAGTGTCCTACCTGTCACCCCTCCATATCTAACGCTGCGGATTTCTATAGTTAAAGAACCCACATTTATTTTAATAACAAATTAATGTACAAAGTGAGTTAGAATTTCTCACCTGGAAAAAAAATGCTGCACAATGTGTGAACTGTGATCTAAGATACAGATCTCCCAACTTTTGAAGAGCTGAAAGAGGGATAAATATGCGGCACGAGTGCGCGCCGCGGCAAACTTAGCTCCCCCCACTTTTATGTTGACTCCGCCCATTCTCATTCATTTTTCATGTGCCCCCACACAGTATAATCTTCCTACAGTCACCTGTAAATTATATTCCCCCCCTCCATCTGCCCCCAGTTTCATATAACCCCTTTATCTGCCCCCAGTTTCATGTCCCCCCCATCTCTTCCCCCAGATTCATGTCTCCCCCCATCTCTGCCCCCAGATTCATGTCTCCCCCCATCTCTGCCCCCAGATTCATGTCTCCCCCCATCTCTGCCCCCAGATTCATGTCTCCCCCTTTAACACAAACAAATACTTATACTCAACTTCCAACTCTCCCCCACAGCTCTCTCCCTCCACTCACATAGTTGTAGGCATGATATGACGTCATCACATCGCGCCTACACACGCCGAAGCCAGAGCGCAGCAGTAAGGCAGGAGCTGAGCTGTGACAGCTCCTGCTTTACTTGCTTATATGTTCAACTCATCGGCGTCCTCCGGACACCGATGAGTTGAAATCAGGACATACCTCCGTCGACCGGGACCGCGGGACAGGACACCAAATTCATGAATGTCCTACGGCAATCGGGACGGTTGGGAGGTATGAAGACAGACTTGGATTAGGATGGCTTTATAGCGCAAGATCAGTAAAGCCTGGATTTGCTGCTTTCCTATTTTTTTAAGTATAGTGCAAAAGTTTTAGGAAGATGTAGGGGAAAAAATGCTGCAAAATAAGAATGCTTTAAGAAATAGAAGGGTTAATAGATTATTTTTGACAATTAACAAAATGAATTGAATGAAGAAAAGAGAACTCTAAATCCCATCAATATTTGGTGTGACCTTTGTCTTTTGGAGGAAAAGTCCTGGAAATGATGATATGGCCCCCACAGAGCCCTGATCTCAACATCATCCAGTCTGTCTGGGATGACACGAAGAAATTGGAGTAAGCCTACATAGACAGAGGATCTGTGCTTAGCTCCCCAAGATGGCGGGAACAACCTCCCTGCCGAGTTCCTTCAAAAGCTGTCTGCAAGTACCGAGTAGAACTGATGGAAGGCAAAGGGTAAAGGTCACAGAGGATAAAACTACATGTGTATATATATATATATATATATATATATATATATACTGCCCTCCCATCTCACAATTCTCCCATTCTTAGATTAATATAGTGCACCAACTCTGAACTGTGCTCCTGCTGACTGTATACGGAATAGAGCGAGGTTGGTCATGTGACCAAGAGTAAGAGTTTCGGCATGGGAGGCAAAGAAATAAAAATCTGGTGCCCCAATACGCTGTGCAAAAGTAAAAAGGGAGGCAAGCGTATGGATTATAAGTAAGTGTATCCAGTGGAGTGAATGCATGGAGAAACTTACGAGTCCTCCTTTAAATGGCCTACTCCTCTAACAGACCACTATTCACTGCAGTTTTGGATGTATTCCCTCTACTTCTTACTACAGGACATGTGACCAGACACATATATCACACATGTGATGTAGTATATGACTGCTGTCATCATTGACCCCTAGGTCATTTATTGTGGGATTGGAGATCTGACCAAGGCAACAACTATAAAACTTGCGGGTGTAAGAAATATATAGAAAAGTGTGCACGCCTATAAGGTCCCCTTGTACAGGGGAAAAGGGGTGTCCTTGTGAAAGAACACTGACTTGACATCATGAAAAGCTATGAAGAGACCCCGTACCCTCTATTGTTCTGGTTAGCTACATACAGCAAACCACAATGAACTCAAGTCATGGCCATATTAACACATATATGGCAACAACTCAAGGATTGTATACTCTTCCAGCATTGTCCGGGAACAGCCCCATTTCTACCGCTCCGCTAGTTGTTTTTTCGCTCTACCACCTATGGAACAAATCTCCATTGAAACAGAAATTCATCGGAGCCTAAAGACAAAGGCAATTTTATTGCAGATAGTGGGAACTATTAGATTTCATCACCTACCGCACAAAAGACTCTTTATGGATGCCTGCAATGCAAAACGGGATGCAGCTTTACAACTGATTCCGACGCCATTACATAACACTACCTTATTATGAATTTGGCTCCTTCGTCTGGCCAATTAACCCCTTCAAGGCTACCCTCAGTGAACAGGGGTTAAAGCAATCTGGCGATATTGAACGCTGCTTTGCGGTCTTGCTACCAATCTAAATTAATGCCGTCTCTATATTCCAGCTAGCACAAAGCCCCCTGAGGAGATTTGCACATTTTAATCATTAATCGCTGCACGTCCTTACACAGGGTCCTCTCTCTCTCCCTTTCCTTCCCACATGAGATATGCATGTGATGGCCGAACTCTCGGCCTAAGGAAACCTCTCCCAGATCTGAGTGCTGTATGTCTACGCATGTATGACACTCGAGGATAGACATATAATAAAACACACACTACATAATGGGTCTGTGTCTTACAGAATGACAGTCTATGAGGTTAGCAGTGAGAACAATGCATCCTCTATGAGTTTCAGGCATATTTTCAGTGCCGATTTGTATGCAGGTTTTCCTGAAATTCCAGGCGAATTCCACGTGTTACAGGAACAATTTGTTGCAGATTTGCTACACCTTAAAGGGTAAAATCCACATTGAAAATCTGCTATAAGAATTGACATGCCGCAGATGTTAAAATTCACACCGCTGGTCAATGTAGGTGCAGAAAAGTTTTAGAACATATAGATGGGATTTGTAGAATCTGATCTGCTTGGTTGGTATTGTATTAGACTGTCATTTATCCTCAGGCCTTATTCACACATATGCGCTCTTTTATGGTCCATATATATATATATATATATATATATATATATATATATATATCCGTTTTTCATCTATTGCGGTTTGTGTTTCCGTTATTTATTCTAAAGGTCATGCATTTTTTTTTTATGTATGTAAATTCCATGCACAGATCTAATTTTCAGACCCGTGAAAAACAGGCTACACATGGGCGGCTTAATGAATACGTTGTGTCTAAAAAAAACGAACAAAAAGTAGTGCATGCTTCAACTGATGTTTTCCATATCGATCTTGAAATCCCTGCCCTCATGGAGTACAAGGTGCACACTTAGTCAGAAATAAAGTTATACCCCAGGTTTTGTGCATCTTAGGGTCCATTCACACGGAGTAACGTGCCGCGTGATGTGGCACGTATACGGCATGTGAGACTTTGCACGCCATAAACGCTCCCATTGATTTCAATGGGAGCCTGGATCGTATACGCCGCAAAATCACGGCCACAAAATAACGCGGCGTATACGATCCAGGCTCCCATTGAAATCAATGGGAGCGTTTACAGCGTGCAAAGTCTCACACACCGTATACGTGCCACATCACGCGGCACGTTGCTCCGTGTGAATGGACCCTTAAGAGATCTAAGCCAACACCTTGATATAAAGACTTCTGGTACTTGGTGTAAATTATGATAAATCTGAAGGGGCTGATGGCCTCACGCCCACCAAATTGGATTCAGGAAAGCAGTGCGAGGCGCAAAAATTCAAGATTTGCAATTTTTGGACAAAAAAAAAACAGTGGCCTTTTAATATAACTTGTATGCCAGTGTTCCCGATGCACAAACCATGATCATTCAATAAAATTGATCCCAATGGGTCCGTGTGCTGTCCATGGAGAACACTGACAACAGAAGGAAAGAAGTCGCTGACCTATATAGTGGCCAGGTACCGATACTGCGGCTTAGCTACCATTGAAGTCAATGGGAGTTACGCTGCACTAACAGTGTCTGGTCACTATGCACTATGTGTTGTGTACAGAACAAGCATCGAATACGAACTCATACAGCTGATCCTTGCAGGGGCTACCTGTCAACCCCTCTCTGATTAGATATTTATGGCCTATCTTAAGAATAGGCCATGAATTACAAATTCCTGGACAACCCCTTTAAATGCGACCCGAGTTTTTACCTTATTTCAACTATGCTACTATACTGTAGTTATTTCCCCACTCAACTTACAGATGTAAGTTGGGCCTCCATGCAAAAATCTGGAACAAGTGCCCCATCTACCATGTGACATTTATAATACTGGTAGCTCTTCATGTGGCAGCGGAGTGTTTGGGCTTCTCAGACACCCTGGGGATCAGACTACAGGGACCCCAAGTAATCAAGAGAACGGGGAAAATGGAAGGTGCTCCTGTATACAAGCCAGTGTGCTTGTCTGATTGTGTTGCATTCACTTCTATGGGGCCGTTGGATATGCAATCTCTGGGTAGTAGATATGTGTCTGTAATGGCACTACCCCATTGAGGAATTGCAAAATTGTTCCTAGTCCTCAGCAGTGCCATGTGACTGACACGATGTCTTATGTGGGGATAGGAAGTCAGTTTTTCTATTCCTTCCTGTAAGAGCGTCAGTGGAACTCTCATAGGAATTCATCAAGAAACGGACTACTTGTCCACAAACACAACACTGTGTCAGGAGGACAGTCATATTATTGATCACATGATACAGCTGAGGACCAGGACAGAGCAGATAATACAGCCACCCTTCAGAAGAGTACTTGCACTACAACAAAGCTACATATACAACTATGAGCTGATGTAGATTTCACTGTAGGCACATGGCCCCGCTAGAGTAAGACTTGCCATAAATGAGACACATTATCTGGCAGAGCAGGCTTATCAAGACTTGTGTATTATGTGACAGGTTTCATAGATCCTCTCCCCCCCTTTCCCCCCCCCCCCCCCACACACACAGACACAGAGAAGTGTCTACTGGGCAGCTCCCCTCAGGCTTCTCTCCACTGCTCAGCTTGATTGACAGATTCCTCCCTACTGACAGGTTTTATGGAAATGGGTTGTCCAAGATTTCAGTATTCCTGACCTATCCTTAGAATAGGCCATAAATACCTAATTGGAGGGGGCAGACAGTCTCCCCTTGACCAATCGGCTCCTCTGCCGCCCCGTTATAAACGACACAGGGCCAATAGTCCCAGTCCCTGTCTAGTGTCCAGGCACTGGTACTGCATCTTAGTTTCCATTGAAGGTGAGCTGCAGTACCGGTGCCCAGCCACTACACAGGGCGTGGAGTCAACTGTTCTTGGCGCTTTGTGGTACATAGTATGGCCATTGGAAGAGGTCTCATAGCTAGGAATAGACCATAAATGCTGAAATCCAGGACAACCCCTTTAACTTCTTCATACATTAGATAAACTTTGGATGAACCTGCAAATGTGTATGTTTATGGGGGAATCAAAACTGGGGAGATCACCTTGAATACAGACAATTTATTGGCCTGTTCCCCCTCTCTAGCTCCATCCTGCCTGATGGATCCTGCCCCTACCTAGATCTGACTTGAAAAAGGTTCACTGTGGCCCAGATGTCGCCAATTTGATTTGAACACTACCACGTGGCACCACCATCGAACCACCAACAAAGAGTGCAGCACCATTGTCTTTCTACTACTGTTCCCTCCCTCTAGTCTGATAATACACATATATGGGAAGAATAGCTTGTGTGTATAGTGTTTATAGCGGATTCTTGGCTACCTGGAATTGACAGCTGAGGCCACAGAATGATATCACACCCCACCAAAATAATGAAAGTCAGTATGAGTGCCATGATGCTATAAAAAATGAACTATAGAACAACAAAGGAGTCTTTCATTGGCGTAGTAAATTTACAGACAGCTATAAAATATACATTTATAGAAATAAAAAAAACTGTATAATTTAAAAATGAAAATGGACTCGGCTCAACTAGACACTCATGTGAGACAGACATGTAATTGACCCCGGCTGACACCCAGAAATGATATTAGTCCCCGGCTTCTTGAATTTTCCATTAAATCCCCACAATTCATTTCTATGGAGGATCTCAGAATAACACATACACACAGATAGCAATGGTAGATATCCCCATTGTGTTTACTTGCAGTCTTATATAGGCTGGGCAGGAAAACCTACTATAGTACTATAACATCCGATAGGTAGCACAAGCCACAGATACTGCAGCTCAGTGTACGATATCAAGTACAGCTCATCTACATCTATACCCTGATATAGCAGAACACACTGTAAAAAATAAAGTCTATATATATTTGACTATATCCACCTTGCTGAGTGTTTATTGTGCTTTGACCAGAACATGCAGATGAGTAATAAGATCCTCCAGTTATTAAGTTTTAACTCGTTACTTGCCAAAGATGGACTCTAGTTACTCATAGATTGTATCATTGACTTTACGATGCTAAAATCATAGAAGAACATACATGAAGTACTTCAGAACATCTACAAGTCAAGCCCACTGTAAGACGCCTGCATGTGTACCATGCCTGACCTCAGCGTACCTTGCTGTCCTTAGGAGTACAGGTAGCTGCTATGGGTATACAGCACAGTATACGTCACCCATCTACCCATTGATATTAATCTGTATAGGATATGGCACAATTGTGCTAAAATGATGAAATAAAATCCTACCAGTCAATGTGAAAGTTTTTAACAAAGACTATAAAAATGCAATAAATTATTCATTGGGATTATGAAGAGGATTCGCTTTGGGTATATTGGGATGCCACTTGGGCATACAGATGTTCTGTCATTGAAATGATAAAGGGAAAATCCACTTTTATCCCAAAACCTGCTCATTCAGCAACGTGCAGCAGCGGCAATACAAGATGCTGGTCTAGCTCTCACACATGTTTGCCTCCTGGGAATCATCAAATATTAAAGCAATGGTGAAATGCAGCAATACAGGCAGTGCAGGCGCCCGGGCACACAATACAATGTATCATTAATGGCAAGTGTATCATAATATTACACATCCTACAAAGCACAAGGCAACATTGTATCCAGCAGCAGCTCTGCAGTACACATGTACCCTCACCTACCCCAGACACACACATCCTACACTGACAAGCAGCGAGGATGCCACCAATGGCTATGGCTGCGTCCTTACCATACACTGAGCTCCTGGTGACCTGTCCTCCCATAGTAGATGGATGAGTGGCTGCTGTCACATCACACAGCAGGGCAGGGGCACTGCACACACACAGCAGCCTGGATCATGTTGCACATGTACATACACCCAGTGATTACTAATAATACTCATACAAGCAGCGATGCTCCAAGGAGCTGACACCCACTGCAAGCCCTCCCCTCCAGCCAGCAATGTCATGTATATTTACATAAGAGGGAGGGGACTGCTGCCTGCCTGAAATAGCAGATAGCCCAGGCTTAGTAGTGAGACTAGGGATCTCCCATCTATTCTATACCCTTGTCCTGCAGTCTATCCTCTGCTGTAGTGTACAATGATACAATCATGTATCTGCTGTACTATATATAACTGAAATAATGCAGGATTATTCTGCTATGGTATATATGTATATGGTGCGATGACTTGTGCACTAGATATATTTGTGATGCTGTATTGTACTGAAGTGCTATGTTGTCATACAATATATATGATGTGCTGTTACTATGTACTATATGTCTCTGAAATGCTGGCAAGCTGTACTGTACATTGTGTGCAGTGCTAAACTACCACAGCGTACTGTACTATATACAGGGTATCTATTATACTTCTATAGTGTACTGTACTCTATGTATCTGCTGGGCTGCTATCTGTATCTTATATACTGCTGCGGTATACTGCACTATATGTATCTAGGGTATCTATTACACTTCTATAGTGTACTGTACTATATAGGGCATCTATTATACTTCTATAGTGTACTGTACTATAAGTATCTGCTGTGCTGCTATCTGTATCTTATATACTGCTGCGATACTGTACTATATGCATCTAGGGTATCTATTATACTTCTATAGTGTACTGTACTATATGTACTGTACTATATATAGGGTGTGTATTATACTTCTACAATGTACTGTACTATATGTATCTGCTGTGCTGCTATCTGTATCTTATATACTGCTGCAGTATACTGCACTATATGTATCTAGGGTATCTATTATACTTCTACAATGTACTGTACTATATTTATCTTGTGTGCTGCTCTACATATCTAATATACTGCTTTAATGTACTGTTATATGTAACTGATGTGTGTGGTCTATTATACTTCTACAGTGTACTGTACTCCATGTAATGTACTTCTCTAATGAACTCTTACAGTACAGTGCACTATAGCAGTGCCTCAGTTACATATATGTATCTATTACACTTCCATAGTGTGTACTGTAAAACTGGTTTTTTTTTTCCCCACAGCAGTCAAAAACACAGCGATTCAGCAATGTGCAGTCTTAGCCTTGATCTCTGGTTCATACTGTATGTAACATTGCTTTTTCTATTACGTCCCCTATGTAATACTTATCAGCTTGAGTTCTGACTATTAAACTGTAGTAATACAGACACAAGAAAATATACAAAGGGAGTAACAGCAGAAAACCAACACAATTTTTGGTCTTTAAGTTTCATTCATTGACAACTGGCTGATCGGATTGATGGAATTGTTAGAGGATGGGTCTGTTTAGTGGGTGTCGATGATGGCTCTTGCTCCAATCTATGGGGACTTATTATATATTGCCTAAACACAAATGACTGGGGTCTAAAGGTCCCCATACATGTTATAGAAAAATCAGCAAAACCAAACAATTTTGTTTGGACAGACCACTTACCTAATGTGTATGGTGGTTACTGACTCTCCCCGATACATACTGAATGCCCGATCCCTTTGTATTCCCTACCACCAGAGGTTTGCAGCAGAATATTGCCCACTCCCCACATTCAGGACACATACTTGGTTGGCCGTAACGAGTGTCTATGTACATGAGGGAACTGGGAGGAATAGCTGCAGCCCAAACCAACATTCTGCGGACAACTACTGAAGGCTTATAAGCAACTTAATACCATATAGAACTCTATTTTAGTGCAGTATTATAAGAGTACTGAGGGGTTTGCTTATTCAGTGTTGGATTTTCCAACCTTACATACAAAATGGGTGGTTCATATCACTAGAACATAATAGTCCTGAGCTACTCATTCACCCGACATCCTGTTTAATCCGTCTCACTGCTTTATCACAGGTGAGACCTTACTTGAACAGCAAATACAGCAGTCAACTTTCTTTGACGTACAGCAGTATATTAACATAGCTTCTGATCTAGGATACACATGGGGAAATGTAGTAACCCCTCCACAGCCACAGGAGTAGCACAATGCTGGTTTTGTATTGTATTGTCCTCTTTTACTGTGTAACAATCTATGTCACAGGATCGGTGCAGGTATAAGCTGGGGCACCAGTGGATGACTACATGTGCGCAGTCTATGGGTCAGTAAAAACAGCATGGGTGACACACAGATTGGTATCTGTCATCCGTGGTTTTCACTGACCCTTACAGTGAAAATAAAGTGAGCCCCTGCTCCATATTTTGCAGCTCTTCAATCTGGCCCGGACACACAGGCGCAAAAATTACGGCTGTGTTTATGGGCCCATTGAAATGTATTGGTCCTCACTTTTATCTGCAATTGTGGATAAAAATCACGGGCATGTGCATGAGGCCTAAAACTTTAGATGTCTCAAACATATTGAAATGAATAGGTCAACCCTGTCATAGATGGACAAGCCAAGTCTGACTGAGATCGAGAATCCCTTCTATGTTTTCATATGCTTCACTGTGATGTAGGGGGCCTAGGGCTCATAGTGCTACAGAGAGCCCAGCGCACCTCCTCCTGGCCGACCCAAGGGCAGGACAGGCACCTCCATGCTTCTTGAGTGTACTAGTTTCATGGCCAAGAAGTACACTGTATTCCCAAAGGCACGTTGTCACCTACATTTACCAAGGTGGATGTTGTTAGCACAATACAAGGTAACACGAGTTGCTAAGTAGTAAGGAACAGCCGAGATCAACAACAGCAGTCTGCACGACAAGAACAGATGAACTAGCTTGATGTGGAAACAACGGTCCTATGGTGCACACAGTCAGTACCCAGTTTTTACAGAGATTTGTGTGTACTTACAGCAGCCAGTTCTCAGGCACACAACAGATTCACCCCACTTGTTTTCGTCTCAGAAATTGGACATAATGTAAGACTGGTGGCAACGAATTGAAGACTCAAAGCGTGCAGAAAACCTCCTTGTTATAGGAGTTTTCCAACCCAGCATGACAATAAAGCGTTAGGACCTGGTACACTAACTATTCCTCCCAACTCCCCTATACATATGGACTCTCAGCTGAGTAGTGCACGTGTATTTAATAGGGTCACACAATTGAAATCTAACTCACTGCTCCATATGTATCCGAAAGCCACTGTCAGGGTAGGATCGGGAAGACATTAGGTATTATGGGAACACTACTTCGTACATTTATAGATAAGGTGAATCACCCTGGGGAGTGGCAAAAGCCCCAGGACACTTGCTCTTCTTTTTGCTCTCTCTTTAAAATATCCTACCTCGTATTGATTGGCAAAAAAAAAAAAAAAAATCTTAAAGAAAGTTTTTTATTTAAATTTTTTATTGTCGGACGTAATATTTATTGTACAAGTCACGGGCTGCAGGCACCTGTACCAGGGCATTATACTAGGGAGCACGGCCATCTGACATATGTCATGTTTTATAGATTTCTGCTGAATCCGATTGTTGTTCTGTATCAGTTGGTAAAAGAGGAAGTCCATTTGAGGAACTCCATCATGAGCTCTGTGTACACACTGCAGATAGCTGCTGCCAGATGTTCTGGTTTACAGTCAGCTTTTTACAATGTTTCCACAATATTGTGTTAAAGGGAAGAGGACTTTGGTCCTTGTGATAAGGTAAAATATTCTACCCAATGCCGATTATATGGCCCACACTTTGTTTCTCCTCAAAATAAGGAAGATGTAATCTGACAGGTGGAAGAAGTTTACCTTATTACATGTGACAGAACCTGGCAACTGATCCAAACAAACAGGAACGTTTATTAAAGAAATGCTGCCATTCTGAGAATGAGAAGTTAAACATTTTTGCAATGTAGGAAATTAAAGGGGTTATCAGATTTCTAGGATTAATGGCCTGTCCTAAGGAACCCTTGCAGAACACCATTACCGAGGCAGCACGCAAGGTCTATGGGAAGTGTTGCAGTACCAACACTGACCACTACAATACATACGCTACTCCTGGACTGCATCGGTATTGCTGATCTGTGCAGGTCTCAGTTGTCAGACCCCTGCAGATCTAATGTTGATGGTTGTAAATCACAGAAACTGCATAGCCTCTTTAACACTGTGCAAAATTTTTAAAGATTTCCTCTAACCATCTTAGGCTGATCTTACATGACCGTAATGTAAGTCCACAAATGGTCCGTAATTGAGGGTTTTCAATTGTGGACACATTATATTCAATGCCGCCTCTTACACCACCGGATATTTTATCCGTGGTGTGGCCAGGCCGCAACCGTGGTCCACAATTTATAGAGCACGTCCGTAATGCTGTGAATTGCGCCACTGCACGGACTCGCCCATAGAACTCTATGGGCAAGTGTGGCGGGACACGGACATCTGCGGAGTGTATGTTGCCGATCAGCAACTAGTGTTGCTGATCAGCAACATGCGGACCGTAGAATCATTACGGTCGTGTAAGACCAGCCTTAGTGGTGACATTGGTTGTCTCGATCAGTTGCCAATGAATACCACCATGAATGCAGGAACTTTCTATAGTCTAAGCCTTGTCAAACCCCCCAGCCATGACTACCTTATTGTGGCCGGGTTATCTTCTCATACATGTAGTGTCCCTGCCTGATAACCTGTCTACAATAAAAGACTCATGGCTGGGTTTTTGATTTCGTTACTGTGAGCAGGTTATCAGACAGGGACACTATGCAGTGTGTATGAGAAGATAACCTGGCCACAATAAGAAAGTCATCAGTGATCAGTATCAGTCCATACACAGCTCTAAGCAAGATGGTCTCACCAGACATAAATTTGCACCATGTATGGGTGGATATCATGACCATATCTCTTCTGTAGATCTCTCTGTTTGATCTCTTTTCCGGAAGGAAACCCACGTACAAGTTCACAGGTGTGTAATGCTCCGGAGTGGGTCTCTATCTAGGCTACAATCTTAAGTACAGTTCAGTGTAAACATATTGTAAAAAGTGTTCCTTTGTTCCTAAAGTGTCTACACATCGTGGTGGTCCATGGATTGTACAGACAGGATAACATGTGCAGCTGGATATCACCTGCCGAATGCACCTGGTCAAAGATTATGGCTGGCCGCATGTAGCATCTGCTCACAATGTAAGCATGTGGCTGTTCAGTTAGTAGTGCTCTAACCAAATGCTCAATATTTAGCCCGGTCTTCAATAAGCTAAGTGTGCATGAGTTCTCTATGCAGGGAGGGGAAAAAAACAGGATTAGGCATTCTGAAATTTATCAACCCATCTGCCCTCAGGAGAGAGTGAAAAGGCCTCAAATACACATAAGATGGTTGGGTGGTCCACTCAAAATTTGCAGGTATGGGCAACATATGTATGATCGGCATAATGTATATGGAACCAACACCATGGAGTGGCATGTTTGTCCATCCTTAATCTGCTTACTTTGGGGAGTCAACCCCTTTCTATGTGATCTTTTAGTGCTTACATAGGGGCGCTGGGGTAACAATAAGGTTCACGGTTGTGAATGAACCCAGAACTCGGAATCCCCATAAGTCACTCTTGAAGTCTTTGATCTCCTTCATGATTTCCTTTGATGGCTAGTACCCTTGCCCTCTGGACTAAGAAGATTTGTGCTGTACAGCCTATATAGCCTTCCACTGTCAGAAAGAAAAAAATGTAACCCTTTAATTGCATAAAAAGAGCAGATGGTTAGCAGCATACAGTGAAGGAGGAATTCTATGGAGGTGGCTGTGGCAGACATGATTACTATATGGGGGGCAGGGGCAGGTGTGATAGGAATGATGGAAAGCTCTGTGTGCACAGACATTTTGTGAACAAGTCTTCAAGGTGGTCTGGGCCCAAAGTGAGAATGAAAGGGAAATGTAAAGGCTGCTAAGGGTCAGTGAACACTGAGTTTTTTGGCGCTGATTTTGACGCTGAATCCGCCTCAAAATCAGCCTCCTAGAGTTCTATTGGGAGGCTTTTTTTGGAGGCTGATTTTGAGGTGGACTCAGCCTTAAAATCAGTGGCACAAAACTCCGTGTGCACTGACCCTAAATGTACGGATGGGTCTCCGCCCTTGCATAGAGGCCTCCTTTTTTAAGAGGAATGAAGTGCCAAGTCTGTCCAGACATTACAAAGATGTCCATTTACTATAGAGGCTGCCAGCTCATTATTGACGATGGCTAACACAAAACGGGAGGCTACCAAATGCTTTATACCACCCCCCCCCCACCCCCCACTAAGCTACTAAGCTATTTGAAAACCCTTTTATCTTCGTATAAAATAGATTTTTTTTATTATACTTCAATGTTTAAACATAATTGAGTTCATCTCTGCAGCGCTTCCCCCTATGACAACATTGGGATAACATAAGGACAAGCTGGGGCAAGATGATCAATTCCCCGCCATGTTCTATCCAACTATGTCAATAGAGTACAACAAAAAAAGTCCATTGTTAAAGGGCACAAGACAGAACCAGGCTGTCCTCATTGGCAATGGATTAAAGGCACTGTCCAACCTTTTCAGCCATTTTATTGCTCCAATGTAACTTAATTTTATTTTAGATGCACTGGAAAAGTAATAAAATGTGACATAGTGGATGCAGTAATCTGTAAAAGACTGCAGACATTTTATTCATGTCCAATATTGGCCGCCAAAAGTCTCCTTTATGGGATAGTGATGCAACTATCTGTAATGTTTCGCAACCTTTGCAAGTGAAGTACCCCCTAGTGAGAAAATATCCCAGCCGTGTACCCCCAAAGTGGTGATCACTTATCAATTCAGTACCTCCATGTGTAGTATAATGGTCCCAACAGCACATGTAGTATAAGGGTCTACCCCTGAGCCCCCACATGTAATATAATGGTGCCATCAGTCCAACTGCATGTAGTATAATGGTCTACTCGGAGCCCCAACGTGTAGTATAATGGTCCTATTATGTAAAATAATGACCTCCACAGAGCCTTCAAAAATATAATGACCCCACAGAAGATAAGTGCTTAGTTCTCCAAGATGTTTGGAACAATCTTCCTTTCAAGTTCTGTCAAAAACTATCTGCAAGTCCCGAGAAGAACTGATGGAAGGCAATCAAATGGAAATTGACAAAAATACAGTATTTATACTGACACGTATTCTAAAGGTATTCCCACTTTGCAGCATTTTTCCACGCCTGCCCATAACTTTTGCACAGTACTGTATATCGGATGGCAGCCATGTCATGCTATTCCATAGACAGTAACAGGTTACCACAAATGCGGTCTCACATTATACCTTTGTTGCTCTATTACAAGAATTGCTCCCCATTGTAGAGAGACACTATCTGATAATAGAAGTATAGGATGGACTTTCTGTATAGGGATAGGTTCACCAAAGGTAATAATCTGACACGATGTATGAAAATGAAAAAAAGATGAAATTCAAGCTCGGTACAAATGGTGACTCATCTACCGAGGAATCGCGGATTTCAATAAAAATGAGACTTTCTGCAATATTGATTCAGATGAGAGATGAAATCAGAACATAATAATCCCGCTGGGTTAACTCTTTGCATTTCTTTGTATGTCTACAAGCCATAACCATGTATAGGTAATAAAATATTTATGCAAACAAATGAGATATTGTGGGGACAGTGGTTAGTAGGGAATATAGACTGTGCTTATGGCAGCAAACATTGTAAATCCATCACATTGCTTATTATACAATATTGGTCTTCCTTCTTACTGTATTGGATGTAATATTACCACACACATGTGCCTGAATAAAGGGCTGGGGAAAATAATGAGGACAGGGGTTGCCAAGACTGTAAAACTAATTAATATTTTAATTAAATTTAATCAAATAATTATTTTCCCACAAACCTAACCATATTCAATTTACAGTCAATTCAATGTTAATTATTTTTGAAAATATAAATAACTAAAAATTTTGCAGTTTTAAAGATTTTCTCTGGTTGGTTTCCAAGGGATAGGACAATGAATGCAGGAACTTTCTATCGTCTGGGACTTGTTAGAATCCCAGCCATGATTCCCTTATCTTCTTATACGTATAGTGTCCCTGCCTGATAACCTGTCCACAATAGGGAAATCATTATGGGTAGAGATGAGCGAGTACTGTTCGGATCAGCCGATCCGAACAGCACGCTCCATAGAAATGAATGGATGCACCTGGTACTTCCGCTTTGACGGCGGCCGGCCGCTTAACCCCCGCGTGCCGGCTACGTCCATTCATTTCTATGCGAGCGTGCTGTTCGTATCAGCTGATCCGAACAGTACTCGCTCATCTCTAATTATGAGGTTTCTATAAAACCAGTTCCAGACCATAGATGAGGGTTGAATCATTGAACCCCTTGTAATCTGCAAGTTTTATCTTTTCCTACCTATATCAGTAAGTCTCAGCATATTATTTAGCTTAATGGTCTGAGTCAGAACTGCAGGATTCTTTTTTTTTTATTTTATTTACATAATTACATAATAACATATAAAGGTGACAATAGGTCATTTTCTGGTGACACTTTCCCTTTAAACAAAAGGAAAACCCATCCCTAGTGTGGCTACAATAAGATCATTCTGTCCTGCTGTGTGTTATATGAGGAACATCACATAAATCTAGAAGTGTATACACAATGACTGGAGGCCAATACACGGGATCACCCAGGTGTACATATAAATATTGCCACATTTACTATATAACATATTTATAGTAAAACAGGCTGATAGTCATTTACAGAAAGCAAACATAGATGAGAGAGACAAAGCTATCGGGGAGAAGTACGCTCAGTACAGGTTTATGCCCAAATAACTAGATCCTATGTATGACTTCTGGTTGTGGGGATTAGTGGGAACATCACATCATGTGCAAGTCTATCACAGTAAAATATATATTTTTATATATTTAGGTTAAGCAGATACTTTGATCTTTGGTTGTCACTGTAAGGCTACATAGACTATAGACTTTTCCTCTGCCAGTTTCAGTTAAAAACAATGGACACCTGAAAGACCCCATTATAGTCAATGGGTTCTGCCTAGCTCCGTAGGTAATTGTTGTTTTAGCAGTCCTCCTCTCCATTGTTCGGGATCCCAGATGGACCTGAACAATGGAGAGGCAACACTAGTGTGAACTTAGCGCCAGTATGTACATGGTTGTAGACAGAGGCGTTACTTGAAGCTCCTGGGTCCCAACATACCGTGTTTCCCTGAAAATAAGACAGTGTCTTATATTAAATTTTGGTCCTATAGATATGCTATGTCATATTTTCAGGGGATGTCTTATTTAATTTTTGTGTGCTGCTGCCACCATTGTGCTATGCTGAGAAGTGCTTGCTGCGCAAAGACTGTATGATGAAAAACATTGCAGCCGGCTGAACACTGTGTGCGGTGCTCTGTGTACACAGGAAAGCCGGCTGCTGCCTCTGCTGTGATTCTGTACATTGTATCCACTGTTCCTGCTGCTGTGGGATGAGCTGGGAGAGTGGACCCCGCTGTATATGATGCGTAGTGTATGCACAGTGGGCATCTCCCAGCTCATCCTACAGCAGCAGGAACAGTGCATACAATGTATCGCAGCGGCGTCAGCAGCCGGCATACCTGTGCACACGGAACATCACACACAGTGTTCAGCCAGCTGCAATGTTTTTCTTCATACAATCTTTGCACAGAAAAATTATTATTGGGTGATGTCTTACTTTCGGGGGGGGGGGGGGGGGCTTATATTAGGCATTTCAACAAAACCTCTGCTATGTCTTACTTTTGGGAGATGACTTATTTTTGGGGAAACAGGGTAGAATCTGTAATGGGGCTCCATTCAGGTATTCCTGGCCACCCAATCAGTCAAAGCTCTGAATAAGTGTACAAATGACATTCTATCGATTCATTCAAAGAAAGGAGTTTTTCAGGCTTAACATTTTTCATTTAGGGTAGTTCATCACTATGAGATGGGTGCGGGTTCAACACCCTACAGCAGATATCAGAAGCCACAGTGCTGAAACAACACACAGTGGGCCAAATTTACTATTAGGGTAAGTTCACACTGAGTTTTTTGGTCAGGATTTTGAGGCCGTATCCGCCTCAAAATCCTGAGCAAAAAGATGGGTCCCATTGAAATCAATGGGAGCTGCTCAGGAGTTTTTTCCAGGAGCCATTCCTTCCTGCTCTCAGAAAAAAGAAGTGAGGTGCTCATTCTTCAGGCTGAGTCGTTTCACGATTCGGCCTAAAGACACTCCCTCCTCTGGACTAGGCCCATTCATTGGGCCTAATCCGGAGCAGAGTGCGCGGCTGGATGCCGGTCTAGAGCATCGGATTTCAGTCGCGGCTACTTGGCTTTTGGACTGGAACCTGAGGCGGCCTGTATGAACTTACCCTTATGGCTCCTGCTAAACACTGCCATAAATGTAGCACGTTTTTGGCGTACCTAGGTTGATATAAAATTTTGCTGGCCTGCTAGACAACTGGGTATGGCTCCTCATAAAAAGGGAACATGGATGTGTCAAAAATGCACCAAAATTGTGTCAAAAAAGTAACCAACCTAAAAAGTGGTATAAAATCAGACTAGACAGCCTAGAGATATGCCAAGATTTATCATCGAGTATTAGTCACTGTGATAAATCTGACGTGCTCTCAGACTGCCTGTCTTCATGGCTTTCCATATCAGCTAATCGGTGTTCTCAGACTGGACACCCCCACCTATCCTGCTAGCTCCGAACACTGTGATCACTGGATGTCGGACCCCCCACCGATTCTTAAGGATGCACCATCAATATTGGGACATGGAGAACCCCTTTAATACATCTGAAAATTTTCCATTCTTTACTTTATGGGTAGTACAAGATTTCCTACAAATAAAAATAAATATTTTCTTGTTCAAACATATTTCCTCAAACCCTTTAAAAATGAATTTCTATGCTGATAACAACAAAGCTGTTTTGGCAACAAAGCCGTAACTCAACACTGGAAAAAGTAGACGTTAAATGCGAACCATTAAGTGGCGATAAACCTGAGAACTATTCATCTCTGTGAAATCCCAGCAATTTCTCTGGAAAGATGCCGCGTTATCCCGCATTAATGAGGGCAGTCAGACACTTTCATTTCCATGGAAATCTACGACATTATCCCTCAGCAACAATAACGGATATTAAACTGAAAGCATTAACAATTATTAAAATGTCATTGCGGATGGCTGGAACGAAGGAGCCAACTAATTGCTCCAAACAGCAGCGATATAAAACAGCTTTCCCCGGTCAAGTTGCTGCGACTCTTACTGCCTAACGTTCGCGTTGCACAATACAAGCTCTAAACACGTTGTTGTGTCCTTGTTTTATCAATGCACAATGGACCAGGATTGCTTAACACAATTATTTGGCTGCTGTACAATGTATTAAAGATCTGGCTCCGTAATAGCTGCTCCTCGCAACGTAGGGGTTTACATAACATGATGGCTCACCATACTAGATGACAGCTGCTTTAAGCTGTGACCTCTCAGCAATCCTCCCCTGGTATGTGATTGAAGGGGGTCTGTACAGCAGAAATCCCAAATATTTTCCCCGCCTGCCACCTTTTAACAGTAATAGTACATTGAGCTTTAATACTGCACAATGCCACATTGGTTAGGAGCTCCCTGAACAGATATCTATTGTTCTGATTGTATATCCTGGAGGGAATTTACTAATGTGGTTACACCAGTTTTCTGGTTCAAAAGTGGTGTATTTTTCATGCAGCACTGTTTGCTCAAAAGCTTCACCGAACTGTGTCGCTTTGTCCACTTCCTAATCTGTTTCGACAAATGTAGACATGGCAGTATGGCGTCAATGTGGGCTTGAGTGGGGACATCAGATTTGCTATAAGGGTGCGTTCACACAATGTATAATTGCGCGCTCAAAATGCTCCCATTCATTTCAATGGGAGTTAGAAGCATATACGCCACGTTATTTTGCACCCGCAAAATCACGGCCGCAAAATAATGCGGTGTATACGATCCAGGCTCCCATTGAAATCAATGGGAGCTTTTACGGCGCGCAAAGTCTCACACGCCGTATACGTGCCAGATCACGCGGCACGTTACTCCATGTGAATGGACCCTAACTAAGCCACAAAACTGGGGTGAGTTATACCTGAAATCTATGTGGTTTTCAATTCTTACACATGGTACTTCCACCCCCCATGTTGCACCAGAATTATAATGAGGTCAAAGATTCTTAATAAGCAATAGCGGTAGCAATATTAATACCAGCACATGATGCGACAATCTCAATATAGCATTGGCTGAGAAATCATTTTCTGTGCCTAGGGGGACTAGAGACCAACAGGGGCCCTGGTAAGCTTAGGATTAGGAGCAGCGGGGTACCAGTGAGCTATTATATTTTATAATGTCCTTTTCCAAAAAAAAAAATCACACCAATTAGATGTACTTTCTAAAAAGACAAAAACATAATTGCATGAAAACCATGGTAAAGGTCATCGGACTACTGTAAAGATCATTGCCACTACTAGTCTTTTCTTTACTTAAGGAAAGCTTAAGTTTTGCACTAGCCCTGTATCTACATGCTTTGGCCAAGGTAGAATGGCTTTGCAGCCACCTGGCCAGCACCCAGTATGAGATGCCCTACCCCAGATATCAGTATATGTTTCATGGGTTCTAGTAGGAGACTGCACAAGTGTTGTGGTCTACTGGTTCTTGTCTTATACGTCTTATGGGTATATGGTGTGTATTATATAAAGTATAACTAAAAGTTACGTTTTATAACTTAGCGCATGCTGGCGGTCACAAGAAAATGGCCGCTTACACAGTAAGCTGGTGTAAGCGGCCATTTCCTTGTGGCCGTGGACATTCGCAGTCGGCTCTGCCCGAGGCCTGATGGCAGAGCCGACTGCGCATTTCTAGAAGATGACATACAGGACAGATTGAGATGCAGGACAGAAGAAGACACAGGTAGAGGGTGTTCCAGAAGAAGATGAAGGCGTTGCTGGAGATTTCTCTTGCAGCATTGGGTCACCCACAGTGGAGTTTGAGTTCTGGGAACCGCCCCCAGTGCTGCGATAGAACTCATTTGCATACAAAAGAAAATCGGGACTTCTACCGAACGGCGGTGCGGAGAAGACATCTAAAGGTAGGAGAAAAATAGCCTTTATTAAGGCTATTCCTACGTGTTAGTCAGAAAAAAAGGATATCCAATGATAGGATCCCTTTAATGGAAGTGCAAAAGTAACAGCTATAGGCTTTTTTTTCACATTTTTTTTTCTATGCATCTCAATGTCTTTGGTCTATGAAAAAGGGACAACACAGACGCCCTTTTCTCACAAACCTATACTTGCACTGCAGTGATAATTCCATAAAGGAACAAAAGTCTATGGGGGAAAAAAAACAAAAAACCCCCCAAAAAACAGACATAACAACAAATACATTGAAGTGAATGGATCCACACTCTATACACACGTGAAATGCAGACTTGTGACAAAACCTTTTGCAGGTTTGTTCTGCAGTTTTTGAAGGCAAAACCAGGACTGTGTGACCACACTCTTAGGCCAGGAGTCATTAAACAGCATCAGGCCTCTCCAGTAACAGACTAATACAGATCATGGTCCGATCACTGTCTGATAGACAGATTTACTAAAGTCAGGCCTATCCCCATCTCGTAGAGCAGGACCAATATTTTCTTTATTGTTAGGTAGGTAAAGTCTACAGGTTCCTAAAGAAGAGAGATGATATTTCAAGCTAGGAAATATTAGGGAGGGTTCACATGGTGTTACGTACCGCGTGATGTGGCACGTCTACGCCGCGGGACCCTTTGCGGGCCGTACACGCTCCTATTGATTTCAATGGGAGCTGGGATCGTATGCGCCGTGCTAGTTTGCGGCCGTGATGTTGCGGCCGCAATATCACGGCCGCAAACTAGCGCGGCGCATACGATCCCCGCTCCCATTGAAATCAATGGGAGCGTGTACGGCCCGCAAAGGGTCCCGCGGCGTAGACGTGCCACATCACGCGGCACGTTACACCATGTGAACCCTCCCTTAGGGTTAAGAGAAAACAGTGAAATAATAGTTATGTAGATTACAATATATGACAGGAGTTTGGAATGTGCCAGCTGCTCTACCCCATGGGAGTGGGCACATACTCGCATTCTATGCATTGGGCAGCGCTCAAACAAGTGGCAAGATTAAAGACATTGCAGGGACAGATTATTCTGTCATTCTCTATGAGCAGATTCAAAGCATCTGACCAAGCACTAGGACATTCTAGGCGTAGATGAAGATCTAGAAACTTTAGTGACATTCTTGATGAGAAGTTCTGATGAGATATGTCATGACAGTAGAAGTGTCATAGTGTCTAGTCTACTTATCAATTCTCTTGTTTATATGGTGTCATCATACAGATGTGTCCACCCTTAACTTAGTGCAAATTTGGTTAAATAGGTGCTGCTGTTTTAACAAACTTTGTATAAATGAGTAGTACAGGCAATTGTAAGAAACTATGTATTATATCTTATGAGAGAAATGCTTTTCTTTCTGCACATATCAGGCTAGGTTCACACCTGTATTCAGGTTTCCATTCGGGGGGGTCTGCTCAGGGGCCCCCCAGAACGGAAACCTAATCCACATATAACAGTGTTTACCTTCGGAAACCTGCAGACCCCATAGACTATAATGGGGTCTGTGTGGTTTCCGCCTGAAAAGGCGTGTAAACCCAGCGTCAGGCTGTTTCCCTGCTAAAACAACTTCCACTGTGAAAATCTCTGCTATATCTGTCCATAGGGAATGAAGGTTACATGACTCATGTCTAAAGAGATTTGTGGACAAGTGGATAAGATGGAGCAGGAAGCGGAAGAGAAAAGAAGCCCAGGCTTCATGTACACAACCAAATATGCAACCTGGGGCTCATCTGTTGCTGCATTCTCTTATTTTATAGAACTTGCTCTATAACTATCAAACAGGAATGGTGCATCAGAATGAAGCCTTAAACTGATGCTAGAGATGAAAAGGAAGGCTTCTATCACACTCTAAGCAAGTTACTCACATAAATATAAGCTCAGTACTTCTCTATGCATGTATTAAATGGTATCGGTGCTATTTAAGTGAGAGACAGTTATAGAGCAGATTCTCCTTGACTGACTGTGTGCAGTGTATGGCAGTCTGCACTTCCCGCTCAGAGAGGACTGCAACATCCAGATATAGCATGCAGAAGGGAAACTGCTAAACAGTGTAGAATATAAGTCATAAAATAATCAGATATAGTGTCACTTCCCAAGTAGCTTATTGTGATCAGTCAAATTAAATGACAGGTACCCTTTAAGGACTCAATACATTATCTGAACAAGTCTAAATTCTGCAGCAATTTACATATGTTGCCATCACTTAACACACATAACCCTTGGTTGGATTCAAACCCAGGGCCCAGCTCTACACTGCTAACAACTGAACGACCATAGTGATCATATGTAATGACAGTCAAGTTGTGGACTAACTGTGTCACCAGGCAGTTTGACTCTTGGTCACTCCTTAGAGCGTTGTCTATGTAGCCTCGTAACTATTCACCCTTTAACCCATGTGCAGGAATCTGGATTTCCCTACAGGAAGACTAACCAATCTTGGAGTGGTCCCAATGTAGGTGACAACTGGCCAAGCAGACAAAAAACACTGCTGCAAAAGCACAGGGGTCAGGTAGAGAGTGGCGAGGTGCAGGCCAAAGTCAAGTCAGGCAGCGTATGTGCAGGGTCAGTGGTCAAGCTGGAAGTGTGTGTGGGGGGGGGAGATATCAGAGGTACTGAAATCAGGAACAGGCCAAGGTCAGCGACCAGGAAATCGTAGTTGCAAAATAACTCAGCAGAAAAGGATGAGGGCAGATACACTAGCTGGGGTCAATTGCACAGTACAATAAATCAGGAACACCATACAGCAGGAAACTAGCAGGCTAGAACCTTTGCTCAGACAGGACATAGCAAGTGAAGCATATCTTTATACATATTGGTGGAGACTGATTGGGAAAAGACTTGGGTGTGCATGCTGGCCCTTTAAGGAAGGAATCGGGCATCTGCCCTTTAGGCAGGAACCATACAATGTGTAGCAAGGATAGCCTGGCGGTTGTCCTTGCTGGTAGAGATAGTACGCCAACAAGCGCAAGGCATGGCGGTACACTCTATGTAATTAAATTGGCCTAAAAGGAAATGTATTTCGTAGAGGGGGGGATGGGAGCGAAGTCAAGATAACAGTATTCTATAGAAGGAGGGATGATAATCTGATAATCTATATAATCCAAGGCAGGCCCCTGGAGGCTCTGCAGTATTACACAACCTGAGCAATACATGTCCATTACTAATGAAAAGCAGGATGGAATGTCCACATGTAAGATTGTTAAGAGTCAATTTACAATGTAATTTTACAATATTCATCAGGTTAGGCTATACCTCCACCAGATCACTATCTCATCCTTCCTTTTACAATTTATATTAGCGGACTGCACTACATGAGTGTCCTTTGCAAACAACACGGCTATAAAACATTCTGTAAGGAGACAAGCATCTATTCATGGAGTAATTGGACTTGCTTCCTCCTGGCCATGTGTGAAAAATTACAGAGTAATACTATAATGTAAGTGTAAACACACTGGATATACAATGGAGATTGGAACAATATGGATTTTATCCCACAAATGTGTGTGACTGGCATATGTACTAACACAGAGGTCCACTACCGTTACTAATCACACTCACCAGAAAACGGTAAACTAACTGGATACTAAACTAGGGTAAAATACCCTAGTTTAGTATCCAGTTAGTTTACCGTTTTCTGGTGAGTGTGACTGGCATATGTGTACGTTATGACTTCAGTGCCCTGCAAAGACAGAACTTACTAATCGTACACAAGCAAATGTAAAATGTGAAAAAAGAAGCTTATTGTATTATATTGTGTACCGGGAAGATAAAAGTGGCCATATATTGTATGGGAAAAGATAAGAAAGCATGATATTGTTTGCGGGGACAATACTGATATTGTGTGGGGGCAGTAAGAAGGTAGCATGTTGTGTCAGGGGAGCATAATGGTGTAATATATTGTATGACTGGACAATAAGGGGAAAGTAAATTGTGTGGAAGAAGTATATTGTATAGTCAATAGCTAGTAGCTCCAGTAGCTAATGTAAAAATCGCAATATCACCTTTATTTAAAGGGGTTTTCTGGGAGGTGACCAATCCTTAGGTCATATCTGTGTGGTGGGGGGTCTGACACTCAGGACACACAGATCAACTATTAGAAGAGACTGTAGTGTTTGGGTAAGTGCTCATGGTTCTTCCCTGAATAAAAAGCATGGCGCTGTACATTGCATAAACCACATGAAAAATGTACTTGACATCACTAGAGTGTCACTAGTAGCAGATGATTTATGGGGGTCCCAGGTATCAGGCCCCAACCGATCAGATATTGATGTCCTATGGATAAGTCATAAATAATCATCTGTGTGCAAACTCATACGATTTACATACGATTTAAGGCGGGTTCACATCTGCGCCCCGGTCTACGCTTTCAGGTTTCCGTTTTCTGCTGACAGGAGTCGGAAACTTGGCAGACCGTGTCCGCCCGTGAGCGTTTTGTGGTCTCTGCAGCGAGACCATTTTTTTTTAACCAAACACAAAGTCACCCTTTAACCCATGTGCAGGAATCTGGATTTCCGGTTAAATACATGTCCATGTATTTCCGGTTAAAAAAAAAATCTGGTTTCGCTGCGGAGACCACAAAACGCTCATGGGCGGACACTTTGCAAACCCCATTCAAATGCATGGGTTTGAAAAGTGTCTGCCGGTTTCTGTCTCCTGTCCAGTTTCTTGGGCAGAAGACGGAAACTTGAAAGCGGAGACCCGGCACAGGTGTGAACCCGCCCTAAAAGGATTATGCAATGATATGCAGAGCATATGATGTACCATTATTTAGACCCTACAAGCAACTGTATACTATAGGGAAACCTGGCAAAAAGTGTTAAAATGCCTTGACGCACCATGGGCAAAATCAAGTATGATAGAAGACTCTATGTAGCTATTTACCACACCGTTCCTTCAATGTTTGTCTGTTGACAACTGTTCCTCTTGACACCCCCAATCACATGAACCCTTGGTTCGGACATCTGTTCTCTATGGAAATAAGAAGGAGTAAGTTGCCATGCACCCCCAGTGGTGGCGGCAGGATTGGACATGTAAAATTCAATAAGTGTGATACTTCTTTCTCCCAAAACCATTTTGTTGGAGGAGTCTGAACATCATGGTACATACAGAGATAACAGGAGTCGTCTCACCAAAAGTGGCAGATTCAGGCAACTTTGCTCTTATACATACAGTATGCGCACCTTAATCTGGTTTTGTAGGATGTGGAAAATGAGGACTTATCCTTAACATAGGTCTTCTGACAACTGGGACCTCCACAATTGTCTGTTTATAGTGGCAGCACCACTTCTGCTTCACATTCATCAGTCACATAGCCTGTCTGCAGCTCAATCCTATTCCTAAGTGAATAATGGCTGAGCTGCAATACCCAGCACAGGCGCTATACAATATACTGCAGTGTACTTAGTAAGCACTGAAGAGGCCACAACGCTTGTCTGATCAGTGGGGGTGCCAAGCCCCACCGATCAGATATTGATGACCTACCCATCAACAAGTCCTGCAAAAGCCCTTTAGGTTCTCCATGTCCTTTGCGGCTATGTTGCCTTTCTCTAAATTATTTTCAGCCCCAGGCATCCTTCTTGTGAAATGGTGCCCAAAACAAAGCTATATTTGCAATCTGAGACCATAGTAATGCTTTCTACGGGTTAAGACCGATCAATGTCTTGAGTTGGAGCGCATTGAGATTATAGACCCCATATGCAATTTTCATATCCTGTTGTCCAACCTCCTGATCGGACTTTGCTTGCTCGGCGTGCTTTGATGTTTGCTGCGGAGAAGGAATGATATTTGATCAGTCCAGGCATGAAATGTTACTAATTATTTGAAAATGCAAATATATTCTTGGTAAAACGTGTACATGTGTTCGGTCTGAGTCCGCTGCTGCATACAATACTTGTCATTTTTGCCAAGAGCATTCCATTTGTTTATCTGGATTTCATTTGAATTCCTAATGGATATATCCTTAGCAGAACCCAACTTGGAATTCATAAAAATCTTCTAGGAGTGGAAGACTACAGCGATTTCTCAGCAGTGGCTCCTGTTCCATAAACCTTATAGGAAAGTTTTTCTAATTTATCTTTGTGGGTCTGTAACCGTACACATTGTGGATAAAAGGCCTGTGGAGATGTACGGCTCTGGGACACGTTGCGTTATAATGACGACTGAGGTAAGGGGTGGTTGTGCGAGCACAAACCCAGGTGGGGAGAGATAACAGAGCTTTCGGGAATATGGAAATTCTTCAGCGTTTTCTAAACTAGATTATAAGCGGTACACAGCCTGTGTTTACAAGCAATTTTGGAAGCACACAGAGTTCCAGGTAACAACATGATATGATGTTTACTTATGCCTTGCCAAAGGTAAAATTCATGACATTCTAATCGATTCTGTAGAAATAAAAATTCCCTCGGTTTGTGGAAAATTATTTGAAAAGAACCCCTATGCCCGTTGTAGTACTCTGAAAAAACAAAAGCTAGGTACCTAATACTGCCCAAGTTCTTGCACCAGGGCCTGCACAACACAATGAGAAGACGTTCTGTAGAATGGTCTCCACAAAAATGGTGCAATAGTGTAATCTTTTACTTGACCTAAAGGAAGGAAATCTAAGAGAATAGTTGGCCAAACCACTGATTTTGTGGACTGGGCACCTATTTCAGGTGCATGGGGATATCGAAATTCTACCCAGTCGAGAAATGTCAAGGTAAAGAACAATCAGGCATGATGAATTTCAATGGCCAGTCTTTCTGCTTTCAGGAGGGATAAGAAGTATCTGGCAGCAATTTAAGCCACAATCCCAATGGTGCTGGGTAAGGATTAAATTGATTTCCAGATATTCAGCCCTTTAACCCCTGTACATGGATCTGAATTTCGCTGAAATGACTCCCAGTCATGGCCCCATAATAGTCTCAGCCTGCCCATGGTAGAGCCATGTACTAGCAAAACATAGTCAGGGCTAAATAGGAATAATCAATAGTAGTCAACAAAATAACAATAGACAGAGGCCAGATTCAAGAACAAAGCTGAAGTCAATATCAGAAAAATGCAGCAAGAGCCACTTGTGAGTGAGTGAATGAATGAATGAATGAATGAATGAAAGAGGAGTCAAAGACAACCCGAGGTTAGGAACTGGACCTTCAAAATTGTGCAGCTATTGAAGACTGTGAGGGATCAGGGCCTCAGTCACATGCATTCATGGCAGCGCCCAGCCATAAGTGGTTGCACTGACATACTTCTCCAGTTGCGATGTTAAGAAGTGTTTCTTAAGGGATAGGTTATCAATCGAAGATCAGCAGGGGTCCAACACCCAGTGCCCGCCAAACCCTTCTCCCCCCTGCCCCAAGAGCCAAAGCCAGTTCTTTGAAGCAGCAGTGCTCCAGGAGAGCGGCTTCTGCTTCACAGGTCATGTGATGTCACGTCCATAGGGCTGACGGCCTGTTGGCCGCTCAGAGCCGTGATATCAAACACAGGATATATCATCAACTAAGGCTAGGTCATCGATTATCTCTTGAAAATCCTTTTAACTATTGTCCCTGGAGAAGCAAAGGAACAGAACTACAGGAGCAGAGCAAAAGAAGTGGTGCAATTCTCTTAGGCGACCTACAATTGGTGGCGCCTAAAAAAAGGCTGCCTGCTGTTGTTTGTTTCAGAAGTGGTGGACATGGCTAGAAATCCTTCCTGTACTCTGTTTATATAAATATGATTTCTCGGCTTCCGTAAGATAAATTGTATAAGGAAGCTTGAAAGAGGGATTAGGGTGTTGTGAATGGCGCATCTTTCTTTTGAAATGTTAAGTTTCCTTTGATCTCCTGTTTAGTGAAAGGCAAGTCTGTGAGCCAAGTGATGACAACACACTAATAAAATCCACAAATGCACATAAAACATTCTCTGGATTTCCCTGTTAGTACTCTGCCGCCAAGACCTGGGATACTGCTAAATATGTTACAGACAAGACAACCTAAGGCCTAGAGTTATTCAATATGCAGCATGCACCTACAGCAAGTATGGGGAGCCATTAGCCAATGTATGCAAAACACACCTAGATCTGAGGATCTCCTTACAAGAAACTTGCTGAAACAGCAACTAGAACTGAGCTGGTACGAATTACTGGTAGCATGCAAAACTGAATTTTGCAAACTCTTCTGATTTCGCTCATTACTCATTGGGGGTCATTTAAAAAAGATTATTTTGGCCAGAGGATCGAATTCATGGATCGCGTCCAAGTTTGGTACGTTCTGAAAGAGAACAAATGATGAGAAACATACTGACGCTTCATTCTTTCTTTGCTGATTGTGAATCTTTCAGGGTTGCCAGGATTGAAGAATCCAGGTTATATAAATTTTCAGCAGCTTGCTTTCATTGACCTTTTTTTTGTGACACCCTGGAATATTTCCAAAAGAAATGATGTATCGGGGTAATTTAGTATACATTAGACTAAGATGAAATTGCTTAATTTGCCCTTTTTGAAACCAGTTTATTGACAACTACATTGTTTAATAGCACCCAAAACCTCATGGTATGGAGATTGATAGAATCATATCCTGTAAATCCTGGGTCTTTCCAGTCTTCAAATTTTTATGGTACATGAATAACATATGCCATAAATGCCACCTATGGAGTGAGGACAGGGATGTGGATCTCAGATCTCAGAGATATAAGATATCTATGGGGGGGGGCTTTAATCACACCATTAATGAGCGCACCCTTATGGCACTGTTAGTCTACATAAATTAGACTAGGTTCACAAGGTAGAAAGTGGAGAAGAAATTGAGGTAGTCTTTCAGCTCCAGCTCTGTGTATCGGAAAGCTGAAGCACAATGGAGTTGATCATAAGAAGCCATAAGTCCATGGCTTCCACACCATTGGATCCAATTCTTGGGCAGCCAGATATGCAGAAGGAGTTAATTATTACCATTCATCTATTAACATTGCGTTTTACCCCTGTGTTACTATATCGATATTGAGGACGTTGTATTTTTATACTACTATGGTTTATATCAACAACACAGAGCTCCATTGTGTTAGTGTCGGCTGATTTCCCTGTACAGATTATCTCCTAGGAAAGATTTCTCTGGGGATATGTAATCTCCAGATATTCAATTTAACAGTGAATAGGCCATTAGGAAACTCATTCATGCAGATGGGTGAAGACCACCGCGTAGGGCATGCCGTGGCTCCAAGGCTTTGTGCTAGAATCATATACATGTATATCTATTGATTGATTGTGATATATTCATAACAGTAGTTCACATGGGCCAAGAAGGCTCATAATTTATTGAAGTCTGGGTTAATAGGTTCATTATATATTCAGTTTAGAGGACAGTGAGCAATAACAAGGCTATAGAAAAAAAAAATGGATATGGAAATAGATTTCCCAGGAGCTGTACCTGACCATTGACTTCAGTGTTAAAATCTGAAAAAACTAGCGCCTCAGAGTAACAATATGGTGGCCATATAGTAGAGGGATGCATGGTCCAGTAAAGTGGAGCTTTGTGGTCATGGGGTCCCAACCCAAAGTATGGTATTAAATGGAACGACACACTTGTAGAATGTGAGGAAACACAAATTTTATTCTGTAGAGCAGAGTAAAACGTTTTTCGGCATCACAGTGCCTTCATCAGACTCTACGAATTGTACAGAAAAGAGAGAACAAAAAAACACCAAAAATCGGTCAATAAAGTAACGCATATATACATGAACATAAAATAATAAATAAAAAAATGCCATTCATGAAGATTGCAGGTGTAGACCAGACTTTCAATCCATGTGTGAACGAGTTGACTTTAGAGGTGAGATTGAAACAACCAGTGGGGATACTTGTATAGAAATGGGTAGGAGAACCAGGTAGTATAATATCTTGGAAATATGATAAGGAAGGTGTAAAAATATATGTACTATACAGAGAATAGGGAAATCCACAATGAACGAGTGATAAAGTATACAGAAAAACAACCAGTCATGGATAAATATAAATACACACAATAAACAAATACCTTCAAATTGTATATCAGATTGAAAACAAATATTCCTGGATGTGTACAAAAGGTAACCCTGTGGAATATAAATATAAGACAGGATATGTCTATGGATAATGTACATCACATATAGTTAGCCATAAGAAGAGGTCCAAAAACATGCAGCGTGTAGACATAGACATGTACATGTAAGCATGTAACAATTAGGGGCCCAGGCTTAATATAAATGAAACATGTGGCATGTAGACATAAACATGTAAGCATGTAACAGTTATGCTCTAATGCTGTAAATACTACACAGTCACAGGAATGTCAGAGGCCAAGGGTTAGCTCGTTGCCTAGGAGATAACTTACCTCCGCTCAGGAAGCCCGCAGGGTCCGCTTGGGGATGAGATAACAGTAGAAAAATTGAACACTGGCACGCCAATAATAAAAAGCCGTCCGGCATGGAGAGAGGCGTCTGCCTCCATTGAGCTGTTGCCGGCTATAAAAACAGGAGCCGGCCAGTCCGTGCGCGCGATGCGCGCATGCGCATATCCGGCAGTAAGACGTGGACGTCTTACGTCATGACGCAAGCGTCCGATGTATTGCATGCAATGAGCGCATGCGTGAAGACGAGTGTCCGTGTACGCGGACAGCAGTGTCTAAACAGTATAGCAGACGTGGAAGAGTACGTAACCACATGAATGAATAGGTGATAAAGTTACTATAGCATATGAGACGGGAGGCTAATGGATAAAGGATACATAGTATAAACCAGAAAGCTGAATATAAATATAAGGTGTAAGGGTGCCATAGCGGTAAACTGTGAAGAATGACCCACAATTATATAGTAGAACTAAGAGGTGGCTATAAAATAAACAAAAATAGACAAAAAATGGTGGATAATAGATAACAATGAAGAACAGAATAATGGAGTGAAAATCAGAAGAAAAATTGAAAATATAAAGAATAGTAGAATAAGAATAAGAAATAGGGATGAAAAAAATGGAAACTAGAAAATAGAGGATAAGAAAATATAAAATTAGAAATAAAAAATAAAAATAAAAAGTAGAAAATCAGGATGAAAAATAAATAAAAAATAAAAAACACAAAATATGACAATAAATAAAAATAAAGAAAAAAACTAGAAAAAAACTAGAAAAAATCCAAAAACAAGGTATAGCCAAATATGGAATAAAATTAAAAATTAAAAATAAAAATAAAAAATAAAAAATAAACAAAAAATAAAATCAGAAAAATAAAAATAACAAATGATAAAAAAAAGTAAAAAATCAAAAAGTAAAATATCATTGGAAGGATACGAAAAAGACCATGTGCGGACCCTGGAGGCGGAGCAGCAGCGGGGTATCAACGAGCCTGAAAAACAGTATGGCATGTAAGTTAGGTATACCAATAGAGAATCAAACGAATGCATTAATGTCGTATTCCCGGTTTAACCCTTTAGGCTCGAGAGTCTGGAGAGTCTGGAGCCTATGGATCCAGTAGGCCTCTCGCCTCTTCAGGGTCAGAATCCGGTTACCTCCCCTTCTCGGGGTTTCCACATGTTCCAGCACTTGAAAGCGAAGCTGCGAAATAGTATGGTTTTTAGCCTCGAAGTGTGCATTCGTTTGATTCTCTATTGGTATACCTAACTTACATGCCATACTGTTTTTCAGGCTCGTTGATACCCCGCCGCTGCTCCGCCTCCAGGGTCCGCACATGGTCTTTTTCGTATCCTTCCAATGATATTTTACTTTTTGATTTTTTACTTTTTTTAGCATTTGTTATTTTTATTTTTCTGATTTTATTTTTTGTTTATTTTTTATTTTTATTTTTATTTTTAATTTTATTCCATATTTGGCTATACCTTGTTTTTGGATTTTTTCTAGTTTTTTTCTTTATTTTTATTTATTGTCATATTTTGTGTTTTTTATTTTTTTATTTATTTTTCATCCTGATTTTCTACTTTTTATTTTTATTTTTTATTTCTAATTTTATATTTTCTTATCCTCTATTTTCTAGTTTCCATTTTTTTCATCCCTATTTCTTATTCTTATTCTACTATTCTTTATATTTTCAATTTTTCTTCTGATTTTCACTCCATTATTCTGTTCTTCATTGTTATCTATTATCCACCATTTTTTGTCTATTTTTGTTTATTTTATAGCCACCTCTTAGTTCTACTATATAATTGTGGGTCATTCTTCACAGTTTACCGCTATGGCACCCTTACACCTTATATTTATATTCAGCTTTCTGGTTTATACTATGTATCCTTTATCCATTAGCCTCCCGTCTCATATGCTATAGTAACTTTATCACCTATTCATTCATGTGGTTACGTACTCTTCCACGTCTGCTATACTGTTTAGACACTGCTGTCCGCGTACACGGACACTCGTCTTCACGCATGCGCTCATTGCATGCAATACATCGGACGCTTGCGTCATGACGTAAGACGTCCACGTCTTACTGCCGGATATGCGCATGCGCGCATCGCGCGCACGGACTGGCCGGCTCCTGTTTTTATAGCCGGCAACAGCTCAATGGAGGCAGACGCCTCTCTCCATGCCGGACGGCTTTTTATTATTGGCGTGCCAGTGTTCAATTTTTCTACTGTTATCTCATCCCCAAGCGGACCCTGCGGGCTTCCTGAGCGGAGGTAAGTTATCCCCTAGGCAACGAGCTAACCCTTGGCCTCTGACATTCCTGTGACTGTGTAGTATTTACAGCATTAGAGCATAACTGTTACATGCTTACATGTTTATGTCTACATGCCACATGTTTCATTTATATTAAGCCTGGGCCCCTAATTGTTACATGCTTACATGTACATGTCTATGTCTACACGCTGCATGTTTTTGGACCTCTTCTTATGGCTAACTATATGTGATGTACATTATCCATAGACATATCCTGTCTTATATTTATATTCCACAGGGTTACCTTTTGTACACATCCAGGAATATTTGTTTTCAATCTGATATACAATTTGAAGGTATTTGTTTATTGTGTGTATTTATATTTATCCATGACTGGTTGTTTTTCTGTATACTTTATCACTCGTTCATTGTGGATTTCCCTATTCTCTGTATAGTACATATATTTTTACACCTTCCTTATCATATTTCCAAGATATTATACTACCTGGTTCTCCTACCCATTTCTATACAAGTATCCCCACTGGTTGTTTCAATCTCACCTCTAAAGTCAACTCGTTCACACATGGATTGAAAGTCTGGTCTACACTTGCAATCTTCATGAATGGCATTTTTTTATTTATTATTTTATGTTCATGTATATATGCGTTACTTTATTGACCGATTTTTGGTGTTTTTTTGTTCTCTCTTTTCTGTACAATTCGTAGAGTCTGATGAAGGCACTGTGATGCCGAAAAACTTTTTACTCTGCTCTACAGAATAAAATTTGTGTTTCCTCACATTCTACAAGTGTGTCGTTCCATTTAATACCAATATGGTGGCCATAGTTAGGCTTGAATCATCTGCTGCACAACCCGGGGACCAAACAACAGGATAGTTGTTGGTAATAATAGTAGGAGAACAGTCCGGGATAAATGTGCTGCTATAAGTTTGAAATCCTTTATTGGGTAAAGTGGCAACACGTTTTGACACCTACAGTACACCGGTGTCTTCGTCAGGCCAAACTGGTGGCGAGATGGATATCAGACAAATGATATCCATCACACCTACAGGTTGGCCTGACCAAGACACCAGTGTAGGTGTCAAAACACGTATCTATTGGTAGTAAACAAGGACTGACAGCAAGCAGAAATCTACAAAATTGTGAAGAATTGATACAGAAAGTATGTTGGAAAATTGTAGACGCCATCTACCTACTTCCAGTGTGTATAATAGACAGTTTTGTTGTCTTGCACACCATAACTACTAGAGATGAGCGAACAGTGTTCTATCGAACACATGTTCGATCGGATATCAGGGTGTTCGCCATGTTCGAATCGAATCGAACACCGCGTGGTAAAGTGCGCCAAAATTCGATTCCCCTCCCACCTTCCCTGGCGCCTTTTTTGCACCAATAACAGCGCAGGGGAGGTGGGACAGGAACTACGACACCGGGGGCATTGAAAAAAATTGGAAAAAGTCATTGGCTGCCGAAATCAGGTGACCTCCATTTTAGACGAATAGTGGATTTCAAATCCGGGTCATATGAGAATGTGAACTTTGTGACTATGAGACAGGGATAGCTGTACAGGCAGGGATAGCTAGGGATAACCTTTATTTAGGGGGGAATGTTATTAAAAATAACTTTTTGGGGCTCTATCGGGTGTGTAATTGTGATTTTTGTGAGATAAACTTTTTCCCATAGGGATGCATTGGCCAGCGCTGATTGGCCGAATTCCGTACTCTGGCCAATCAGTGCTGGCCAATGCATTCTATTAGCTTGATGAAGCAGAGTGTGCACAAGGGTTCAAGCGCACCCTCGGCTCTGATGTAGCAGAGCCGAGGCTGCACAAGGGTTCAAGCGCACCCTCGGCTCTGATGTAGGAGAGCCGAGGGTGCACTTGAACCCTTGTGCACCCTCGGCTCTGCTACATCAGAGCCGAGGGTGCGCTTGAACCCTTGTGCACACTCTGCTTCATCAAGCTAATAGAATGCATTGGCCAGCGCTGATTGGCCAATGCATTCTATTAGCCCGATGAAGTAGAGCTGAATGTGTTTGCTAAGCACACACATTCAGCTCTACTTCATCGGGCTAATAGAATGCATTGGCCAGCTCTGATTGACCAGAGTACGGAATTCGGCCAATCAGCGCTGGCTCTGCTGGAGGAGGCGGAGTCTAAGATCGCTCCACACCAGTCTCCATTCAGGTCCGACCTTAGACTCCGCCTCCTCCAGCAGAGCCAGCGCTGATTGGCCGAATTCCGTACTCTGGCCAATCAGCACTGGCTAATGCATTGTATTGGCGTGATGAAGCAGTGCTGAATGTGTGTGCTTAGCACACACATTCAGCTCTACTTCATCGGGCTAATAGAATGCATTGGCCAGCGCTGATTGGCCAGAGTACGGAATTCGGCCAATCAGCGCTGGCTCTGCTGGAGGAGGCGGAGTCTAAGATCGCTCCACACCAGTCTCCATTCAGGTCCGACCTTAGACTCCGCCTCCTCCAGCAGAGCCAGCGCTGATTGGCCGAATTCCGTACTCTGGCCAATCAGCACTGGCTAATGCATTGTATTGGCGTGATGAAGCAGTGCTGAATGTGTGTGCTTAGCACACACATTCAGCTCTACTTCATCGGGCTAATAGAATGCATTGGCCAATCAGCGCTGGCCAATGCATTCTATTAGCGTGAACTGAGTTTGCACAGGGGTTCTAGTGCACCCTCGGCTCTGCTACATCAGATTGCTACATCTGATGTAGCAGTGCCGAGTGTGCATCAGATGTGTAGTTGAGCAAAACTGACTCAGCACTGCTAAGTCTCTGCATTCGCATAGGAATGCATTGGCCAGCCTTCGGCCAATCAGCGCTGGCTCTGCCGGAGGAGGCGGAGTCTAAGGTCGGACCTGAATGGAGACTGGTGTGGAGCGATCTTAGACTCCGCCTCCTCCAGCAGAGCCAGCGCTGATTGGTCGAGTTCCGTACTCTGGCCAATCAGCACTGGCCAATGCATTTCTATGGGGAAAAGTTAGCTTGCGAAAATCGCAAACTGACAGGGATTTCCATGAAATAAAGTGACTTTTATGCCCCCAGACATGCTTCCCCTGCTGTCCCAGTGTCATTCCAGGGTGTTGGTATCATTTCCTGGGGTGTCATAGTGGACTTGGTGACCCTCCAGACACGAATTTGGGTTTCCCCCTTAACGAGTTTATGTTCCCCATAGACTATAATGGGGTTCGAAACCCATTCGAACACTCGAACAGTGAGCGGCTGTTCGAATCGAATTTCGAACCTCGAACATTTTAGTGTTCGCTCATCTCTAATAACTACCAGTGACCACAGATAGACAGAGTGGTCACCGATACAGGAATCCTGTAAATGGTGGAGAGCATGATCCGAATGGAAAATTTACAGCAGCGCGTCACATGTTACAGTATTTCATTGAGGACAGGTTGTTGAACTACATGGATTTGGTTACAAGAATGTATACAAGCCCTTGAACCCGACATATAACTCACAAAAGCAACTTAACTAATGAGTTGACTTAAAACCATATCCATGTTAAGAAAAAAAAGGAAAGAAATTGGCTTTGCTCCTTCTAAACATATGCAGGACATTATGAATGCTGTAAAGCAGCCGCATAAATACAAAGCAGAGTTTGTAGAGAAATACATTGGATTAACATTAGGCAGACTAGTGCCAAAAAACAATCATTTGCGTAATTTATAGTAAATAACATGGAAAGTCGCCTTAATTTCCATGGCTGTCAAATAAAGTCATTTTTTTCTGTAAGAAATTCAAACTATTCACTAAATGTTTATGCATTAACTTGCTGAACTTTCACTGAACTCCTCGTACAACCGGTGACTCCCCAGCTGTCAGACTACAATACCCAGCATGCTCTGCGGCAGCGCTCTCTAGTATGTGGCACACCAGCTGATGTACAACTACAATTCTCAGCAAGCCCAGACAGTCACAGGTTGCACTATAGGTTCGGCTTCTCGTTGCACTATATATATATTTATTTATATATATATATATTTTGAAATGTATTAAGTGGTTAATTTGCAGTTTTTGTTTTTTGTTCATATGTTTTGTTTTTTTAATACGTTTTAAAACTTTTGAAAAATTTTGTTTCAACTTTATTAAGTGGTTTGAACAGTTAAATTACAGTCTATGGGAAAACTTCCATTACTTTTAAGCTATGCTCAAGTCAGGGCTCAATAGTAACACACTCGAGCCAGGCTTGGGAGCCTTTACAAGGTTCTGGCTGACACATCAACTGAAGGGTAAGTTCATACAGTTGATGTGTCAGTGACAGAGTTTTTTGTGGGCAAATTTTTGAGGTGGAATCCTCATGAAAAAACTCCACCCAACTCTCCCATTCAATCAAAGGGAGCTGGGAAGATTTTTCCTCTAAGGGTAAGTTCATACGGAGATTTTTGGTCCAGAACCTGAGGTGGAGGCCGCTTCAGGTTCCGGTCCAAAAGCCGGGTAGCCGCGACTGAAAGCCGGTGCACTACACCAGCATCCAGCCGCGCACTCCGCTCCGGATTAAGCCCAATGAATGGGCCTAGTCCAGAGGAGGGAGTGTCTTCAGGCCAAATCGTGAGGCAACTCGGCCTGAAGAATTAGCCGTCTTTTTGGTCAGGATTTTGAGGCAGATACGGCCTCAAAATCCTAACTAAAAAACTCAGTATGAACTTACCCTGTTTTTTTTAGCTAAAGGAAAATATAAGCACCTTGGCCTATCTTCGGGCGGATTCCGCCTTCAAAAGCCCATTGAGATGAACAGTAGGCAAAAAAAGCACTAGCATTTTTTGGGGAAAAACCCCCCCAAAACGCTGCAATAAAACCACTAGCATTTTATTTTTTCCTCCCATTCATTTCAATAGGATTTGTAAGGGGGAATCTATCTGATGGTAGGTCATGGCACTAAGTTTTTCTTCTAACTGAAAAATCAACTAAAATAGAAAAACTTCTCCCACTGAAACAAATGGGAGAGTTAAGAAGCATTTTGTGAGGAAGATTTTGAGGCAGATTCTGCCTCAATATCAGCCTGTAAAAAACTCCATGTGAACATAGCTGAATGGTTCTTGCAATCTCACTGCATTGAGGCATTCGGCCTCTATAAGACACTTCACCCTTCACATAGGTATCGTGGGACGGTCACGTCTCTTCTTATGTCATCCTCCTTCTCAGGACTGTTCTACTTGGTAAAATGGCAGCCTCCATTTTGGGCAATTTGTCTGAAACAAATCCTAAACTTACAGATACGCTGGAATCCAAAACATTTTTTGAGTCTCAGACATAAATGAATTTATGCCGTACTGATTGACTCCTCTTTAGTAGCCACCTCTCCATTTATAGCATATTCACATACAACAATCTTTAGATTAACAGATAGATATGAAGAAGAATATACCTTTATCTTGTTAAATGATGAAACTTGATAAGTGACTAGTATATAATGTAAAATGTGACTTATATAACAGTACCTACAGTAAGCAGTGATCTTCTTATCATCGTCTCTAGTAAAGACTAGGAACAAAATCCCATTGTCTCCCTCCAAGGAATGTAAGATAGACTTCTGAGATCTTAAATCTCTTAAACTTCTCAGATTTCTTGTACTTTTCCACTTTACCTTGACTCAGGTTGTACATGGTCCTAGCAGCTGTCTGATGGAAAGAATGCCGTTCCAAAACAAGGAGGATGGGGTCAGCTGAGGACCACCTGGATGATGTCTGGAATCACAATATATATCTGTCAAGCTTTAAAGCCAATCCTTATAGGGCTGGTGACTTACCATATTGTGCCGACTTAAAGCACAGGTGTTGTCAGGTTCCAATACAAAAATGTGGACAAGGCCAAGAATGTTAGGCTAGGTTCACATCTGCATCGGAGCCTTCCCTCGGATTAAAAGTCCTTCACAGAGGACTTTTCTCTCCACCGGTTTCAGTATAAGAAGAAAGCAAGAGATGAGGGCACATGCAGGCTCTCCATTTTATGCAATAGGAGTGGCCACAAAATAATGGCCGCAGGCATGTGCAGTCAGCTCTGCCCTAGGCCCGAAGGCAGAGCCAACTGCGCATGCGTAAAAGTTTGAACCCAGCTCCGGAAGAAGACGCAGGGAGAGGCCATTCCAGGTGAAGATAGAGGAGGCGCTGGAGAGTTCTCTCGCAGCATTGGGTACCGCCTCCAGTGCTGCAAGGGAACTCATTTGCATACCGAAGAAAACCGAGATTTCTACCGAACGGCGGTGCGGAGAAGACATCTAAAGGTAAGAGAAGAATAGCCTTTCTTAAGGCTATTCCTATGTGTTAGTCAGTAAAATGGTATCAAATGATAGGCTTCTAGTAATGCTGTATTTTATTTTGCTCTTTTTGTGTCTGAAGTCAAGGTTTATTTATTCTCCTGTTTTTTTTTCTATATAAACCTGTTTGCTGCATATTTTGTGCCTCTATCTTTGACTGGTTGGGTCTGCACCATTGCTGCTACTAAGCTACCTCCCCCACAGGTTGTGTGAGTGTAAGGGTGCATTCACACGGAGTAAAATGGAGTGTAATTTGGAGTGTAATTTTTACACGTGAAAAAAAAGTACACGTGTATTTTGGAGCGGTTTTTTTACATGTGGCGTTTACGGAACGTTTTTGGAGCGTTTACGCGTGTAGAAAAACACGCTCCGTAAACGCTCCAAAAAACGCTCCGTATACGCCACGTGTAAAAAAAAACGCTCCAAAATACGCGCGTAAATTTTTTACACGTGTAAAAATTACACTCCAAATTACACTCCATTTTACTCCGTGTGAATGCACCCTAAAAGGGTGCTTCACTCCCTTGTAGTCTGGTGTGATAGGTGAGTTGTAAAGGAGTGTGGAAGCCAAGGTCTCTTATGATTGTATCTGGGTCAAATGCGTGTGTGTGTGGTGAGTAAGGAAAGAAGATAACCCTCAGAATTGGTGAGTGGATATAACTGTGGGTCAGGCTCCGATCCCTGGTACTGACCACCAGACAACACATGGACAGATGTGGTACTGGTGTTGGCACAACCTCCTTATAGAGATTTATATGCTCTTCTGATGTCACTACTGCAGAAATGGTCACCTCATCTGACTAAAAGTAAAAAATACATAGTTAGCAAATTTTGGCTGTAGCTCTACCTTCCGCTTTAGTAAATTATGGGCTATTTTACATTGTGAATGTAAACCCCCTTCAAAGGATGCAGTAAACCCATTGTGTGCCACTTCTAAACTTACAAATTCACATTACTCTAGAAAAAAACAGATTATAGTGGAAATAAATTCTATAATCTGAAAGCGAGATTTGCTCCACAATAAAGTCTCTTAGTCACTGACTTGTTTTCCAGCACACAAAGTGTAGCCAACGCCAAACCAATTTACAGTTCTATTTAACCATGTCACATTGCAATATTTCATGTGCCTTTTGCAGAAAAGACAAAGCTCCTGTTGACATTTCAATTACACTGCTTGCAATAGCTGCTCCCCAACAACTGGTGCAGGTCATTGCATGCCTGGTCCATGTGGCCAAGGCGTGTGCTGCTTATGTAAACATGGATACTGTACACAGAAAGAGCCTTTCAGATGTCTATGCTCACGATCACATCCCATGTGTGACAGATGGTTGCGCCAGCCCCACCATGTGTGGCTTAAATAGAAAATGCAGAATACAAATACCTAATCCTCTTCTGTGAGAGGTTACAGTTCTTTATAGGAAGATTAACTCTTTATTATATGAATCTGATGTAAGAGAATTCTGGAGTGCTAACAGCAGATTGCATAATGTGTACCTGAAAGCGATCCAATACCATTTTCAAAATATTTTTATAGGTATGTATCTAAAATATGACCAAACATAAGCAGACACCCGACCATCACACCTCTACCTGTGCAGAGCTTGTGGGGCATCTCAGTCCAAAGCCATGAGTGTTTGGATTGGGTTGGATCACCTTTTCAGGCAATAAGGATTTCCCCAAGATTTGTGATGTTAGACTTATGTGTTGCTGCTTGACCAAGGAAACCCACAAACCTCTCGCCGCCCAAGTCTTTTGCTTCTGTCACATCTAAAGGCAGTTCAGAGGTCTATTGAGAGCAATACAACAAAGAATAGGCAATATTTTATGTACCATGTTTCAGCACTGCCTCTCCCTACCCGGGGGTCTATTGTCCCTTACTGAAAACATCATTACAGCACAGGCCAGTAGTCCCACAGAAGGTAGGGACACCAGTTCAGTAGGAGATATACGGCCAATATACAATCCATACTTCACAGATTGAATACGCCCATTAGACACTGGCCAAAAGTTTATAAAAGGAATTTGACATAAAAATCGATTTTTGCTATAAAATTGACTGATGGCACTGCCGTGCGTATTGCCTGACCTCTTGCTCTATTCAGATGGGAAAACAGAAGTCCCGCTCTTGAGATCGGTGGAACTACCTGTGTTTGGATTTCCACCGATCAGACAGTTATCCCCTGTTCATTGATAGTGGGGTACCTTGAAATGACTGGAGTACTACACCCTTTAAAGATATTCTGTTAACAGAACCCATCATGTCATCCCAACTCTGTAGATAGCTAGAATAGGGTCACCTGAATGAAACTGTGTTTTCACCCTGTGAATTGCTGCCTCCATTGCCAAGATACGGCTGTTTTTGCCAATATGCAAATGAGCTCCTTGGATCAACTAAGGCGTTTCCATTGCTTCAAAGAGGTAAATAGCAACACTCTCATTGCTCGAAAGAGCTCAGTTATATATTGACATAAAGGGCACAGATTCACAAGGGGTAAACCCTAACCTGTCCATCTGTGGGGCTGGGATCACATTATGGATTCTGGTGACAGACTCACTGTAATGCTGGCGCTCTCCACATGCTCGTGTACCATTTCACTTTGCAGAGACAGATGCCAGCTTACCTCTGCTCCACACTGTGCGGTTCCTGTCTCTCTATTTTGCTGTGCACTTCTGCTTGTGTTGCAGCTTGGCCAGCCAATAGGGTATGCACACCACCACTTTTCTGTAACTCGTAGGATTAACAAGTACACCCGTGAGCCCAGTCCAGGCAATGAAAAGTAATAGCTGTTGATTTAAAATAGCGGAGCACTCTGAAGAGTGCCTGAGCAACATAGGTACTTGTTTAGCCAGTTCCTGCAAGAGTTTTGTCACTGTGTACCTGCTTAATTGTCCTTAAATTGACCTTGGCTTGTTTCCCTGTTCTGCTGCTGGTTCTGTTCCTTACCTTTAACTTTTATACAACCGCGCATTTCTGCTGCCTTCCCCTGACCTTTCAACCAGACTCGACCACTCTCTTGGCTCTTCGTACTGGCATCTCTCTGGCCTTTGGATCACTCCAAGAGGTAGCGACTTAGTGTAGTGAAGACCAGATTCACAGGAGTGAAAATCAGGGAGGCAACTTGGAGAACACCTTTGGAAGTGGCCCAAAGTCAAACCTAATAGGTGGCACACTGTGTGTCCGTTACACTCCCTTTAAATTGGCAATGAGTAAAGTCGATAGATTGAGGTTTTTACAAGCATTATAAATTTATCCTAGAAAAAGTAGAAAGCAGCAAATGATGATTATTTCTAGTATGGAGAAACCATGTTGGCAACCCCTGAGCAAGGCCAGCTTTAAAATGACCATACACGCATATGAATGAAGTAGGCTGAAGGTTGCAGGGCCGCCGATAGGCCAGTACTACTGCTACTGGCGTCAGGGGCCCGGCCAAATTTTAAAATGGGGGGGGCCCGGGCCCCCTGGCGCCGGCAGCAGTCATTATATGTCCTGTTTCAACTCAGATCTGCGTCCAGAGGACGCAGATCTGAGTTGAGCACATAACGCGGCTGAAGCGAGGAGCTGACACAGGTCAGCTCCTCGCTTCGCCACTGCCGCCTGTCTCGCTGACACATATGCGGCTGAAGCGAGGAGCTGACCTGTGTCAGCTCCTCACTTCACCGCTGCCGCCTCTCTTGGTGACACATATGAGGCTGAGCCGGAACCCGGCTCAGCCGCATATGTGTCAGCTAGAGAGGCGGCAGCGGCGAAGTGAGGAGCTGACACTGGTCAGCTCCTCGCTTCAGCCGCATACATGTCAGCGTCAGGGAGAGAGGCGGCGAGGCGAGGAGCTGACACATGTCAGCTCCTCGCTTCAGCCGCATATGTGTCAGCGAGAGAGACGCGCAGAGAGCGGCGAGGGAGCGGAGGAGAAGGTAAGTTTAATGGGGAGGTGGAACGTGAATCTGGGGGCAGATGAAAGAGAGGACGGAATGACACTGGGGCAGATGAAGGAGGGGACGGCATGACACTGTGGGGACATGAATCTGGGGGCAGAGATGGAGAGGACATGAATCTGGGGGCAGAGATGTGGGGACATGAATCTGGGGGCAGAGATGGAGAGGACATGAATCTGGGGGCAGAGATGGAGGGGGGACATGAATCTGTGGGCAGAGATGTAGGGGGGACATGAATCTGGGGGGACATGAATCTGGGGGCAGAGATGGAGGGAACATGAAACTGGGGGCAGAGATGTGGGGACATGAATCTAGGGGCAGAGATGGAAGAGGGACATGAAACTGGGGGCAGATGAAGGGTGTATATGAAACTGGGGGAGAGATAGAGGGGGGACATATAATTTACGGGTGACTGTAGGAGGATTATACTGTGTGCGGGCACATGAAAAATTAACGAGTGGGCGGAGTCAACACAAAAGTGGGCGGGGCTAAATTTGCTGTGGCGCGCCACACATTTTGTCCCTCTTTTAGTTCTTCAAAAGTTGGGAGGTATGGAGATGGGGGGACATGAATCTGGGGGCAGAGATGGGGGGACATGAATCTGGGGGCAGAGATGGAGGGGACATGAATCTGGGGGCAGATGAAGCTAGGGGAGAGACGGAGGGGGACATATAATTTACGGGTGACTGTAGGAGGATTATACAGTGTGCGGGCAAATGGAAAATTAATGAGTGGGCGGAGTCAACATAACAGTGGGTGGGGCTAAATTTCCCGCGGCGCGCAAAGCAAAAATGGGAGGGGGGGGGGCCCAGACACTTAGGCTGTATGGGGCCCCAAAATTCCTGATGGCGGCCCTGGAAGGTTGAGCAATCATGTTGCAGACAAAGCCCTAGAGATTTTAGTCAATACTGAAACTGGGTAAATATTATTATCGCTATATTGTGGTTTTGTCAATATGCAAATGAGCTCTTTTGATCAATAAGGGTGTGACCATTGCTCCAAAGAGATAAGCATCAACAGTGTGTCAGAAATGGAGGCATCAATTCACCTTTTGATTCAGGTGACCCAAACCTATCTATCTGCCGGGTTCTGGTGACAGACTCCCTTTAAATTGTTGTATTCCACTTTATCAGTTTCTTTTTGCCTTATCTGTGTGCCTCATGCTGCCACTATATTCGTATTTGTAGCTGTAGCCCTTATGTTGTAATGGGCTGTCTCTCTGTTGAGACTATGGGAGCTATTGTTTGGTTGGTGTGGGCTGTGGAGGTACGAGCCAAGAGATGGATGGCCAGCGGTTAGTGAGAAGAAGCTGGGTTCTGGTGACAGACTCCCCTTAAAGTAATGAGTGGCATATAAAGGTTACACCTCTTACAAACTTATATAAGAATAGAGATAACTTAGTATTAACAATTGAATTTAGAAAATAACCGTGAAGCAGGTCTCATAGAAACTTCGGTCTTGTCTGGTGTACTCTTGGAAGATAACCTTGTCACCAGAGACTGTGGCCATTCATTAGGTTGGATTAAGTGAGTTATGGCCGCCTTTATTAATAATTGAAGCTCCTAGTTCACCTTGACAGGATTTATTGGTCATTTAACCTTCCTTAACCGTGTTTGCACAGGACAAAGGTGGTTTTCAGCCAGCACTACACCTTACACTAATGTTTTCATTCAGCCTCATCTTTTATGCATTTGCCAGCTGTCCTTGTACTAATGATCATGCATGAGCAGAAGAGGTCTCCGGGTTTTATATTGCTAAAGGTCGGACATCAAAAGAAGAGATCCTGGCTTGAAAGTTCTACCGTGTTTGCCATCATTAATAAGGAAATGACATGTGAGAAGACCTGCTGGATCCTACCCTTACACGACATGCATTTATGTTGGTTTGTATCCTCAAACGTGAAGGACGTCAGATAGGTTGTTCCTGCACACAAGGCTCTGTATACATCCCATGTTTTGTTAATTTAGCATGTATCCTGGGAAAACCCTTGACATATGAGATAAATGTCCCCACTGTGTTCCATTGTAAGATGGAGGCCAGGAGAATAGTAGACCTTAGACGAAAATAACAAGTATACATTAAGGGCTAGTTCACACGGCATTTTTTGCAGGCGGATTTTGACGTGGAATCCGCTTCCAAGTCCGCCTGCAAAAAGGCTCCCATTCATTTCAATGGGAGCTACTCGCCTCTTTTTCCTGCTAGCGGGAAAAAGAAGCGACATGCCCTATCTTCCCGCGGATTCTGCAACTGAGACAGCCGTGGTGTCTGTGGCGTGAGACTCACTCTTGATTAGGCCCATTCATTCAGGCCTACACAGGAGCAGGGTAGCGGTGCACTGCATCAGTATCCCGTGGTGGCTAGCTGCGCGGAGAGTTCACTCAGTGGAAAAGGTTTCCGCCGTGTGAACATACCCTAAATATGGATTCTGTTGTCTGGAGTCCTCCTAACCTATAGCTCAACAGAAGGCCTAACCAAGATGTGAACATAACCTAATATTCCTCTCCTAGTCTATTAGTCCTTTTTTACAAAGTTGGAAGAAATTATTGCAAATTTTTCACAGGAGCCAAGGAGCTAGACCACCCAAATGCCTCTATTACACCATGATGTAAGACTTGGAGTAGAGTAGCAACCATCAAAATGTGACAAAGCAAGTGGATCCACTGTGCCATTAAACCAGGATGGCTTAAGGCTACTCCTGAGAGCATCAAAGTGATCCATTTACATTCATCTTTCAATCCATGTATGGTATCCATATGATTTGGACGTGATAGCAGAGAACCACCAGGTCGCTAACTCTAGCAGTAGTCCCAGTTTAGTGGTATCTGACTTATACCGGTCAAAAGACCCTGTCGCATGACATCAGCAGACGTGGGAGTCAAAGGGGTACAACAGAGCATGGTGAAAAGTATCAGGTCAAGATCAGGGCTGGCAGAGTTCGTGCATACACCGGAAATAGACAGGTTAGACACAAAAACAACAACAGCTGTTTAGAGGGGCCAAGTGTTCTGATAGAAGGCATGGCACTGTACATTGTATAGTAGTTGTGCTTTGTTACTGCCGCTCAGTCCCATTCAAGTGAATCGGCAAGAACTGCAGTAACACTCATGGCCACTATACAGTATGATGTGATGGATAATCAGTGGATTATAATTTTGTAGATCTATGTAGGTTTTATTTTGTGATGCACTTTCTTAGCTCTTACTATACACCTTTAGTACTTTTCCGTTGCTGCGATGCTGGAGAGGCACTAGACTAGCATATGGCAGCCTACAATCACATACAATCCCTAAAGCCCTAGGCTGGCACAGTCTCCAGTATTAACAGTTTGTGACTGTCAAATACTTTTCTCTCACTTCAGGAGCTCTTTGAAATCTCGGAGCAGCTGTTCCTTGTGTTGGGGTGTCATGGGGTGTGGTTAATTAACAACACATGGTCCAGGGCGCTCATTAATGAAATAGAAGATATGCACGGCTCTAGCAAATCATCCAGGGAAAAAAAAAAAGGATTGCTCTCGGATGGAAAACAATGAACATTATTCCTAAAAAGGAAGTTTATTGCTCGGTTTCTTGAGCCGCTTAGTTTGGACTGTTTTATGTTAGTAGGACAAAGACTAAACAGACCTTCATATTTTCAGTATTAACTACTAAAAATGAAAAATTGATTGTTTACTCTCATAGGAGGGAATGGTCTCTGAAATACAGCAGCTTCTAGAGGAAGGAGAAAACGAATTCTATCGTTTTTCAATCTATGGCATGGTAGATGTCCCCTTCTAGCTAGTTTTGTGTGGGTGGGGTGGGGGTGAGATTACAAAAAAAAAAAAAAAAAAGTTATTCTCTTAAAGGGGTTGTCCATAATTATTCTAATTGTGCCCTATCAGCAGATGTGCTCGAACTATACTATAGCTGTGTGGCTGGGAAAGCTACTGCAAACCAGTCAATATTCTTCGGCAATATCCTTAGAATAGGTCATCAGTAGTTAAGTCATTGCCCACCCCTGTAACAGTGGCATGACACCAGAACGGAGTTGCTCCTGTGTCACTACGGGCTTAGCCCTGACAGAAGCTTTCTCGCTTATATTATACTTGCCAACTTTTTGAGGGAGACTTCAAGGGGGTGTAAGAATTTATTGCATGGCACACCCTCTTTTAAAAGCCCCACCCCTTTTAGCGCAACATGCCCCCTTTTATGAATTGGGCATAAAATGTGCTGGCCACACCTCTTTTTTATAACATGACCAGCATATAAAGTGCCCAAGTTAGGTATAATAATATTGGAGACATTCAGCAGGGGCAGAGAGATTGACCTACTCTTACAGGATGTGGGAAGGTCACCCCTTTTTTGAAGCATTGGCTAGGACTTTTCTGGGTTGACAAGTAGGGTCTACAGTACACTACACTTGCAGAGCTGCACCAGTCACCAAGTAAGGCCCCGAGCATATGACAGAGTGTACAATTCAAGAGGACCTCCGATGCTTCTACCCTGCTCCATAATATTAGGATGAAACACCCCCACTGAAATCAATAAGGAAGGGAAGTCACTTGGATGTCATCTGAGCATCATCTACTATAAAACTGGACTCCCCCTTGGCCTGCACACTCAGCTGATTTCCCTGTAGCTGCTACAGCTCTACCTCTCGTAGCCACACAACTACATGCAACAGTCTAATCACAGCCCCTGGGCCACAGCGTCACATGTACAACTCCAGTCGAAGTCTTTGTCAGAAAGAGGTACCTCTCATCTTAACCTCAGTAACAGCCATAGACCTTTACCAACACAGTACAACACTTTCTCTTTATATCAAGGAGGGAAAACTCACCGTTATTTAACTTCTCTCCCAATAACCCAGCAGGAATATCACTAGCCCACTTTGTCCATACAGACCACTAATACTTCTCAGGGCAGCTGATCTCTTACTAACCTCTGGTTACCCTAACTCTGGGCTAACACTTCCACACCCAAAATGTCATGTCACTGAATTGTGTTCATTCAAGCCTTACGGTCCAGCACCTCTCAGGCTCCTCAGGTCTCTTAGTCTCAGGATGCAACCCATTGGCTTGTCTCATGGTGACTTTGCTTGGCCACTCAGCTCCTCAGATTCTCTTGTACTCTGGCTACCACCCACTAATGCAACTCTTGACGGCTGCAGTGGTGATTCTGTGCTAAGCGGACTCCTAGCAGGACCTTTAGGTTCTACATGTGCTCACCAGTGCACCAGATTCTGTCTACTCATCAAGTCTCATGCTTGCCAACTGCTCAAGGGAGGGGGCTCTGCATAAACCCAACACCAGTACGCCGCACCTCATCCTCCTGCATGTTGGTAACTGGGAATCCAAGTTTCCCAGATCCCAGTAATGCTGACAGAGACAGGCAGTGTTCTCCTATAACCTTTAACAACATATAGGTCATAGAACCACAGACAAATACAGGCAACTTGGGGCAGACAAACAGGGCAACAGACAAATTTAATATAAGGAAGAATGTAAGGGTTATCACAAAGACAAGCTACTGCACTTTTCACCCACAAAAAAAGAATACTAATCCTAAATGGATCTTCACAGCCAACAAACTGCCCCATAGCACTTACTATAGCTGGAGTTTGTGCTCATGAGCCTATCATCAGACAAGACAATATATCATTTTTCAAGACGAAAGATGTAACAAAAAGATAGAATTCAGCATTTAACATTTTCCCATAATATGTACTGAACTGAACTCTAAAATTCCTGGTCCTGTTCTAAAGGATTATTGCGGGAAGCACATGATGTATTCAGTCTCCATGCTCTGATCTGTGATATACCTTGCACATCTTTCATGTATGAAGACATATATTAGTGTCAGCATTCCCTGATGCTTAGAGATAGAACAAAGTAGTAGCACATGATTTCTAGTAAGACAGAAAACTCATCGGGGGAATTTACAACACCCCGCACATAAGAATCCTGGTGTAAAAAAAAAGCCACAAATTGAAGATTTAGAACTTTCTGCAAAAATGTGCATTTTTAAAGCCAATCACTCAACTTCTGAAACAAGGAAGAGTGTGCACGGTTAAACTAGGTTAACGTTCGGCTCTTCGTTGCTCGGGTCCATATGGAGATCCAAAAGACAGAGAGCCTGTCCACTAAAAAAGGACTTGCCTGCAGACCCAATAAACTGTAATGGGGTCCTCAGAGTGTCCATTGGGTTTCTGCCAGTGAAAGAAAAGTCCTCCATGCCGATTTTAGACAGAATCTGTAGCGAGGAGACTCCAACGCAGATGTGAACCTTGATTTAGTCTGTCTGTCTTAAAAAGGCACAACATTGTCACAATCAGACTTCAGTGAATGGTAGGTGTATATGGTAGAGTAAGACTTCAGGACAGAAGTGTCAGACCTACAGATGAGCCTAATTTATCAAACATCAAATGATTGCAGAACACTTGGTGCAAACACATCAACAGAGACTCCAGCAAGACTGACTTTAAAAATCCCCCTTATGATATAATCTGTCTTCAATTATACAAAAATACATGTGTGGTTGATAACTCACAAAAATTTTTCCTGGTGTGTGTGTGTATATATATATATATATATATATATATATATATATATATATACTAGAGGGAGGACCCGGCTTTGCACGGGTATATTACATTTTATGTTTGTGTAGTGGCCCCATAAGAATTGTCCAATTTTGCACTGGTGTATTTTGTATGCTGTTTGTGTGTATGTCCATAAGCGTCATGTGATTATGTGTATCTCATTTTGGATGTCAGTGAAAAACCTGTGATCAGTTGTTATGGATACCTGGAGTAAAGCTGTATCTAATCCTTCCCCGTGTAGTACTGTGTTCAGACTCAAGTATCTAATCCTTGTTGGTGTGGTGCTGTTTGCAGATGCACATATCTAATCCCCCGGCGTGTGATACTGTGTGCAGATGTGTGTATCTAATCCTCCCCCATGTGGTACTGTGTGCTGAGACGCACATCAAATTCTCTGACTTGTGGTACTGTGTGCAGAGGCATGTATCTAATCCTCCAAAGTGTGGTACTGTGTACAGACACACGTATCTAATCCTCCCCTGTGTGGTATTGTGTGAAGAGGCGCGTATCTAATCCTACGGCGTGGGGAACTGTGTGTAGACGCGCGTATCTAATCCTACGGCATGTGGTACTGTGTGCAGACGCGCGTATCTAATCCTCTGGCGTGTGGTACTGTGTGCAGATGTGTGTATCTAATCCTCTGGCATGTGGTACTGTGTGCAGATGTGCGGATCTAATCCTCTCCTGTGTGGTACTGTGTGCAGATGCACGTATCTAATCCTCTGGCATGTGGTACTATGTGCAGATGAGCGTATCTAATCCTCCCCCGTGTGGTACTGTGTGCTGAGACGCACATCAAATTCTCTGACTTGTGGTACTGTGTGCAGAGGCATGTATCTAATCCTCCAAAGTGTGGTACTGTGTGCAGACACACGTATCGAATCCTCCCCTGTGTGGTATTGTGTGAAGAGGGGCGTATCTAATCCTACGGCGTGGGGACCTGTGTGTAGACACACATATCTAATCCTGCGGCATGTGGTACTGTGTGCAGATGTGCATATCTTAAGCTCTGGTGTGTGGAACTGTGTGTAGACATGTGTATCTAATCCTATGGCGTGTACAACTGTCTGCAGACGCGCGTATCTAATCCTCTGGAGTGTGGAACTGTGTGTAGACGCGCGTATCTAATCCGACGACATATGGTACTGTGTGCAGACGTGCATATCTTATGCTCTGGTGTGTGGAACTGTGTGCAGATGCGTGTATCCAATCCTCTGGTGTGTGGAACTGTGTGCAGATGCGTGTATCCAATCCTCTGGAGTGTGGAACTGTGTGCAGACGCACGTATCAAATCCTTCAGTGTGTGGAACTGTGTGCAGAAGTGCATATTTAATCCTCTGGTTTGTGGGACTGTGTGCAGACCCGTGTATCTAATCTTCTGGAGTGTGACACTGTGTGCTGATTAGAGATGAGCGAACAGTGTTCTATCGAACACATGTTCGATCGGATATCAGGGTGTTCGCCATGTTCGAATCGAATCGAACACCACGTGGTAAAGTGCGCCAAAATTCGATTCCCCTCCCACCTTCCCTGGCGCCTTTTTTGCACCAATAACAGCGCAGGGGAGGTGGGACAGGAACTACGACACTGGGGGCATTGAAAAAAATTGGAAAAAGTCATTGGCTGCCGAAATCAGGTGACCTCCATTTTAGACGAATAGTGGATTTCAAATCCGGGTCATATGAGAATGTGAACTTTGTGACTATGAGACAGGGATAGCTGTACAGGCAGGGATAGCTAGGGATAACCTTTATTTAGGGGGGAATGTTATTAAAAATAACTTTTTGGGGCTCTATCGGGTGTGTAATTGTGATTTTTGTGAGATAAACTTTTTCCCATAGGGATGCATTGGCCAGCGCTGATTGGCCGAATTCCGTACTCTGGCCAATCAGTGCTGGCCAATGCATTCTATTAGCTTGATGAAGCAGAGTGTGCACAAGGGTTCAAGCGCACCCTCGGCTCTGATGTAGGAGAGCCGAGGGTGCACTTGAACCCTTGTGCACCCTCAGCTCTGCTACATCAGAGCCGAGGGTGCGCTTGAACCCTTGTGCACACTCTGCTTCATCAAGCTAATAGAATGCATTGGCCAGCGCTGATTGGCCAATGTATTCTATTAGCCTGATGAAGTAGAGCTGAATGTGTGTGCTAAGCACACACATTCAGCTCTACTTCATCGGGCTAATAGAATGCATTGGCCAGCGCTGATTGGCCAGAGTACGGAACTCGACCAATCAGCGCTGGCTCTGCTGGAGGAGGCGGAGTCTAAGATCGCTCCACACCAGTCTCCATTCAGGTCCGACCTTAGACTCCGCCTCCTCCGGCAGAGCCAGCGCTGATTGGCCGAAGGCTGGCCAATGCATTCCTATGCGAATGCAGAGACTTAGCAGTGCTGAGTCAGTTTTGCTCAACTACACATCTGATGCACACTCGGCACTGCTACATCAGATGTAGCAATCTGATGTAGCAGAGCCGAGGGTGCACTAGAACCCCTGTGCAAACTCAGTTCACGCTAATAGAATGCATTGGCCAGCGCTGATTGGCCAATGCATTCTATTAGCCCGATGAAGTAGAGCTGAATGTGTGTGCTAAGCACACACATTCAGCACTGCTTCATCACGCCAATACAATGCATTAGCCAGTGCTGATTGGCCAGAGTACGGAATTCGGCCAATCAGCGCTGGCTCTGCTGGAGGAGGCGGAGTCTAAGATCGCTCCACACCAGTCTCCATTCAGGTCCGACCTTAGACTCCGCCTCCTCCAGCAGAGCCAGCGCTGATTGGCCGAATTCCGTACTCTGGCCAATCAGCACTGGCTAATGCATTGTATTGGCTTGATGAAGCAGTGCTGAATGTGTGTGCTTAGCACACACATTCAGCTCTACTTCATCGGGCTAATAGAATGCATTGGCCAGCGCTGATTGGCCGAATTCCGTACTCTGGCCAATCAGCACTGGCTAATGCATTGTATTGGCTTGATGAAGCAGTGCTGAATGTGTGTGCTTAGCACACACATTCAGCTCTACTTCATCGGGCTAATAGAATGCATTGGCCAATCAGCGCTGGCCAATGCATTCTATTAGCGTGAACTGAGTTTGCACAGGGGTTCTAGTGCACCCTCGGCTCTGCTACATCAGATTGCTACATCTGATGTAGCAGTGCCGAGTGTGCATCAGATGTGTAGTTGAGCAAAACTGACTCAGCACTGCTAAGTCTGCATTCGCATAGGAATGCATTGGCCAGCCTTCGGCCAATCAGCGCTGGCTCTGCCGGAGGAGGCGGAGTCTAAGGTCGGACCTGAATGGAGACTGGTGTGGAGCGATCTTAGACTCCGCCTCCTCCAGCAGAGCCAGCGCTGATTGGCCGAATTCCGTACTCTGGCCAATCAGCACTGGCTAATGCATTGTATTGGCTTGATGAAGCAGTGCTGAATGTGTGTGCTTAGCACACACATTCAGCTCTACTTCATCGGGCTAATAGAATGCATTGGCCAGCGCTGATTGGCCGAATTCCGTACTCTGGCCAATCAGCACTGGCTAATGCATTGTATTGGCTTGATGAAGCAGTGCTGAATGTGTGTGCTTAGCACACACATTCAGCTCTACTTCATCGGGCTAATAGAATGCATTGGCCAATCAGCGCTGGCCAATGCATTCTATTAGCGTGAACTGAGTTTGCACAGGGGTTCTAGTGCACCCTCGGCTCTGCTACATCAGATTGCTACATCTGATGTAGCAGTGCCGAGTGTGCATCAGATGTGTAGTTGAGCAAAACTGACTCAGCACTGCTAAGTCTGCATTCGCATAGGAATGCATTGGCCAGCCTTCGGCCAATCAGCGCTGGCTCTGCCGGAGGAGGCGGAGTCTAAGGTCGGACCTGAATGGAGACTGGTGTGGAGCGATCTTAGACTCCGCCTCCTCCAGCAGAGCCAGCGCTGATTGGCCGAATTCCGTACTCTGGCCAATCAGCACTGGCTAATGCATTGTATTGGCTTGATGAAGCAGTGCTGAATGTGTGTGCTTAGCACACACATTCAGCTCTACTTCATCGGGCTAATAGAATGCATTGGCCAGCGCTGATTGGCCGAATTCCGTACTCTGGCCAATCAGCACTGGCTAATGCATTGTATTGGCTTGATGAAGCAGTGCTGAATGTGTGTGCTTAGCACACACATTCAGCTCTACTTCATCGGGCTAATAGAATGCATTGGCCAATCAGCGCTGGCCAATGCATTCTATTAGCGTGAACTGAGTTTGCACAGGGGTTCTAGTGCACCCTCGGCTCTGCTACATCAGATTGCTACATCTGATGTAGCAGTGCCGAGTGTGCATCAGATGTGTAGTTGAGCAAAACTGACTCAGCACTGCTAAGTCTGCATTCGCATAGGAATGCATTGGCCAGCCTTCGGCCAATCAGCGCTGGCTCTGCCGGAGGAGGCGGAGTCTAAGGTCGGACCTGAATGGAGACTGGTGTGGAGCTATCTTAGACTCCGCCTCCTCCAGCAGAGCCAGCGCTGATTGGTCGAGTTCCGTACTCTGGCCAATCAGCACTGGCCAATGCATTTCTATGGGGAAAAGTTAGCTTGCGAAAATCGCAAACTGACAGGGATTTCCATGAAATAAAGTGACTTTTATGCCCCCAGACATGCTTCCCCTGCTGTCCCAGTGTCATTCCAGGGTGTTGGTATCATTTCCTGGGGTGTCATAGTGGACTTGGTGACCCTCCAGACACGAATTTGGGTTTCCCCCTTAACGAGTTTATGTTCCCCATAGACTATAATGGGGTTCGAAACCCATTCGAACACTCGAACAGTGAGCGGCTGTTCGAATCGAATTTCGAACCTCGAACATTTTAGTGTTCGCTCATCTCTAGTGCTGATCTGTGTATCTAATCCTCTGATGCGTGTATCTCAGTTTGAATATCAGTTTTGGATCGTACATGTGGAGTGACCGTGTGTATTGCAGTTGGAATATGAGTGAAAGACTTGCAGGTTTGTATTGACTAAGGGGGGGGGCACTGTGTTTGGAATGCTGTATCCCAGCAACGGTACGTCCGAGTGAGTTGGAGTCTCGTCTTAAACCTTCCCGGATACCTGAAGTGTCTCTGTACCAAATTTGGTGAAGATCGGTCCAGCCGTTTGGTTCGCATTAGAGCACAGACAGACAGACAGACAGACAGACAGACAGACAGACAGACAGACAGAAATTCATTTTTATAATATAGGGATATATATATATATATATATATATATATATATATATATATATATATATATATATATATTTTTTTATTTTTTTTTTTTTGGAAAATAAAAACTTGTATTAAATAATTGGTCAATTTTTAAAATAAAATGTACTAATATATTTATTATAATCTAAACAATAAAAAAAATAGTTGTAAATACATGTACAGAAAATATGACTGTATTTTATGATTTACTTTATATCGGTGTTTTTCACTTTGGGAATTTTAAGAATCTGAATAATCTGAACTCATTTACTGACCACATCCTACCACTAGGTGGCACAAAAACTAGCATAAATGGATGAATGAATGCAGGGATTGTAATTGTTATGAGTCACAAGAATAACCCTTTATTATCCAGTAAGAATTTACACAACTAATTTGATAAATGAAAGTGAGATTACCCGGTCACGTAGATTTATATAGCTATGGCAAACTATGAAACCTATAAACTAGACCAAAACTATACATTTACTTTTTATGATCAATGTAATGTCTCATAAATCTATAAATATTCAGTTTATATAAATCACTATAATTTATCAGATTAGGTGATGGGGAAAACAAAGTGAATTTACACTTTTTATATTGCTTAGAAAACTGCAACCAGACCCCTGTTTTTTATGCAATTTATAGGACAGGTATCTTTTAATGTTGCCCACCCTCAGCTCTATTACCTACATGCAATTGTGTCCTTTGTACAGAAATAGTTGTTACAGCTAATGTGTGTCACCTAATCTGGATTGTGCACACAGAGATAACTCACAGGAGGGATAACAAACATGCCGATGTCACAATACAATGAACAGTCATATTTGCAAAGGGATCATAAGTGATGTCACCATATCAAAAGTGACATAACATCAGAGGAAGAATAGTCACAGTGATGTCACATTGCAGTAACTATGCTCATAGTTTACTACTATACAGAGATGATAGTCAATGTGATGTCACAAAACAGTAAAGTGATGTCACAGTGCATAATAAGATCAGTGTATGGGGTAACGACTGTGTACTGTGATGTCATAGAATAGGGAGTATGTCACAGAACATACAATATAATAATAGTGATGTCACACAACAAACATTCTAAACATAGTATTATAATACAAGGATAATGTACAGTGTGATGTCACAGTAGGAGAATAATGTACCGCTTACTGCAATGTAACAGCATGGGAATAATGCAATATAATCGGCTAATAGATAGCTACATGGCCATCATGGAATCAAGGCTGGCAGATAAGTGATGTGATGCCACAGTAGCATGGGAATAACATACACAGTGATGTCACTGCAAGAGAATAATGTACAGTACACTATAATGTAACAGCATGGGAATAAAGTACACCATGAGGTCACAGCATGGGAATAATGCGCACAGTGATGTCACAATATGGAAAAACAATCCCACACATTTATTGTATAAGCAATGCTACCTCCGATGCCGCTCCTGCTACCTCTTGTGTCACCCCTTCTACCTCATAGATTGTAAGCTCTTGCGAGCAGGGCCCCCAGTCCCATTGTGAAAAGTGACTATTTCTTTGTAATGTATCTTTTTTGTCTATACTTGAACCCTACAAATTGTACAGTGCTGTGGAATATGTTGGCGCTATATAAATAAAATAAACACAACACATCCCTTTTTTTCCCACTTTTTTCCAATGTCTTAAATTCACCCAAGATAAATATAATCAGATCAGATATCTTTTCAAGGCAGTATTTGACACCCTGAACCAATGAACCAGGGCCCAGAATTGTAAAAAGTGTTCACATCTCCAGCACAGCAGAGGTAACCACTACAGCTATGTAATCTGTAACATGTGGGTGATGGCTTCCCCGCTCTGTACATATTACGTAAGCTCCTTACATATTCACATTTCTGTTTATTTTTCCTCTCGGAGAGCCGTCTCGCTACTAGAGATGGAGGCGAATGATCCTTCTAGTTTATGTATCACAGTATGTAACTAATAGTGAAAGGGGCAGAAATGAATATTAATTATTTATTGTTCTGCTTCCTTTGTGTCGGATTCTGGAATTCCTTTATCACTCTACAGATTACTGTCAGGAGAGCAGTAACATAGGACGCCAGTATAAACACTCACAGTTTATGATTTCCAAATGATGATGGATAAATGACTGCAGACTGGAAGAAGCTTCTGCTGGTACTAAAACTTATACTAGAAGAAAAGAACATCATGTGGCGGAATGTGCAAAATGAAGGTGTAAAATAAATGTGAAAGTTACAGGGATTGTACAGGCTCGGTTACGTTTTTGATAGATAATCAGTATCAGATTGTCCATGTTCCCCACCAATCTGACTCAGAAGACCTATCCAGTGGACCGGGTCCAGACAATGGGTCTTCTACTTTAATAAACTGGTACTCTAGAGGCTACAATTCAGGCACTGATCTAGGAACTTGAATGGCCATCTATGTAATAGAATATAAATAATGTATGTATGTATGTATGTATGTATGTATGTATGTAATGTATGTAACTGTAGAAACCAGTAGCGATGCTCAATTTGGGCGGCTCAGCCTGGGTTCACATCTGCATCAGAGTCTTCATTTGTCACAGTGTCCGTATAAAATTTTCTTGTGGCCGCGGGGCATAAGCAGTCGGCTCTGCCTGAGGCCTGATGGCAGAGCCGACTGCGCATGCCTACAAGATTGAAACCCAGGACAGAAGAAAATGCAGGGAGAAGCCGAATAAGATTGAGGCGGTGCTGGAGAGTTCTCTCGCAGCATTGAGGCCACCCCCAGTGCTGTTTGAGTGCTGGGGCCCACCCCCAGTGCTGCGAGAGAACTCATTTGCATATCGAAGAAAACCCAGATTTCTAACGAACGGCGGCACGGAGAAGACATCTAAAGGTAGGAGAAGAATAGCCTTTCTTAAAGCTTTTCCTACGTGTTAGTCAGAAAAAAAGTGTATCCAATGATAGGATCTAGAGATGAGCGAGTACTGTTCGGATCAGCCGATCCGAACAGCACGCACGCATTGAAATGAATGGACGTAGCCGGCACGCGGGGGGTTAAGCGGCCGGCCGGCGTCAAAGCGGAAGTACCAGGTGCTTCCATTCATTTCAATGCGTGCGTGCTGTTCGGATCGGCTGATCCGAACAGTACTCGCTCATCTCTAATAGGATCCCTTTAAGTTTGGTTAAGAACTCAGATTTCTCCCGAAACTAATTCAATACCAATTCTGACCTGCTAGTAAAACTATTGACAAGCTGCAATTCACAACACAGTCACTGGATAGCCTCATATACAGAATAGGTATCTTATTACAAAACATTGTAAAAGCTGGTCATCTCTTGACTCAAAGAGTATATATGTGGACATGTCCGCCCAAGAGGAAAGAGATCTGTATCTGCACAACGTCTGGCCATGACAGTGTGCAAAGAAAATTCACAAACAACTGGAGCCCAAGTACCTTTTCTCAGATGGAAGCAATGAAGACATTTTATGTCCCTCTCTATTCATATGTTTTACGTTTCATGAGAAAACTATTTAATCAGTGGATGAAACTTGTCTTAGGATTGGATTGTTTGGAGGACAAAAATATCTGGAAATGGAATAAAGAGTAATTCAATAATACATTGTTATTCGCTGAATTTCTTGTACTGCCAGCAGAGGTATCTGAAAACACAACGGAGGAAGAGAATCCAGAATTCCATCAGCTACCCTTAGAGCTCAACAATAAGCCGCAGATTTCTATTAATGACAATCATATATCAACATACAGCCTGAATGACAGATATTCTGGAGACAGAAATGCTGTCCCTAGCTATAATTCAATATTATCAGCTAATAGATGGCTACATGGCTGTCATGGAATCAAGGCTGGCAGATAAGTCAACATCCAAGATAACAATTGCCAATTGGTTGGGCAGTCACCATGGGGGTAGAGTCATGCTTCAGACTTTATGCATTCTCTGCTTTTTAGAATACAAATAAGAACACAATGTAATAAGATACTATGAGAAGATGATAGGCACAGTGCTGGAGTCCTGCTATATCAGCCCCAGATTCCTGACTTATGTGTAGTCCAGTGCGGGTCTGGAATAGGCCTCAGCCCCAGGTGTGGGTCATAGGCATGTCACTGGGCCATAAAATCCTGCACTTCAGGGCAGATCCTGGGAGGAGAGGAGGTGTCTGAGTCTGCCCTGACACTGAAAGCCTTGTGTATGGTACAGTGGTTTTTTGGGTGGATTCGTGTGGCTGGTACAGTTAGTATTTTCTGTTTGGTTAGTGCTCAGACAAACAGAATTTTGTTTGATGTTATTTTGCCTGAAGTTAGGGCTGTATTTTATTTTGCTCATTTTATGCCTGTTGTAAAGGTTTATTTAATTAGCTGTTTTTCTTAAATAAACTGCTTTGCTGCAAGATTTATGTCGCTGTTTCTGACTGGTTGGGTCCGCACCACTGCTTCTACTGAGCTACCTTCCCCAAAATACACACAGACTACTTTTATTGGATCTTAGGGCCCATTCACACTTATATTATACATGACATCCACACATTAAGTGAAAACTGATAAGAATCCCATTAGATGAAATCGCTTCATAACTCTTTAGTGTAAGAATAGATAATGAAAATAGGACACAGGGAAAACCAACCTGTATATGTTTGTATTGTGGGAAGTCTTTATGGTCAATATGTTAATCTATTAGCCAAAAGGACTACAAAAGAGTATGTCTTACTCTGGAGGACCCAGCATGTCCATGAGCTCAGCACGTACATATAGCCCATGGACGTTCATAGAGGACCCAGCACGTACATATAGCCCATGGACGTTCATAGAGGACCCAGCACGTACATATAGCCCATGGACATCCATAGAGGACCCAGCACGTACATATAGCCCATGGACATCCATAGAGGACCCAGCACGTACATATAGCCCATGGACGTTCATAGAGGACCCAGCACGTACATATAGCCCATGGATGTTCATAGAGGACCCAGCACGTACATATAGCCCATGGACATCCATAGAGGACCCAGCACGTACATATAGCCCATGGACGTTCATAGAGGACCCAGCACGTACATATAGCCCATGGACATCCATAGAGGACCCAGCACGTACATATAGCCCATGGACATCCATAGAGGACCCAGCACGTACATATAGCCCATTGATTTTAATACTCACTACAGAGAAATTGTGTCAGGTTCCACACAGAGGCTTCAGGTTATTGCCTAAGCTTGGACTTTCCAGTATAATCATACAACAGCTCTCTTAACCAGACATGGTCTTAGAAGCCTGTAAAACGAATGTTATTCCTCACTGATCAAGAGCGTTATTTTATCACTCACAACATGGAAGAAGCCTGGACATAATGAATTTCTATAGAATAAATTGAGTTATAATACAACATATTTCTATAGAGGATCAGTTCTCATCTGAAAGTACTGTATAATGTTATTACCCATCCTGTGCCATTTACCTCCCTGCTACTGCAAAGTAAGAAGTGGACTATTGAGGGCTCCATTAGCCTTAGTGAAAGTCAGACGTATGTGCTTTTTATTCTTGGCTGCTTTCATGTCCACGCCATAGTCCTGTATACTTCACTGTAACCAGTTACCTCCCCCTCCATCCTTTGACTATACTGTAGTCTCTTACAGAGCACCGCTTACGCAATTCTGCATGATTCAATACTGACCATATTGTACCTATATCTAGAGCCTATCCAAGCCAAATGACACCAACTAAATTCTCAGGAAAAGTTGATGACGGTGATAAGTGTGTTGTTCTCTTTGGCAGTCCACTGGAGAGTGTATAAGCATTATATAGGTTAATAGGGCTATTGTGCCATCAACTATTTTCAACAGACATCGGGTCATTATCACTATGGAAAATGAAAGCTATGTTGTGATTGGTTGATGCAGAGATTTTAATTATAGTGATCGGGATATCACTCATCCTAGTAAGTGTTTAGGCTCCCTCAGACCAGACTCTGTAACTGAACTGAGAACAAATCCTATCCTGGCCTTCCCTGACCAGACAGGAACAACACCTGCCCCCCCTTGTAGATCAGCTATTTTTACCACGTCGGATGCTTATACTCTGCAGTGCAATGGCACTCAGCATCTATATAGTGTATGGAGCTATATGCTTGTGGCTCCATGTACTGTATAGTACGAGCATCGGATGCCACCCTGAACAGCTGATCTGTGCAGCAGTCATCTTTTGGCCCCATATCAATCATAAATTTATGGACTATCCTTAAAAAAAAATTCCAAAAAAGCCCTTTGTCCATTATACAAATTTGCTAATAAATGCACTTTACCTAGTTTTAATATATACTGGCCTCTTTAATCATTATACCAGATTTCTCCAATTCAGAGTCCCATCTTCATTTTTGTAATATTACCATCAGCTTCCTAGACTACTCCATACACACTGTGCTTTGGTAGTCAGAGACACTACCTCTGATTTTAGCGGGCCCATGCAAAAACAGGAGTAGTGTCTCAGACTACTCTATGCACAGTGTGCACACAGTAGTCTGAAATACTCCTCCTACCTCAGTGTGCAGTTTATAGTCCAGTGGTTTCCCAACTTTCTGAAGGTACAACACATTTTTGGGCAACACTTTTGTTTGCCCAACCCCCACCACTACTGTACTTGGGGTCATCTAACCTGATCCAGTCACCTGTGTAACAGAGGTGCAAGTCCCCCTTCCCAACTCTCTGCTCTGGCATTTTATAAATATCAAGAAGTGACTGGAAATCTGATGAATATACCATAAAGGTTTAAAAATTTTAACTAGACATTACCCATTTGGAGTGAAGTTTTTAACATGAACCGGAGGGTCACTTTAAAGTAATTTTATTTTATATTCAGTATGATGAAAGGTACCACTTGAATCCTTCACGCTACCATCAAATGATAACATTATATCCACATGTATCCAGTAAAATACCTTGGATAATTCTCTCCTGCTGCTATGTTGAAGGACAAATTTAAATACAATGTTGCTGACATACAAAGTACCGGAAATAATATACAGATAAGATAAGGATGAAAACATTCCCAAGTAATTATTTTTTGCTGAAACTTCGATGAAGCATGCTGGCTATTATCCAAATGTCATAGTAGGTTACATGACTCAGGTGATCTCCAGCCCCTTGATAACATTCATTGCATTTTAAAGAGTTCCCCTCTAAGACTACCATGTGGAATATCAATCATTCTGGTCTCATACGAAAGCTGGATATTACTGGAGCTCATAACCCATGGATGTTGTAAACTTATCTAGAAACAGCTTTTACAAAAGTTCTAACCACTTAGGGTTTTTCTTGTTACATATAGAGGGTGTAGCAAAATATGCCAATCATAGGAGATCAATATTAGCCTGTCAGCAAACTGCAACCTCCCTTATGCAGATCAATAATAAGAAGTTGTCTGCAGGACAAGAGATGCAATTTATCATCTTCAAAGAACCCTGTGTCAGCAAGCAAAGGTGAGGACTCATTACCATGTATTCATTGCATCACTTCTGCCTTTGTACCATAGACTTACCGTATATAGTATTGGCCCAAAACTTCATTATGATTTGTATCAATATTATAACCAAAAATAAAGTTTTGTGAAATGTGAGGGGTCCTATCAAAGGATGAGTCTCATCTCATGGAGGTGAAATTACTTTATATAAACCTCCTAAAGAAATAATACATGTTAGGGTCAGTTCACAGTACTGTCATTCAAGTCCGTTGTTCTGATCAGTCAAAGGATCCGAACACCAGACTGAAAAGCCAACAGAATGACTGATTCAGACAAATACTAATACTAATACTGTGTGCAGGGGCCCCTATGGGACATAATACTGTGTGCAGGGGCCACTATGGGGATAATACTGTTTGCAGGGGCCACTATGGGGGATAATACTGTGCGGAGGGGCCACTATGGGGGATAATACTGTGTGCAGGGGCCACTATGGGGGATAATACTGTGTGCAGGGGCCACTATGGGGGATAATACTGTTTGCAGGGGCCACTATGGGGGATAATACTGTGTGCAGGGGCCACTATGGGGGATAATACTGTGTGCAGGGGCCACTATGGGGAATAATACTGTGTTCAGGGGCCACTATGGGGGATAATACTGTGTGCAGGGGCCACTATGGGGGATAATACTATGTGCAGGGGCCACTATGGGGGATAATACTGTGTGCAGGGGTCACTATGGGAGATAATACTGTGTACAGGGGCCACTATGGGGGATAATACTGTGTGCAGGGGCCACTATGGGGGGATAATACTGTGTGCAGGGGCCACTATGGGGCATAATACTGTTTGCAGGGGCCACTATGGGGGATAATACTGTGTGCAGGGCCCACTATGGGGATAATATAACGTGCAGGGATGCGTAGGAGGGGGTCGGTCGACATCTTCAACGTTGCTGTCGGTCGGTCGGGGGGGGGGGGGGGGGCATGTCAAAAGTTTGCCACGGGGCGCCGCCATTCCTAGTTACGCCACTGCATATGATCATGGAACAAATTGTAACAAAGTATGGATTTCCCAAAGCGGATAGCCCTTTACCTCCCCGTTTAATATAATGCATACCTCCCAACCGTCCCGATTTCCGCGGGACAGTCCCGATTTGGGTGACATGTCCCGCGGTCCCGGTTGGAGGGAGGTATGTCCCGATTTCAACTCAGATCTGCGTCCAGAGGACGCAGATCTGAGTTGAACACACATGCGGCTGAAGGAAGGAGCTGACACAGGTCAGCTCCTCGCTTCGCCGCTGCCCGCCTCTCTCCCTGACACACGCGGCTGAAGCTGCTCGCGTGCTCGCTTCGCCGCTGCGTCTCTCTCTCTCGCTGACACATGCGGCTGAAGCGAGGAGCTGACCTGTGTCAGCTCCTCGCTTCGCTGCTGCCGCCGGCTCCTGGCTTGTAGACGCGATGTACACGCCAGGAGCCGGCGGCAGCAGCGAAGCGAGGAGCTGACACAGGTCAGCTCCTCGCTTCAGCCGCATGTGTCAGCGAGAGAGAGAGACGCAGCGGCGAAGCGAATACGCGAGCAGCTTCAGCCGCGTGTGTCAGGGAGAGAGGTGGGCAGCGGCGAAGCGAGGAGCTGACCTGTGTCAGCTCCTTCCTTCAGCCGCATCTGTCAGCGAGAGAGGGAGCGGAGGAGAAGGTAAGTTTAATGTGGAGGTGGAACGTGAATCTGGGGGCAGATGAAGGAGAGGACGGCATGAAATTGGGGCAGAGATGGGGGACATGAATCTGGGGGCAGAGATGGAGAGGACATGAATCTGAGGGCAGAGATGGGGGACATGAATCTGGGGGCAGAGATGGGGGACATGAATCTGGGGGCAGAGATGGAGAGGACATGAATTTGGGGGCAGAGATGGAGGGACATGAATCTGGGGGAAGAGATGAAGGGACATGAATCTGGGGGCAGAGATGTGGGACATGAATCTGGGGGCAGAGATGTGGGACATGAATCTGGGGGCAGAGATGTGGGGACATGAATCTGGGGGCAGAGATGGAGAGGACGTGAATCTGGGGGCAGAGATGGGGGACATGAATCTGGGGGCAGAGATGTGGGACATGAATCTGGGGGCAGAGGTGTGGGGACATGAATCTGGGGGCAGAGATGGAGGGACAGGAATCTGGGGGCAGAGATGTGGGACATGAATCTGGGGGCAGAGATGGAGGGACATGAATCTGGGGGCAGAGATGGAGGGACAGGAATCTGGGGGCAGAGATGTGGGACATGAATCTGGGGGCAGAGGTGTGGGGACATGAATCTGGGGGCAGAGATGGAGGGACAGGAATCTGGGGGCAGAGATGTGGGACATGAATCTGGGGGCAGAGATGTGGGGACATGAATCTGGGGGCAGAGATGGAGGGACATGAATCTGGGGGCAGAGATGGGGGACATGAATCTGGGGGCAGAGATGGAGGGACAGGAATCTGGGGGCAGAGATGTGGGACATGAATCTGGGGGCAGAGATGGGGGGACATGAATCTGAGGGCATAGATGGGGGGACATGAATCTGGGGGCAGAGATGGAGAGGACATGAATCTGGGGGCAGAGATGGAGGGGACATGAATCTGGGGGCAGAGATGGAGGGACATGAATCTGGGGGCAGAGATGTGGGACATGAATCTGGGGGCAGAGATGGAGGGGACATGAATCTGGGGGCAGAGATGGAGGGACATGAATCTGGGGGCAGAGATGGAGGGGACATGAATCTGGGGGCAGAGATGGAGGGGACATGAATCTGGGGGCAGAGATGGAGGGGACATGAATCTGGGGGCAGAGATGTGGGACATGAATCTGGGGGCAGAGATGGAGGGGACATGAATCTGGGGGCAGAGATGGAGGGACATGAATCTGGGGGCAGAGATGGAAGAGGGACATGAAACTGGGGGCAGATGAAGGGTGTATATGAAACTGGGGGAGAGATAGAGGGGGGACATATAATTTACGGGTGACTGTAGGAGGATTATACTGTGTGCGGGCACATGAAAAATTAACAAATGGGCGGAGTCAACACAAAAGTGGGTGGGGCTAAATTTGCCACGGCGCGCTACACGCGCCGCACATTTTGTCCCTCTTTTGGTTCTTCAAAAGTTGGGAGGTATGTATAATGTATAAATGCAAGCACATTCTGCTTCTCCTCTGACTGCTGCATTTGTCCAAACACATTTCCAAGCAAACCAAGGCACCTTTGATGGTATCATTTGGCTTTTTAAACTTCAGAAGACGACCAGGGCAAAAGATGAAATGCAAAAAAATTCACTTTAAAGTGCCAATTCTCCTTTTCTCCAATGATATTCCTAATCAGTTACTGGCGGTATGAAAGGAAGCTGTAATTGGCACTTATTATTGTGATCTCCCTCCACCTGTAATATGGGCTTTTTTATCCCAAACCTCTGGGATGCGTTGCCAGGGAAACTGTATGCATTCTGCAGACTGTCGTCAGGGCAACCGGGACAAATTAGATGCATTGCTATTGGGCTTTGGTACTAAATTTGCATTTCTTAGGAAATAAGATTATTACTGATCCTAAAAATAAAGTCGTTGAATTCGTACATCAGAGAATAATTCTTGGCAGTTTACTTTTACAGCCGACACTTATCTATGTTATTAGACGGAGCGTAATGCATATGGCTGCTCATTTAGTTAATTTAATTTGCGTATAATTTTTTTTTTTTACATTGCTCAGATGTTCACTTGTTGTTGTGTGAATGGCTGGGAGTAAAAAAAAAAATAAATAAATAAATGACAGTCTCCGATGGGAAATAAAATCAGGGAATGTCACTCAGAATCAACAATGTGATAAGAACATAAAGAGGAGAATTAACAAAGGACGCAGGTAGCGCGAGACGCCGGAGAGGATCGTCACAGGTGTCAGTCATCCAAAACAAACACAACACGGGTGGACGATCTGGTGAATAATAATTTATCTAAACAAATTGCCGCTGTAGCGGTGACTCATCAGAGATGTATGAGATCATTGCTGCGTACATGAAGGACTCGTACCGGGGGTTGTTGCTGGAATTACCCTGTATTAACACTTTCAATGATCATAAAATAACAAAGACAAGCTCTCTGAACTAATGTACTGACACAATGGGGAAAATTTATCAATGCGTCACAGATACGTTTTTAGCAACATTAACCTATGCGTAATCAAAATACGACATCCGTTTTACGAGCCCTATTCTATCGCCACATGTCTCTGATTCCATACAGAGACGTACAGCGTTTTTTCTAGAACATGATATGATGATGTTGTAATATGGTGATGCAGGGGGCACTGTATATCAGCACATGGCTATGGGTCAAGTCCTACAGAATTACGAGGATACTGTGCACAACCATACTGTCTTCTATACGTACCTCAACTATATGTGCGAAGCCTAAAGCAGTTAATGATAGAAAGGAAAGAGTAAAACTGTCCATACATGTAAAAAATATCTGTTGATAAGAGATGGGAAATAATTTTTGACAGAAAAGTCAATGGCTATTCCTTCTGACTACTGATATATATGCATGTTCACTAGAGATGAGCGAACAGTAAAATGTTCGAGATTCGATATTCGTTTCGAGTAGCCCCTCAATATTCGACTACTCGAATCGAATATCGAACCCTATTATAGTCTATGGGGGGAAAATGCTCGTTTCAGGGGTAGGCAACGTTCGATCAAATTATACTTACCAAGTCCACGAGTGAGGGTCGCGCTGGCATCTTCCAGTTCTGAATTCACTCTGCCAGGCACCGATGCCTGGCAGAGTGAATTCAGAGCCGGAAGACGCCGCGGGGAAGCCGCACGGAGAAGACTTCTAAAGGTAGGAGAAGAGCCAGCGTTGATTGGCTGACTGTATAGCATTCGGCCAATCAATGCTGGTTCTGCATCGAACTTTTACATTCGAATAGCGAGGGGTACTCGATCGAGTACGAGTATTTCGAATACCGTAGTATTCGATCGAATACCAACTCAATCGAATATTACTTGCTCATCTCTAATGCTCACCTATCCAGGCATGTTTGTATTTTCAATGGAAAGAGGGGAATAAGCACTTATAGCAATGTCTTATCTTCTATGGGAACAAAGGATCAATATTCTGCTCGGAGACCCCAATATACTCAATATATTTTTTCGGGCCAGTGCAGGTCTGCATGACGACCTGAAAGATGCAGACCCTGTCCACTTAAAAGTGGTTACCAGCGGAAATCCACAGACCCCATAGACTATAATAGGCTCCATTGGGTTTCTGCCCGTATTAAGTATAAAACCAGGAGTTTTCTTTCCACATATTTCAGTTGGAAACCGAGTGGACCCCATTATAGTCTATGGGGTCTGTGGATAACCACTTTTTAAGTTAATTGGATTTCTGTTTTTTTTGAGTCCCCAAGCGGACCCAAAGAAGTGCAGATGTAAACCTAGAATAAATTAGAATGGCCAGATTTAGGCTAGTGCTATGTAGAGAGCTGCAAGAAGTGGGAAAAAAACAAAAAAAAAACAACTTTGTTTTCTTCGTAGTAGATAAAATACATAGCTTTTTTCATAATTTGACTAAACTATTTGGATTATAGCATAAAAGGAAGATAATTTTATACTATTTTATGTAGTACTGCACATAACAAACCAAATGAATGTGCGTGTATCTTGAGAATGACCTCTAGAAAGGGCAGATATCGCAGGACATTTTGCTCAGCACAAAATTATTCAGAGACTGTCAGACAAAATTACTTTCTCAAGCTTTTGATGCTTTATAAAGAGAGCCTTATCCAAATTTAGAAGGGTAGATTTAGGAGGGGGATGTGTGGGCACTACTGTGCCACTGTAGGGGAACCAGCTTCTCATTCCTAAACCGGTTCTCCTAATGGTTCTTATTTGTTTCAGCAGCAAAATATCTGAAACTTCATTATTTGTTTTCTTTAATATGGTGAAACTATGCTGTATGGATATAGGTTTGCTAAAGGAGTAATTTATCTCATTAGGGAGATGTACAGGGACATATAAGCCATGCATGCCATGCTAAGCATTCTGAGTAAGCAGTGCGCTAGCATGATGTGTCCTGGCGTCACCGCTGTGGCCCGATCACGTGGGCTGCGCTGGTGTCCTGATGCTGACATGTCCCAAGTAACCACTGAGGCCCATTCACAGGCCCCAGGATGCGTGATATCAGTCGCAAGCCTGAAAAGAACATTGGAGAGACGCCACGAGGATACCCAAGAGAGGTGAGGCAAGGTGAGAATAATAATAGCCTCAACTTATTTATAGTCTAGGATCTGAGGAGAGCCCAGAGTACAATAATTGCTCCGAAGCGAACCAGGGGGTCGAACCACATGAATATTCATCTAGACAGATTTTGTGGGGTTCACCTGAAGCAGTTCAAGGTTCTTAGGAGCATTTTATACTGTATGGGGCCACTGTTAAGCATTATACTGAGGGAGCACTGTGGGAAGCATATTATACTGTATGGGGCCACTATGCTGAGCATATTATACTGTGTGAGGCCACTGTGGAGCATATTATATTGTGTGGGGACACTGTAGAGCATCACACTGTGGGAGCTCAGGGGAGCATTGTGATTGCAGTACTGTTTGCTATGCCTGTGTCACAGCTCCCTCACTATAATCTTGCGCATTTGTGGACTGCTCTATGGCCATGTTATTCTCCATACAGTACTGCACATGAACCTGCCATGGAGCTATTAGGGTAGGCACAGTACTATAGGGGATGATGATACAAAATGCTCAGTAATGTACAGCACTGGTTACTGGGTAGTAGGCACATATTTCAGATTTGAAAGGGTCATGGTATAGAGTATTTCCAGGAAGCTGTTTGATGGGCTCCTAGTACAAGATCCTCCTCTAGTTGGCCCTTCAGTCCAACACTGTTGGTATGAAATAAGAAAATAAGTCCTCACTGGTAAAAAAAAAAAAAAAAAAGCGACAGCACCATCTTTTGGAAAGTAGCTCCCTATATATTATTCCATGTTTTTCAAAGAAACCTATGAGAATAATCTGTGAATAATAGCAAAACCAGAATGACTGCTCTAAAAGGAAGAGGAAGGAAGATCCACATACAGCTGTTTCAAGGTTATTGAATTGATCACAGCTATGTGTGGCTGTCTCCCTCTATCTTTTGGAGGAGTTCTTCTGGTTTGGCTATTATTCTCAGATTATGCCCTTAGATTACTTTGAAAATGCATGCATTAATCTATAGGAAGCTGCTTTCCAAAAGGTGGCGCTGGAGCTAATTTTTTCTTTTCCATCAATGAGGTCTTATCTGTCTGTCTAGGGATTTTATGGATGCACAGGGTCTACAGACTTCAATGTATGCCTTGCTTTATACACTGTTTTTAGTATGTAAATGTAGAAATCTACAAACACACCTTTTATCTAATCAGTAGAGTGCAAAATTTAATCAACTTGTGGCCAGGAAATTCTAAAAAACACTTTCCTAAAAAAAAATTCTAAAAAAGACTTTTTTTTTGTTATCAGGCTGTGCCGTGCTGTGCTGTGTTTTAATGGAATCAGAGGTGTCTCTGTTTAATACATTGATCTGCTGGATCCGATAGAGATTAAGACATTAACGGTCCCTTCTCAGTCTAGTAAATGAGGCAAATTGAGGATGTATTGATGTTTTCACCCTCCAAAGACCTGAAAAGACTTTGTTTTATTTGGAAAGTCTACTAACTAAACCCTATTCAGGAGAACTTGTTGGAACATAAATGGACAAACATTTTGGAATAAAGCATATGACTACATATATTAATACTGTTTTGTGTCAATTTGAAATTGGTAGATTCCAAAGGAAACCAGTTATGTTAATTAGAAACAACAATAGAAAATGAAATGGAAGATATGGACTTCTTAAATGGGACCAAGGGACGGCACAAAATAGTAAAAGCCCCATTGGCATTGGTTCTATTACAATAAAGCTTCTCTAGAGTTAAAGAAATATAGCCTGAAATCAGTGTTTTCCACTCTTTCAGCTTTCCTTCTGGGAGTTGTAGTTTTACAACATTGACGTAGACTTTGTAAATCTGAAGTGGTTTTTTCCTTCAATCTGTATGTATAGTAACATAGGAGAAACTTCATTATGCCATGCAATGCAATTATACATACAATAAGCAACCCACAGAAAATCAGCAATACAAGTCACAACAACAAAGACACAAAGATCACTTTAGCCTTAAAGTCTTGATGCATTAATTTAAGTTTCTGAAAATGCTGCTGTGAAAAGGGCATGAAGGGTAGTAGATGCCTTAAGCAAAAGGTCATTCAGCTTCCTTGTCACCTAATGTCTATTCTGTAAACGTCAAGTACACAAGCCACAGAATATCTTGCATACCAAATAAAAAAAAACAAACATACATATTAAAAGTCTGGTGAGATGGACTATGCAATCCTTCAGCAAATTATTCAGAAAAGGCTAGGAAGCTTGCAAAATGAAATAGAAACTGGAGATTTACAAGAACAAAAATATTGTCCAAGACCACTGATTTAGGCCCAGATTTGTGAGTTTTGTCACTTGCAAGGTATAAAAAGGTGTTTTATTTTGTGCAAAATATGGTTGTATCACTGTACCATTTGTACAACTGTACAGGAAATGCAGCTTTCCTAAACACAGCACCAGTTCTGTAGAAGTCAGTATACCATTTCTAACAATGGGACCCTATGAGTGATGGATTTAGCTGTAGTGTACACTAGCTGTATGCTACTAGCCTCCACATGACATGGGCATACACAGGATTTCCCCCATCTCACTGGGAGAACTCCCTACATACAGTATAATGCCCTCTTAGTACCTCCACACAGTATGATTTTCTCCTTAATTCCTCAACTTAGAATAATATTTCCTAAGGGCCCCCGCTTTAACCATAGCGCTAACAGTGCACTTGCATTGGGCCCTATGGTAGCTATGGGCCCCCTTTGGACAGCAGGAGAGTCCAGCATTTTCTGTCCCACTGTCCAGGACAATGGGTGTGGGCTGCCCAAACTCATCGGCTACTGATGGAGTAGGGAGCCGTCCTTTCCCTGCTTCATCATCCAGCCGCTGTCTTTGCTCGGATTCTCCTGGGACCAGGAGGTGTTTTGTAGTGACGTAACTTACATTGCGCCTGTTACTCCTAGAAGACTCCCGTATCAGAGCGAGGGGGAATGTGGGAATGGGGAAAGGTGAGTAGCAAGGTTTGTTTTTTTCTTTCATTCATTATATACAGCGGGGACATAAAACTGTGGGGGCATCCTATGTTGTGGGAGGACATGATACTGTGGAAGCAATATGGGGGAGTGGGGAAATAACTTGGGGGGGGGGGGGGGGAAACCTGAGAGGCGAGGGGGACATGATACCGTGGGGGCAACCTGAGGGGGACATGACACTGTGGGGAACAGTCTGTGGGGGCAACCTGGGAAGTGGGGACATGATACTGTGGGGGCAACCTGGGAAGTGTGGGGACATGATACTGTGGGGGTATCCTAAGGGGGGCATGACAGTACCTAGTGCACTTAGCACTCCTCACACCTTCCCTGCAGTGACATTGCTCTGACATAACGTGCACAGGAACATAGAAGATTGGGGTTTGGTGGCTTTAGTTTGTGTAAGGTCTGGGCTAGGGGCATTATACTGTGTGGGGGCTTCATATTAAATTTAAAGTAAACCTACATAAGTATGCACCATTAAGGATTTGTCTTGGTGTGATGCCATATTAACGTATATGGATGTAAATGAGTGGGGATACCTGTATAAAGTGGTGCACAGTGGGAGGGTCTCTCCCTCAGAAGGACTAGCTTGTATATGCACTGTAAGCCATCCCGCTACCAATAGCCTACCAAAGAGTGACATAGGTTACAACCCTCCCACCCCTACTCAGTTCAGTGGAGAGACTTCGACAAGACCACATTAGGAATGTACTAATTTAAGAAATCCCTACTTTTAACCCAAAGATGAGCAGACACTTTAAGATTTTTTTTCCCCCCTCAATAAATACTGTAAATATTTCATTCTAACCACAAAAGGAACAAGACATCTGAGGTCAGCTTCAAGGAGTTGCTAATAGACCAACACTTGTTCCATGTCCCTTGGGAAGCTGAAAAGTATTAATCACAACAAGCAGACGTACAATTACAGCTCCGGCTAACCTGCGGGCCGACCTCTGCTACTGGATGTAATGATGTAATAATAGTAATTCTAGGACTTTTTATTATATTTATGGAAATTGTATAAAGAGGACTTCTGTTAAAGGGAACCTGTCACATAAAAATGCAGCGTAATCTACAAGCAGCATGTTATAGAGCAGGAAGAGCTGAACAGACTGATATATAAGCTTATGGGGAAAGATTCATTGTAACTTGTCGTTTATCCATTGAAATCTCTGTTCTTTCTCTTTTAAGAAGTCCAGGGGGCGGAGCTATCAGTGACAGACAGCTATCGCTCTATTCACAGGAGGGAGGCTGTCAATCACTGATAGCTCCGCCTCCTCAATGTCTCAACATAGAAAGAGCAGAGATTACAATGTATAAATGACGGGTTATACACAATCTTTCCACACACACCGATGTAGCAATCTGCTCAGCTCCTCCTGTTTTATAATATGCCACTTGCAGATTAGACGCGTGACAAATTTGATTGAATTTAACAATAAAGTGTCACTTATTTCACATTTAATAATGCTAATGTCTATTTTCTTCATTACGATATTATTTGTGGATTGTCGGACATTTAGCAATGTCAAGTTTGGAAAACTTCTTTAAAGTTCTTATGGTTAACTGCTATTAAACAAAGCATTGACTTTATAGGGATTAGTTAGGATTAGAACAACCTGATTCCCCTCTCCCCCCAAGAAAAACGGCGTTACACCTGTGCAAAGGTATTGCAGTTCGAAACCTCTCTCGGCCCCCATTATGTAGACAGCATGTAGTCTATCCACTGAAGAGGACGCATTGCTTGCAGGAGCCCTACAGCTAAAGTTGCATTCTCAGCGACTTGATATTGATAGTGTAACAATAGGATAGGCTAACAATAATGCTAACCTAGAAATCCCCAAATAAATAATCCATCCTAGACTACGGCTTTAAAAAGGACCTTTTACCACCTCCATCAACTCCTTTCATTTTCAATAGACGCTGCTCCCCTGATTTTGGCACAGTTGGAATTCTTTTCTGTAGCCCCCACCCTTCCAGAGCAATCAGTGCTATTAGTTTAAGCACCCAATATACAAAATAGGCTCTTTACTCTCAGCTGAGCCAATTCAGGCTGACAGTAGAGAGCAGGTTGGATGCAAAAACTAACAGCACTGATTGGTCAAGAAGGGTGGGGGCGAGCGAAAATCAGCAGAGAGCCACTTACTAAAGGATGTAGAGGTGGAGGTGGTGATACATAAGAGCCATCTGGGAAACCCTGCCAATAGCTGTTGTTACCCACAATAGTGACCCCTATAGGACAAGTGCAGTATTACATGCAGCCATTCAAATCGGCTTTCAGTTTTCTAAATGTTTAGTAAAGTAGGAGTTTCCCGTGAAATGGTAAAATAAATGATATCGGAGGGGAACTTTTCTTGTTTATACACATACAAGCTACTCCCATTGTAATTTTCTATTTCTATTACATGGTGTCTGGGCTGCTTAAAAAACAGAACAGAAATTCCCCAATCTACCGGGATACAACGCAACACACATTAAAGCACCGGCGAGAAGGATCATCTGCTTATTCAATCTACTGCATTTTAATTCAATTTAATGCATTATTAGCTCTGAAATACAATTGTGTCCCCGGTGTTCAGAATTAGCTGAAACAATAGAAAATACAGCAGTCCATGCAACCACTGAGAACATAAAATATATGTTTCAAGGAACAGAATTTGACAGGAAGATAAAATATTTACACCTGGTATAACCATCTGTCTACCCAGGAAAAATACTTGGGACAGAATGATCATCGTGTCACTGGATTAATAGGTGACTGTGTTCATCTCCACAAGAGACGGCGATCTTGGATTGTCACCCTTTGTCTATTAGTGCAGTTGCTAACCAACAGACAACACTAATTTTCAGACAACGTGCTACCCAATTAGTTACGATATACAGGACTGTTACTATTTAATGTAATATATCTATAGGCACCATGTGTGACTCAATGCAGAAGAAGGGGTCAGCGGGAGCATTATAAGGATTCCTGTGTGATGTACGGTAGAGAGGTTACACATACAGATCAGATAACAGGCAATTCACTTTATTCTCTGTTTCTGATAGAGTCTCTACTCATCTGCAGGGCCACAAGTGGGATAATGTTTCTTTTTACATGCTTGTCCATATGCAGGGGATTTATACACAGATTACATCTGTCACCTGCAACCTACATACATGTCAGTCATCGAAATGGGATTATGTCTCTAAGGAACTACATATATATTAGATCTGTATACAGGTACACAGCTGGAAGCAATCCCTATCCCCCAATGAGTCGCTGTCACTGAGATCAGAAATCATAGGACAAAATCTTAAAGAGTATGCAAATCCTTTTTTTGTTGCTCTTTTGCATAGAATAATAATAAAGACGCTTCCTAAAGAGTCTGTACTTTTTAGTGTTGCTAGGTACCGTATATAGATAAGAGGCTACGAGTTCACAGAATGAGGCAATAAATCAATTAACCAGCCTGCAGCAGCCTCTTACTCCTTCCATCCCTTCTCCATAGAGCTCTGCTTGTTAGGCTCAATATGGAGGTGGAATCTTTCTTAAAATATTTTACTGTTTGTGTATTCAGACCCTATGCAGAATTATGTGTCTGCATGGTCACAGGCTACAAATAAATCTTTGGTATAATCTGATCCTACAGTCACAATGTATTTGCATTGTATGTATATAGAGGTATACAGCGGGAAGTTCCTCATGGAAGCATTCAAGGTACAGAGGCAGCAAGTGCCAAATTTAAAGATGGCACATTGCTAAAAGAAAACTTACCAACAACTTTTTGGCATTAATTCGGGTCAATAGGTCTCTATGGATATATATTTTGCATGCACCAGGAGGTCTGTCTGCACATACAGCAAATCTACACTATACACACTATGAACATAGGCTCACAACCTTATCACTGTACCATAGTTGAGCAACAATTGGGGAATGAAAGGGAAGAGAATAAAGACATAACTGAACAAGTTGTATTTGCATAGGTGCGGTGTACCAAAAAATGGGCAATTTTTCTTTCTTTGAATTTTGGATGCAATATAAATGGTTGCAAAAGCTCAGACACTCCTTAACAGGATTCACGCATATGAATATAATCGGATCGGAAGAGAGCAGAATGTCGGAGCCCTGCTCGGACGGTGCACTCAGCTGTGTGAGTTAGGTTGGGCCTTACATGTATGTACTTTTGATGGTATAGTTATTATCAATCTTGCATAAAAAACAGAGCCTGAACTGGGGGGTGAATGGCACAATTCCGAGCACAGAAAGCACACAATAACTAACTACACAACTGTTGTTTTATCTGAACATGAGGATCCTGCAAATATAAAGTGATGTCAGCTGCTAGAATAAGTAAAACCCAGATTAAAATGACATAATGCTGAATTAATCAGATTTCCCCAAGCTTTGAAGTGATCTTGGGATAAATAGTGTTGGAATCTAGGATGTAAAGAGGGCATGACTCTACAACAGCTGTTCCTACTAAAGGTCAGGGCATCAGCATACCAGTGTATAGGTGATCTGGAATGCAAGGTTGGTAAACTGGCTAATGTATTATGAGGATACCCGCTTTAGCTGCATAATGAGTCAGGTGCAGACGATGACATATGGGGAGTCAAGACAAATTAGACGGGATTAGTGTAATGTGATCAGACTGCTCTTATGGGGTCAGTGTGCAAGTCTGAAGCGAGAACCTAAGTTCAGAATGAGACAACCAATAGTAACTTGGACATGTCTATCATTAACTGTGCTAAATTGGTTTTTGGCATGTTGTATGAGTTTTGTTTAGGAGGTGCTATCATGATATTAAAGATGGATTAAACTTACAAAGACGTATGTACCATTATGAGTAGGTGCTGATCATGACAACTGGCAAAGGGTTTTCTGGAACTAGCCTTCAGTATCAAACCACTGAGGATCTGACACCTGGCACCCACAATAATTGGTTGTTTTAAGAGGCAGCAGCATTAGTGGTGTCACTTCTTCACTACTTACCAAACACATTGCAATGCATTGTATAGTGTATGTTTGGTATTGCAGCTCAATCTCATTTACTTGAATAGGACAGAGCTATAAACAGGACATGTGACCAATGGACGTCACTGTCTGATCTTTGCCGTCTCTACACACAACTGATTGACAGCAGTGCTAGGTGTCGGGCCAACATTGATCTGATATTGACAACCTATCCTACAGATTGTATCAATATCATAGTTCAGGAAAACCTCATTAAACGGCAGTCATTTAAAGACTGAGGCCACACGTTGCGGAAACACGTTTTGTTTTTTTCTTGCAGATTCTGCGGTCGAGCCAAAGCCAGGAGTGGATTGATCAGAAGGTAGAAGTTTAAGTATTACCTGTAGCCAAAAGAAATGGGGAAAAAAAGGAACAGAATCTGCGAGATAATAAAAGTTGTGTTTCTGCAAAGTGGGGCCTCGGCCTAAAGGGCTTTTCCAAGGCTTTAAAAGTGCTGACCTATCCTAAACATAGATCATTAATATTGACTTTGGTGGATGTCCAACTATCAACAAACCTAGCTATCGGATAAGGACCATAGCATACGTGTCGTGGCCTTTTCAGTACCAAACACAGTACTATAGATACTGAAGTGGCTATGCCTGGTAATACATGTATTTGTATGTATGTATGTGAAGAGAGAGGAAGGGGATACCATGGCAGGGCTCACCATTACAAAAACTGTGGATTCCGGTAGAACTTTGTCACACATTTGGAGCCAACAACAAGTTGAGTGTTGGGCAACCACCTGAGCTATAACTCACAAAGTTTTTCTGTCTTTTCTTATGCATAGACTCCTTGATATTAAATAATTCAATTTAATGGTGATCCATGTACACTTTATATATCCATTATACTTTCTGAATTATGTTTGCAACCTTCTGTTAGGAAGACGTGCATATAAGAGTGGGCTTCCTACTAAATCCATTGAGGTGTGTGGACTCTGTTGAGGTTAGCTGGATTGAGTGAGTGGAGTAAATTAACCCCTGACAGCCGCACCCACGTTACATACTAGGACGGTCTGTAGGTGGCAAGCTCTTTTATCAAGAAAAATGTTTTCCAACTGCCAAAGTCTGAACTAATTTATATGGCTTGTACAGCAGTAGCTGGTGGGCGCTAGATATCCCAATCCAACACTGCATCCATAATAGTATGTTACTGGTGGTACGCCACAAATATGTAGCACGGCAAACATTACATGACATAACATATACAATGCAATCACAGAGTAACAGTAACTACATGCTGCTTCCACTGCAACAAGGTCAACAGCAATCTATAGCAACAATATGAATCCATATTAAGTTGGCGTCCTTTTGGTAGCAGACAGGTTTTCAACCCTCTCTTACGTCTTGTGTCAACATTGGATAAAAGTTGGAAGAATAGAACGGGTGTTTTTGCAACGGTCTAGAAATTCTAGTGGTGAGTGCCAAGCACACATGTCGCTGGCTGACCATTTCTTTTTCTTGTTTTTTAAATGGGGTTATGCGGAACCGTTGAGGTCACAGAACCTCAATAGATGTCACTACCTTAAAATTGTGTTCCTAGATGCTTCTCTCAGTGATGAGAGCTGATCAACGGGAATCATAGCATTACTATCATCAGTCCACAATGAAGGCACAAAGTGACTATAAATTATAGATACATGGAATCCTAGACATAAATAGCAAAAAGACTTTTGTTTCTTTTTATGGGACCGTCTGCGTATCACTATCTAATCCTCCTCGGCCCTCACTGACTGAATGATTTAGGAATGCAAGGCTAAGCTTACCACCTTGTCTAGGTCTTCTAAGAAGCAACTAATGAAAAACAACATATGATTCAACTAAATCTACAGTGCCCTAAATCCTCAATGCACCAGTCAGACACGGCTAAAGATCGCTTAGGGTTTTCCACTAGCCATAGTACACGGAGCATGACTGACTGGGATCTCTTGATGACTTGTATACCTTCTGGTAAAAAACAATTTGTCAGGCATTAATCTATTCTGTCCACGATAACAACAACGCTTCCGTCTGCTCTTGAAATAAGTACATATCGTTCCAGGGTAAGGACATGTGCAGGTTTTTTTATGCAGTTTTTGAAGCTGAAGCCAGGAGTAGATTGAAGAAAAAAAAAGGAAAATACCATCTGTATTTTTGTATACTTATATATCTTACGTTTTATTATCCAATCCTGGTTTTGGAGGGATCGCAACACCAATAGACCCCTAGTTTTGGATGCATTTGAGCATTAAATTGACTCCTGGTTAAAGAAGAACATCAGTCATTGGTTCTGGTTACAGAAAAATTTCATTAATTTGCCCCTGGATTTAGAAGGATCTCACCAATGTTTAGTCCATGGCTTAGGAAAGATCTCATTTATTGGCCACTTTTTCAGAAGGATTTCAATATTTAGTACATAATCCCTGGTTTCTGAAGAATTCCATCATTTATTGGTTCCAGAAGGATCTCCTTATTGTTTAGCCCCTGCTCTAAGAAAAATCTCATCATTTAGGACATGGCCCATGGTTTCCAAATAATTCACTCATTTATTGGTTCCTTATTTCAATAAGATTCCATCCCGGGTCACAATGTAATGTGATTATACAGTATTTTATTAATCTGAGATTTGCTCTTTGAACTAATTTTTAATTTTGGACTCTGAAATAGATTTTCCATAAATAACAGAGCTGGTGCAGTGAAGCGCTTTATACTGATCGGATGGCGGATTATTGTAGGATTTGAAGGTTTAATTTTTACTAGAAGTGAAGGTAAAGAGCATCTACCACCCCCAAGTATAACCAACTTACCGCCATGTTCCACAGCACATTACAGTGATAAGCACCATACTTTTCTTATAATTGTCACTTAAGATTTTAAGAAAAACAACTTTAAAGTTTTATGCAAATTAAGCAGTTGGAGCACTGGCCCTTTACTCCCTGGAGCATTGCCCCTACCACCTCCTGCCTAGGCCACCACATGAGAGTTGATCCTCCCACTGCTTTGACATCAGCTACTCTATTTCAGAAGCGCTCCCAATGCTGAAGTCCCACCTCCAGTGCACCACATGCCTCATTTGCATAATATTTCAAAGTTGTTTTTATATAAAATCACAGAAATTACATTTAGAACTCAGATTTCTTGTTTATCACTGTAATTTGCTCTGTAAAGTGATGGTAGCAGCTGAATGTGCTTAAGGTCAACCGAAAATGTTATTACAACTGCTAGAAGTTTGTATGTTACCCCATGTTTGTGTTGGTTTCCTCTGGGTATTCTAGTTTCCTTCCACATTGCAAAGACTGATAGCGAGAACTTTTCTTGTCCTCGGGCACATGCGGTTTTATATACCGCTAGAAAGCTGACAGTCCACTGAATTCAGCGCACTGTCGGCTTTCCCATTATGTGCCCCGGGGCAAGAGATATCAGTGCCGTTACCGACATCTCTTCACTGTCAGAAGAGTATTCCTGACAGTCTAGCTGGGCTGTGAGGAACGCCCATCCTGACAGCACTCGTCCATAGCTCTGTACTGTCAGAGGGGGCGTTCCTTATCACCCAACCATGACGCTAAGCTGAGAAGAATGCCCCCCAGTACTAGTGTACAGACTAGTACAGTCATGAGGCGTCCCTCACAGGTTAGCGTCATGACTAGGCGGTAAGGAACGCCCACTCTGACAGTACAGAGCTATGGACGAGTACTGTCAGGATGGGCGTTCCTCACAACCCAGCTAGATTGTCAGGAATGCCTTTCTGTCAGTGAAGAGCTATCAGTAACGGCACCAATATCTCTTGCCCTGGGGCACATAACAGGAAAGCCAACAGTGCACTGAATTCAGCACACTGTCCGCTTTCTAGTGGTATAAAAAACCCTGCGTGTGCCCAAGAACATGAAAGGTTCTCTTTAAGTCCAATTTGGGACAGTGACTTACAATGTCTGTAAAACTTTGCAAAATATGACGGCGCTATACAAGTAAGCAAAATAAGTAAATAAATAAATTATGCATTCTGTAATGGAAAAAATGTACTGTTTATCAATACTTAGATGAGTGTTTTTCCCAGCATTCTCCACTGGCCACGATCTAGCCTTGATGATTACAAAGCCTGAAACATTCTGTACGGAGAAGGTAGAACAAGGTAAGATTTGTTTATGGTCTTTCAGAAATAACAGGTATTCAGATTGTTAAACATTGACCATGGAAATGTGCAGCCTGGGGGAAGGTTACGCAGATACTCAAGCATGTGTATTCATTGCAAAAGAAGGAAAAACAAACAGAACACTTAAGGGGGTTATGCCACAAAGAATATGATAGAATAGGATAGAAGTTAAATGGTTGATTGTGGGGGTCTGACCACTGAGACCCCATCGATAATGAAAAGAGAAGTATGGACATGCCCCTTTCTGGATGGATGCATACTGTACTTCAGATATCTCCTGCAAGTGGCACACCTGTATACAGTCAGACTATATACACAACAGGGGGTAAAACTCCTTCATTCTCAGGATCAATGGGGGTGTCAGCAGTCAGACCTCCACTGATCAACTATTTATCCTCTGTCCTATGGCATGTCATCATCCCTTTAATCATGTTTAGAGTACATCTGGTTATACATAGTTGGACAAACTTGTCTATAGGGGATGCCCTGACTCTATCCCAATGACTTATGTAAAGGAGAAGATTGGACATGTCGAATTCCAGTATGCCCAAAATCCTTCATTCTCAAAGTAGGTCAGAGGTGTCTATTGAAAACACATGCATGTTCAGTGCACATATTTGGAGGAGGCTCCCTTATGAGGAAGCCGTTTCATAGGCATTTTAGTAGCAGCCCCCATTAGGTGTCTGGAATCAAGCTACTGGCAACCCCAGTATTCAGCTGTTGGTAGGAAATGGTGCCCATTGCCTGGTGCCCATCTCCAGCCATTCTCTGTTGTGGCTAATAAAGGATAGACATCTATAAGCCTGAAAGAAGAATTGGCAAATGGGTTGTCATGATCAAAAGAGGTCTCTCAGTGTTGTACTGTACATGTAATCCGGACAACAACATAATTAAAGGGATGGCCACCCACCAGGTCATGACCAACATTTCTCTATAAGTTAGTTCAAAAATAATCCATTATAATTGAATAAAATACAGAACATACAAATATTGTATTCACAAACTCTCCAGAAACCCTAATGGGGAGATCTCCTAGATTCCTCGAAGAGCCAACAAATTGCTTGGGGAAACAACAACTTAATTGACCCCCCTGTCAAAGTACCAAGAAGTCATACTATAATCAGGACTTACGTAGGCGAATGGTGAGAAGTGTCAGGTCTGAGGCCTGGAAAGGGCTAGTTTAGAGTCTGGGTGGGATGGCCTGGGTCAGTGTTTTGTTCTTTTTTCAGTATCTGACCTTGTCTGTATGGCTTTTTTTACCATTTCTGATCTAGGCAGTCATTTCACTAAATTTATTTATGGGGTCTGGTTTGAGGTCTCTATGAGGGTGTCTACGAGAATCTTTTTTTAGGGGTCTGAATTCTATTGTGAATCCAAGTATGGCGTTTGCTGTGTGTTCTGTATTCCTTTTATGGTGTGTTGAAGGCCGCCATATTGTAGGTACTATTTGTTATTCAAATGCTATATATTGGGATGTCTCCTATTTAATGGGTTTGGCTTAAAGTACAACATGTCTGAGTAAATGGCAGCACATACTAATCCTCCTTGCGGCTTCTCCCTCACGACTCCGATTAGATTATACATTATCCAAAGGGTAAATAGTCTAGGGTTACATCCACATAAGAATGATTCCATTATTATGGGTTTCCCAACTCTACACTGACCAGATAGTTGGAACATACAAAGAATGACAAATATACATGTCTACAGAACAGTATTGGTTATTTAGTTGGGAACATATACAAGCAAACCATGGATCCTCTACACACATCCCTGTAACATGTATGACACTGTACATTATTATTGCTATAAATGGAGCTCAAGGATAAGCCTATTGTATAAATGGATGCATAAGCTTCCCCAGTTTACCGCGGTTCTCTTAGGAAGTCCCTGCAGAGCACATAGTTTGTGGTGGAGGTCAGAAGACGTGTGTTTACATTCCTTTGTGACATCATCTTGCCCGCTATCCCGTCTCATAATGCTCTTCATGTGTGCCGCCGTGTATCCTAATCCACATAGTCCATGGTAATTAAACCACACATAATATATTGCTTGCAGGGAGCATTTTCCTGCTCGTCTTTTGGAAATACGTTCTGACATTCACTAAATCCCTTCTTGCTTTGTAATGGCTCCAGCCTAATATAAAACAATCTCTGCTTTCCATTACCATAGAGGTTCAGACTGACTTTAGTATAAAACTGCAGCAACGCTCCATTATTGTCACATCTTTACATTGAACAGATTAGGGGCGCTGCAGGCTGTGCTGTCAACCATGAACGCTTCACCCAGGATATAGTTGTGAGCTCTCATCACACTCTAATCACAGGGTATCCCAATTTGGGATTCTAGTCATTCTTAACCAACTAAAACAAGTCACTTCTAGAATTTGACTTAGACTCATTAGAGCTGGCAAGCAGCGCCCGGTAAACATGAGCTGTGAGTCATGACTGGTAATGATTTTATCCGTAACCGACGTGCTGCCACTTCTTCTTTTCCCTCAATTGTGCCAGCTTTGTGTCTCTAGCCTTATCCCTGCCTTGTCTTCATGATTCTGAAGGCTTCTTTCTACTGCTCTTTCCTAAACTTGTTCCTGATTTCGACCTTTTGCCACCTCCACCAACTCCAGTTCTTTGCATCCTTTAGTAGGATCTGCTTCACCAATTCCAGCACAGTTGGCTTTTTTTCTCTATCCCCTACCATTCCTTAGAAATCAATGCACCTATGATACCTGAATATGCCTCATAAAGTAATAACATTATCACCTTGTGAGTTAGGAAAATATCTTTAAAGAAAATCTTTCACTACCCCCAAGCTTTTTTTCATACCCTCAACTGAATTTGGATTTTTTTCTCGAGCCCCCTCCGTTCCTGAGCATTCAGTGCAGGGAGTGGGTGCCTGGTATGCCAACTACTACTACTATCACTGTAGAATGGGTAGTGTCAGGTGTAACTCAAAGCTCTTAGGGTATGTTCACATGACAGAAACCCTATTCTGCTGCGTGAACATTCTGTGTGGCTAGCCACGACAGGATGCGATGCAGTGCACCAGAATCCCGTTGCGACATCCCGCTCCAGATTAGGCCTGAGTGAATGGGCCTAATCAGGAGTGAGTCTTGCGCTGCGTATGCCGCGGCTGTCTCAGTCATGGGATCTGCAGGAAGAAAGGGCATGACGCTTATTTTTCCTGCTAGCGGAAAAAAAGCGAGCGGCTTTTTTTGCAGGCAGATTTTGAGGCAGATTCCGCATCAAAATCCGCCTGCAATAAACTCCGTGTGAACTAGCCCTTACGCTGCCTATCTCTGTTTGGAGCTTTGAGTCTTGCCATCTTGCTACTACCTGATGTCGCCCACTGAGAGTTTAGTTAGCATATCAGGCATCAAAATTTACTACATTGATTATTCAGGAATAGAATGGGCTGGAGAAAAAATTCCAACTGCAGACTGTGATAGTGGAGGCGATGAAAGGAAAAAAAAACCTCATCGACAAGATATACCACCATTTTATCATGTATCTTCATGTAGCCACTTCAGAGGTCAGTCCCCAGAATAAAGGGGATGCAGTGCTGGTCTCCACTACACTATTGTCCCTGGGACATCAAACTGTACAGGAAAATGGAGTGCTGACCTACCCAAATGGGTTTGGCTGCAGTTCCCTACTCCGATCTACACGGTTACTGATAATAATAATAATAATAATAATTAATAATAATATATAATAATACTGATACTTTATGACATCTTCTAGTGGTGTTCTGTTTTTGTCCAGTCACTGCTGTAGCCAGCCTCTGCCTTCAGTGGTGATCTGGGTATAAAATAGTGCGTGACCGACTGGACAACTGATCTCTGCTAAATACAATAATTGGCTGCAGTGATGACAAACAGAAAGTAAGACGTTTGATGGGGCTGTTTGCAATAGAACTGAAGAACTGTAGACCTGGAGGGGGGAGGGGGGTGTTTAACCATTTTCAGGCCAGATGAAATTTTCTTTTACAGGTCAGACACCCGCTTAAATCCACAGCTTTTTCCCACTAAGCCTCACCGCCTTGTCAAGAGAAGTACAAAAATATGCCTAAAATACAATAAATGTGGCACAAACCTAGTAAGTATCTAGTTGATTTTTGCAGGATTAAGTCAGAATGCTGGCACATTTAGATTACTAACCTTCAACAAATAATCTCAGAACACAAGAAATACAGTCCTATGAAAAAGTTTGGGCACCCCTATTAATCTTAATCATTTTTAGTTCTAAATATTTTGGTGTTTATAACAGCCATTTCAGTTTGATATATCTAATAACTGATGGACACAGTAATATTTCAGGATTGAAATGAGGTTTATTGTACTAACAGAAAATGTGCAATATGCATTAAACCAAAATTTGACCGGTGCAAAAGTATGGGCACCTCAACAGAAAAGTGACATTAATATTTAGTAGATCCTCCTTTTGCAAAGATAACAGCCTCTAGTCGCTTCCTGTAGCTTTTAATCAGTTCCTGGATCCTGGATAAAGGTATTTTGGACAAACAATTCAAGTTCAGTTAAGTTAGATGGTCGCCGAGCATGGACAGCCCGCTTCAAATCATCCCACAGATGTTCAATGATATTCAGGTCTGGGGACTGGGATGGCCATTCCAGAACATTGTAATTGTTCCTCTGCATGAATGCCTGAGGATTTGGAGCGGTGTTTTGGATCATTGTCTTGCTGAAATATCCATCCCCGGCGTAACTTCAACTTCGTCACTGATTCTTGAACATTATTCTCAAGAATCTGCTGATACTGAGTGGAATCCATGCGACTCTCAACTTTAACAAGATTCCCGATGCCGGCATTGGCCACAAAGCCCCAAAGCATGATGGAACCTCCACCAAATTTTACAGTGGGTAGCATGTGTTTTTCTTGGAATGCTGTTTCTTTTTGGACGCCATGCATAACGCCTTTTTTTTATAACCAAACAACTCAATTTTTGTTTCCAAAATGAAGCTGCCTTGTCCAAATGTGCTTTTTCATACCTCAGGCAACTCTATTTGTGGCGTACGTGCAGAAACGGCTTCTTTCTCATCACTCTCCCATACAGCTTCTATTTGTGCAAAGTGCGCTGTATAGTTGACCGATGCACAGTGACACCATCTGCAGCAAGATGATGCTGCAGCTCTTTGGAGGTGGTCTGTGGATTGTCCTTGACTGTTCTCACCATTCTTCTTCTCTGCCTTTCTGATATTTTTCTTGGCCTGCCACTTCTGGGCTTAACAAGAACTGTCCCTGTGGTCTTCCATTTCCTTACTATGTTCCTCACAGTGGAAACTGACAGGTTAAATCTCTGAGACAACTTTTTGTATCCTTCCCCTGAACAACTATGTTGAACAATCTTTGTTTTCAGATCATTTGAGAGTTGTTTTGAGTAGCCCATGATGCCACTCTTCAGAGGAGATTCAAATAGGAGATCAACTTGCAATTGGCCACCTTAAATACCTTTTCTTATGATTGGATACATCTGGCTATGAAGTTCAAAGCTCACTGAGGTTACAAAACCAATTTTGTGCTTCAGTAAGTCAGTAAAAAGTAGTTAGGGGAATTCAAATCAATAAAATGATAAGGGTGCCCATACTTTTGCACCGGTCAAATTTTGGTTTAATGCATATTGCACATTTTCTGTTAGTACAATAAACCTCATTTCAATCCTGAAATATTACTGTGTCCATCAGTTATTAGATATATCAAACTGAAATGGCTGTTGCAAACACCAAAATATTTAGAACAAAAAATGATTAAGATTAATAGGGGTGCCCAAACTTTTTCATAGGACTGTATTTAATTTACCATTATCACAACTCCACCAATACTACTTACTGTTGTGACCGTTCAGCAACCCGGAGACCTGCACCATTTTTCAGATATTAAAAGCAACAACGTTACAAGGAACCCGCAGATCCTAGGAAAGTGTTCTAATGTTTTTGGTTTGTAAATGATTTCATATTTGCTCGTCTTATCTAAAGATCGCAGTTACTTGGTCACTTTTCTTCCTTTTGCACAGTAAATGTGTCAAATCACTGGCAAGGTGAAAAAGGACACAAGACATGAACAGGACTTTCCCTTCTACACTGGCATTGCAGGTACAGGTACAAGATTATCATAAAAATGTAAACACAAAAAGTTGCAAGGGCACTAAGAGAACTACTGCTAATACCGCGAGGCTCGGCCTCGCAGGACTTTTCTTTCTGACGATTTTGTGGGTCGGAGACTTGAACACTAGTGTGAACCTGGTGTAATAAGTACATGAGTGTGGTATGTCTTCTATTAAACACCAGTATAGTATGTTTTCTATTATGCAAAAGTCTAATATGCTTTCTATTTTGTACATTAGTCTAATATGTTTTTGTCTATATACTATTATGCAAGATATGGCAGGTGGTCCCAGGAAAGAAAACTGGGAAAATACCCCCAGAGGAAAGTTATTTCTACTGTCATTTTTGGTTGGCCTTCTTGTGTATCCAGGACCATATTCTGTACTCAGTCACTTAATATAACCTCAGAGATGATATTCTAAATGACACATTATAGTTATTGAGCCAAGCAGAATAAACAACCACCTATGGTACAATGACAACACTAAGAAAGAGACTGTTCTGGACATTGCCTAAATATAGAACAAGACATGAGTGGGATGTGGTGACCTGTCCATCTGCTTTGTCTGGTATTGCAGCTGATCCCTATTCAAATCATTGAGACTGAGCAGCTATTCTAGACACTGCCCATAGTCAAAGGAATCAAGCTGAGATGCAATGCCATCCTGTTTGTGCCAGGTGACTCCTACAGTCATGGATACTCTCCAACCATTCCCACATTGACAGGTCTTCCCTTTAGATTGTCTTAAAAAGGGTTACCCAAAATCATATATTAATAGCTTATCCTAATACAGGATCGCTGAGGCTAATATCTGCGCAGGACCTGAGCTAGAGCAGCACATTGTATGGAGCTGTCTTCATCCGGCCTCCGTACACCGTACTCCTAACAGCTGAATGATGGTGTCAACCCTCCATTGATCTAATATTGATGACCTATCCTCATGAAGAGGGAAGTCATGTACAGGTTCTTTTTAACTAATATGCGCACTTTCTCCAAGATTCCAGTGCAGCCATATACTCTGCCCTATGATATATACTCCCACACCAACAATTGTCGTGAATCCTCTTACACAAGTACTCAAATTAATCAAAAGTCCAAAGGAAGGGATTCAATACGTCAGCCATACAATAAATGCAGGTTCTTAGTCCTACTTCTACAAGACTTCTAACCGCCTTCCCTGTCATTACCATGTTCATGCTAGCTTTTTCTAATGTGTTACGGTGACATAAGAACAGAAAACTTTAAGAGTCAAACCGTAATGGAGATGATGTCAGTGAATGCTCTATAGGATGCGCGTCACTACCAACCTTTACATCCCACATACTCCTAGCGTTAAGAGGTAAGAAGAGGAAGGCTAAGACTCCTTTTCCATGAATAAGCCATTAATAACCCTGCAGAATACAGTAACAGAACATTTTTGTGACATTTAATACGTTATTAACCCTTCCTATACAAGATGGAGGTTAAGATACAGAAATAAGACGTATGGCTTCTGGAACAAACCTTAAATCCCCTCACCGGACAGCAAAGTCCCTTCATAATGGTCACAAACACACATTTGTAGGATACTACATAACATCTGCTCTGTAACAGGAGTGACAACATATGCAAACTGTATGGACATTTATCATCTATCTCCATACAATAGTGAATAATACTGCATATAGATGCAGCCAGTGAGTAAGCAATGATCGGGATTGAATTATCATTGTAGCGTCCGTTCCTGATCATTGCCCCACTTGTGAAATATAAAAAGGAGAGACATCAAGCGCCGATATAGTGTATTATTACAAACAATGCGGTGGAATGATATTCACTGATGAATGGCCTCTTACATATAGTATATATAGTGGGTCCAAAGAATGGTGGCAGCAGCTTTCCCCTTACGTTAACCAAGGTTGCGTCAACGTCAAGGCAAGGAGTCCCTCAGGGTCTGGACCAATCAGGTTAGGAGGAATGGGGTGGAGCACGTACAACTCAATAATTCACAAAAATTCTTCAACAACTTTATTGAGTACCAAGCACAACGCATTTCAGGCTGAGCCCTTTCTCGAGTGCAATTGAAACTCAGCACTAACAGCACCTGCCCCACGGTCTGGACAAGGAGAGAGAACGAGGTCTGTTCTTGGTGCTCAATAAAGTTGTTGAAGAATTTTTGTGAATAATTGGGTTGTGCACGCTTCCCCCCACTCCTCCTAACCCGATTGGTCCAGACTCCGAGGGACTCCTTTCATTGCCCCACTTGGTCAGCCTAAAATGACTAAATGGCCAGTTTGGACTAATAAATATTTTAATATTTTTAAAGTTCTTTTACGTGAGGAAAAAACACAGTGGTAGCTATTTAGCATGATGTATTATTACTACTATCAATTTTATTATCTCTACTACCATAAGGGCTCTGCTTTGCGCATGATTTCTTGGGTTAATGTATCAGAGCTGTCTGGCTATCCTTTTCCTAAACACAGATTCCAGTATCTGATATCTGGGTGTGACAAAGTTGTAGTTTGAGGTCAGATCGTAACACCGTCAGGTCCAAGTGTCCAAAAATATTCAGAAATGTGACACTTAAAAAGGATTGTCTTGGATCTTAAGGATGGATCATCAGTATCACATTGGTTGGGGTTCTTAACACCTGGACCCCATCCCGATCAGCTCTTTTGTCCAGAAGCAGTTCTGCTCCTGTTCAAGTGAATGGGAGCGGAGTTGCAATTTCAGGTGCCACCACTACAGTCTGCTGAGATCTGTACACTATACAACTTCTGATCTGTACAGTGTTGCAGTAACGCCTAGAACTGCAGCCCTGCTCCCAAATACTTAAATAGGAGCAGAGCCGCTTCTGGCCATATACCTACTATATGGCTTCCGGTGGTAGCGTCAGCTGTCAGATCCCCAACCGGTCTGATACTGTGGATAGATAATCAGGATCAATTACTTTCAGATCCTGGACAACCTCTTTAATAACTCAGATATGAGATAGAAAAAATAAATAAAAACAAGACTGGGGCTAGGCGTACATCCAAGTCAGAGTCACCATTGGAGACTCCGCCAAAGAAAATGCCAAAATTGGCAGAGACAAATGTCTGCATGGAGGACTTTTCTCCCCACTGGTGTCAGTATAAAAACAGCAGGAATGCAATGGACTCCCAGCTGACCCTATTATAATCTATGGGGTCCGCAGGTAACTGCTGTCCCCTGGAGGGCCAAACAACATAGAGCCCAGTGCAAGTGTGAACCTAACCTAAGATGCAGTACTCGGGCTTTCACACTTACAAAACGTTAGGTTCACACTAGAGCTCGCTCTCCGTTGTTCAGGCCCATTGGGGCACCTGAATAATGGAGAGGCAGACCAATAAAACTGTGGTTACACATGGAGCCCGCTGGACCTCATAGGTTATAATGAAATTGAAAGCAGTGCAGGAGTTTTTTCTCATCCGATTTCCAGCAGACTCTGCGATGGAGCCTCCGACACAGATATGAACCCAGCCGTAGATGTAGGTCATCCATACTGTTGTCCATCTATAGTGTAAAGGTTATTCCCATAATAGTTGCAAAGAGTTGGTGGGGTTGGTGAAAGGTCTTTTTAATATTGGGGCAGGTAAATAAGCGGCAAAAAACAAAAAGTGCATTATTCTCTACTTTAGACTTAGACATATTATTTTTATGCAGCAGGACTGTTTTTGTCCCTTGATATTGTTATTGAGGTGAGATCTCTGTCGTCTTCTTGCAGTATCTGGAGTTAGTGTGAGATTTCCTCATTCCAGACACAAGGACCATTCTGTAATCTGATGGAGAGCTGACGTCACAGCCAGATAATAAGGAAGGAACTTAACTAAGCTGCAAATGGCATTTGGAAGTAATTGCTGTTTCTAAGCCTACCATCTGCCTCACTATCTGTCTGTCAAAGATAGATAGAAGTAGGGGCAATGGTTATAATACCAGAAAATGAGATGTTCTTAGAAAGAAAACATATAGCTATGAGATAGATCAAAAATTAATGTATAACTCAATAGGTGGCTACAGTCAAAAGCTGCAATGAAATTGGATTCTCACAATACTGGAGGTATAGTAGGGATCCTAACATATTATATAAAAATAACCTATACGGCATGAGAGAATGAACAATGCAAACAAAATGTGGCCACGACAGAACTGATTTTGGGCAAACCAGATTTAGGGCTGACTCCACAGTTGGAATATGGATGGAGAAATCAGGATGAATTGATATTGTTGTTACTGTCCCATTTATCAAAATGGGGCTTGTAGAACACAACGTATATGCTGAAGAAATGGCCCCACTTGGATGATTTTTATGGCATGTTCAGGCATCTGGTTTGTAATGTGGAATTTGCACATATTATGCATCAAAATCAACTAGAGTAACGTGTATTCCACAAGGCTGTGACGTCAGAGTCAGACTCCAGATTAAAAAAAGAAATTATAAAAATAAATGTGAAATCCACATCTCGGGGGGGAATTAATATGTAAAATGTTAGGGTGGATATCATGCATAAACAGCAACAGGTAGTCTTACCCGCATCATCCGCAATACATAGGGCTGTTCTGCATGGAGATCTGTAGCAATGGCATAAATCAGAGGGTCAGACCCAGATTTCTGCTGTGGATTTCCTTTTCAGTCTGAACATGCTCAAACTGAATTTCTGCAATAAATTTGCTGTGTGCATATTGATAGGGTTCGTTCACATTTTTCTGGACATACATGATCCTACTCTTTCTCAGGTCCTGTGTTATCTGTGGCTGAGCTTATTATTTTTTATTACTATACCTTTCCAGGTTTCTTGGTCTTACTGATGGTATCCATTTGCTGTCTGAAGATATTCAGGGTCCCACAGACTAAGATGTCCCTTTGTTGGCTGCAAAATGGACCAAAGTAGGGAACGTCTCACATGTTACTGGTGTGTAGAAAGACAATGGACGTCCCAATGTGCCTATCAACATCAATGGGTGCGCAGGCAATCTGTGATATAAAATGGATGTGTGAATGAGCCCTACTATAGTGCCAGGTCAATTCTTCAGATACATGGTCAGGCTTGGACATACAGATGTAATATGGGTGCAGAAATCCACCCATTGTACGTTCCTGTTATATTAGACTAATTGGTCAGTTCTCTATTTAGCATGGCAGGACTGCGGCTATCATTAGGCTCAGTGTTATGCTGCATGCTACCGTATGGTTGTAGAAGGGTGACTATGGTATGTTAGTAACACGAAGTAATATTCTCTGCTAGCTTTACTGTAACATGGGAATGGATGTTCATAAAAGAGGATTAGACTGAGCTGGGAAGAAGATGATAAAATGAACTGGTGATATCATCCTGCAGTTTCTATGACTCATGCTCCAGGTTTCAAGAGAATGGCTAAACAGTGACTACTAATAAGCGACTGCTTGGCTACATGTGTCAGGGGCACGGTGCTGATGAAAGGACGGGAAAAAGAGGGTAAGCGTGGGATGTTGACTGGAACTCCATTGACGCTGTTCAGGGTTGAGCTTTTTCTCAATTTCATGCAAACCCCATCCTGCTAGAACAGTGTCAGAGAATAGGGATGCCAAGGATTGCAGCTCTGACTCACAGGAAGAACAATACCAAAACTGACTAGAAGGGAAAGAGGCAGAAAGCATCAATGAATAATACAGAATTTGTGTATTCCCATTCTCCAGGGTAATCTGGAAATTCAGTAGTTAAAATTATGCAAACCAGCACCGTATAAAGAAAAGCAAAAAGCGAATTTCCACCTTTTATCATCATTATTTATTTTTTTTAAAATATATATATATATGCTCTATGTATTTATAATATTCTGAGCACGTTCTGATAAAAATCTCCAAACTCCCTGCGTATACATACAATGAAAGGGGTATTCCAAGACCCCCACAAACAGCTAGAGACAGGGATTTGGTATGAAATAGGAAGTTACAGTTTACTGTTCTTTGCACCACGGTTTCAGTGACAATATTCCAGTGTTCACTTGCCAGTGCTGCAGCGATCACAGGTCTGGAGTAGGTGTGGATATCACTGTTGTATAGAGAATGAAGTACATGGTGATGTCCCCAACTACTGACTGGTTGCAGTGGTCACACAAAGTCACAGGGACACTATTGCTGCAGCCCTAAAAACTATGCCTTGGTGGGAGCTTCAGAGCCCTGGTGCTGAACAGTAGAGCAAAGAACAGGGGAGTATACCTTTTATATAATTTATTGCCTGAACATAAAATTCTGGGGTTAAATAACAAAAATCTGGTTGTCTGCAGACATCACTGGGTGGAGCTTAGGCCCTATCTCTATTAAGAAATATTTATAAAAGGATATAATGCCCCAAGTACAAAACCACATTTGTGTTTCATGTGCCATTTCCAATCACAGATCCATAACAGATAGCATACAGATCCATTCATTTCAATGGTCAGATGTAAGTCAATGTAGGTTGTAGGACCGAGCCATGGAAAACGGAACAAATAGTATTCCTGTCCATTTCTGTGTCTATTCTACTAGACTTCATGGACCACCATTGACCCTACGATCATGTGCATGAGGTACAGAATTAAGTCTATTAAAAAGGGGCCTGCCACAAACTTTCGAGACACAGGTCCTCATCTCCGATGCTCTGTGTACCTGCACAGTTCCTAACTGAACCGGTAAAGTGCGCCTCAGCTTCACTGTGTAAGTGCCCGAGGTCTGATGCATGTGCAATGAGTCCGGGATGTACCTCTCTGGCTGGGTGATTTAGTGTCCCAAAAGTCTATGACAATTTCCATTTAAGATAGTAGGTAAATGTGTATTAGTAGACAGAAAATGTAGAAAACTACAGGAATTCCTTCAACTATACCTTTCATGTGAATGAGGCCGGCATTACGAGCGTTCCCATTGAAGTGAATGGGAAGTGTTCGGGAGCCGTCCGCTGCGCTCGCGTGTACGGCTGTGAATGAGTATTTTTACAAGCCCGGCGTAACTCTGTGTGCAAACTTTTGCATTTTTTTGCATCATTGCAATTTTACAGAGTTTTACTCTACGGACTTTATGCTCATTTTACACTTATATGGAGAAAGCCAGCATTTCAATGGGATTAGCCAAATGCTGCGTTTTGGCCACATGGGACTTCAGCTTTAGTCACTCTTAAAGTAACCCAGTCGGCATACCCATGCTGCCTTGACCACAGGCAAGATGAGATACTGACACTCTCCCCCACTACAAACAACTGTGTCTGCCTGTGGATAGGGTAACATGTCCTTGCTGACAGGTTCCCTTTAAAGCACCAATATATTAGAGTATTGCATAAGCAGCGATGATCAGAATCATTCCCTTTACAATCAGACGTGATCTAATAATACAGCAGAGAATATTAAATCATCCCCTGTGACTTTCTATTCAGGCCACTTTACATCATTCTGTGGCTGTTGTATTATACGGCCAGATATATACAGATGAGACATTCCCTCATAAGTCTTAGAGATCGGCAGCATAGACAGAGCAGGGCAATGCATGGATGTACTAGAAGTGAAACAGGGTGGCTATAATAATAGCGGACACCCCCTTCTCTATAACAGACCCAAATAAATTGGACATATAGGTTGTTGCCCTGAGCTAAAACTATTAATACATTCCCAACAGGAATATTGAACTAGTTGTATTTTGTTCCAAAAACAGCACCAATCTTTCCATGTCTGTGCCTGATATCATTGGTCGCCCCCATTTACATTGTTTAATACCATAACGCCAATTTAGGTCGTTTCCACGTATAAATGTCATGTCAGGAAAGGCACAATGCTATATTTTTAGGATTTTAGATCAATGTAATATGGGAGAAAAAAAAGCAACTATTTGATAATAGCCATTTTTCCATCTATGGACTGTCTCCCTATCACATTATGTATCAGATCTTATATTCATTGTAAAAGCTGTACAGGTAAATTGAAGCTATTGTGCCTTATAGTTAGTCTCAAAAGAAGTTACCAGTGAGCATCCTGGGAGATCTTAATACGATTGGTGTCTCTGTATGCTTTACAGGAGCCGAGAGCAAAGAAAAAATCATTTTTCCCTTACACAATCAGGACAGAAATGACGGCTTTGTGCTGTATCAGGAACAGTAAAAATCCACCTTGGAGCCACAGGGAATGGCATCCAGACAATACATCTAATACCATAAGTGGTCCCATTACAGGTGGTAGAGAGAACTATCAATATTACAATGTTACATCTCATATCTAGCTCTGCCGATGAAAACAATGAAGGCAGGACTGCTGCTGACTATCTGCATTATGGTCTTAAAGGAGTTTTCTGGGACTTACAGTCCTATGAAAAAGTTTGGGCACCCCTATTAATCTTAATCATTTTTAGTTCTAAATATTTTGGTATTTGCAACAGCCATTTCAGTTTGATATATCTAATAACTGATGGACACAGTAATATTTCAGGATTGAAATGAGGTTTATTGTACTAACAGAAAATGTGCAATATGCATTAAACCAAAATTTGACCGGTGCAAAAGTATGGGCACCTCAACAGAAAAGTGACATTAATATTTAGTAGATCCTCCTTTTGCAAAGATAACAGCCTCTAGTCGCTTCCTGTAGCTTTTAATCAGTTCCTGGATCCTGGATGAAGGTATTTTGGACCATTCCTCTTTACAAAACAGTTCAAGTTCAGTTAAGTTTGATGGTGGCAGAGCATGGACAGCCCGCTTCAAATCATCCCACAGATGTTCAATGATATTCAGGTCTGGGGACTGGGATGGCCATTCCAGAACATTGTAATTGTTCCTCTGCATGAATGCCTGAGTCGATTTGGAGCGGTGTTTTGGATTATTGTCTTGCTAACATATCCATCTCCGGCGTAACTTCAACTTCGTCACTGATTCTTGAACATTATTCTCAAGAATCTGCTGATACTGAGTGGAATCCATGTGACCCTCAACTTTAACAAGATTCCCGGTGCCGGCATTGGTCACACAGCCCCAAAGCATGATGGAACCTCCACCAAATATTACAGTGGGTAGCAAGTGTTTTTCGTGTAATGCTGTTTTTTTTGGACGCCATGCATAATGCCTTTTTGTATGACCAAACAACTCAATCTTTGTTTCATCAGTCCACAGGACCTTCTTCCAAAATGAAGCTGCCTTGTCCAAATGTGCATTTGCATACCTCAGGTGACTCTGTTTGTGGCGTACGTGCAGAAACAGCTTCTTTCTCATCACTCTCTAATACAGCTTCTGATTGTGCAAAGTGCGCTCTATTGTTGACTGATGCACAGTGACACCATCTGCAGCAAGATGATGCTGCAGCTCTTTGGAGGTGGTCTGTGGATTGTCCTTGACTGTTCTTACCATTCTTCTTCTCTGCCTTTCTGATATTTTTCTTGGCCTGCCACTTCTGGGCTTAACAAGAACTGTCCCTGTGGTCTTCCATTTCCTTACTATGTTCCTCACAGTGGAAACTGACAGGTTAAATCTCTGAGACAACTTTTTGTATCCTTCCCCTGAACAACTATGTTGAACAATCTTTGTTTTCAGATCATTTGAGAGTTGTTTTAAGTAGCCCATGATGCCACTCTTCAGAGGAGATTCAAATAGGAGAACAACTTGCAATTGGCCACCTTAAATACCTTTTCTCATGATTGGATAGATCTGGCTATGAAGTTCAAAGCTCAGTGAGGTTACAAAAACAATTTTGTGCTTCAGTAAGTCAGTAAAAAGTAGTTAGGGGAATTCAAATCAATAAAATGATAAGGGTGCCCATACTTTTGCACCGGTCAAATTTTGGTTTAATGCATGTTGCACATTTTCTGTTAGTACAATAAACCTCATTTCACTCCTGAAATATTACTGTGTCCATCAGTTATTAGATATATCAAACTGAAATGGCTGCTGCAAACACCAAAATATTTAGAACTAAAAATGATTAAGATTAATAGGGGTGCCCAAACTTTTTCATAGGACTGTATATATTGATAAACTATCCTTAGGACAAGTCATCAATATGGGATCAGTGGGAGTCCAATACTCGGAGCCCCCACCGCTTTGCTAGCTGAAAAGGTTATAGCATTGAGTGCCCTGGCCTCTTCATTGAATACCAAGCACAGCACCATACCTATCGTATGTAAGGTATTGTAGACCTATCCTAAGGATAGATCATCAACAAAAAAAAAACAAAAAACAAACATTTTACGCTAAGGCCTCAAGTAGTGATACGCAGCCAAAAGGTATTGTGGGGAAAAAAAAAAAAAAAAAAAAAAAGCTTTTCACAGAAAGTCAGCAGTTTTCCCCTACGGACTTTCTATCCCTTTATGAAAAACGTGTTTCCGTAGGTATAACTGACATGCTACGATTTATAATATCGCTAGCATTTCCGCTGTGGAAATTTTCTCTGCAATGTGTGGATGGGAATAGCCAGAATCCCATCCACTTTGCAGGTACTGTAAAACGCTGCGTTCTTTACTGTGACATTTATTCTACATGGGGCCCCGGTTTCAAGACTAGAGCTACACATTGCAGAAAAGAAGCTGGTTTTGAATCCATGAACTTACAGTGCTGAATTCCATTCCTTCTCACCAGGTCACATGTCCATACACCAAGTGTAGCCAAATATTCGCCTTAGCAGTCTCATGTTGTACCCCTGAAACCACATTATAGGTATACGGACAAACCTGGGTCGAAAAAACTTGGCAGGGAAGACATGTGCACGGTAAAGGGAGGAAGAGGGGAAGAGTCATTTGACACGTATATTTAATTTTTTTTTTTTTTTTTTGGGGGGGGGGGTTTGTTACATTAACACAGTCCCTGCATATGGTCATTTTTTCATACCGTACATTCCCTTTAGAAAGGCTTTAATACATAGTAGAAAATTTTGCGGAGACGAAAGGCAGTAAAGGTAGTCCCCATACTCACACTATTTTATACGTATGAAGGACTCCCAATTCTCTCCCAGCAAATGAAGGAAGGATTGGGCCTGAAAAATTGTTTGGCCAGAAGATAATCCCCTGCCAGAATAGCTTTCAGGTGAATGGGTGTTCAGCAGACACTGAAGGAGTATGGGCACCTTATGACTGCAGGATCCGACTACACAGTGAGATTGTTGTCTGTTACAATGGAGATATGTGGGACAGCAAAGGAGCTGTAGAAACAAATCAATAGGAAATTAATTGCAAAGTTGCTTCGGTTTTAATTGTATGACCACTGGGACAATGAAAAATGTTGGTTGTGAATGTGAACATAGCTAGAAATCCAGAAAACATGTAATTTCATGAATACTGGTGAGTAAATAAGGTTAAGTGTTCCCTGCTGACATGACTATTGTGCAAATCCCTCCATGTCTGTGATGGAATGGAGAGGTGTTTTATATGGATCATCACTGTTCACAACAGCGCTCTATTTCTTTACATGGAAGCTTTCCCCTTGACATTCATTCTGCCTCTAAACCTAAAGAAACCTGTCAGATCTTATCAGCCTTGTTTATTTTCCATGTAAATGTAAAACCTCAGGCATTAGCAAGCACCAGAAACTAAGGGGTGGAACATGAAATACAGCGAGACCGTAATGATCTAAGTGACTCCAAACTTGCAACACAAACACCTAGGGAACTGCGTCTGCTGCAGAACGTCTTGTGAACAGAAGTTGCCAATCAGATTTCTCTCTCCAGAAATACCCATACATTTGGTATAATATAGTTTGCTTTGTACAGGGAAAGTTGGCTTATTCCTTACAACTGTGCACACCAGGGGAAATTTATTAAGTCTACTGACTTGTACACCAGCCTTAATCCATGCCCTAGTAGGTGGCGTGTGAGGCACAAAAAGGGCAATTTTGCATCTTTAGCACAAAAAAAGGATGTGTGCCAAAGATGAACCACAATTATTCTCATCTATGCCAGTTTTCAGGTGTGGAAGGAATAGTAAGTTTCTCCCACTGTGTTACTGGTAGGTAGAATCTATCTTATATACAGAAAAATACTTGCTTAAAGGTTTAACACCCTGCAAAAACAAAATGCTTATGTACTGTACAACTGCAGTGATCCCCAATGTAATACTCCCTCCATACCCTATATACAGGGGTCTCCATGTACCATTATATAACATAATACTGACATATAGTAAATCATACGGTATATGAACACTTAGGTTCAGCACAGAACCAAGTTGTAAAGAGCAGCGCTGTCCTGACATAGTCTGGGAAATACGTATAGTGCCCATATATACAACCTCTACACACTCCAATGACCAAGGACAGTCTTACTTTGTAGGGACACACACCATGGACAAGGGCATTGGTAACACCTAGTTATCAATTTATTTATATATTTCCAAGTGGTGTAATAGACGTTAAACTAAACCTAAAACAGAATTACATGATATTGAAAGGTTTCCCATGGGATAACTACGACAAACATATTAACCCTGCATAAATAGCAATTCTAGATTATAATGTCATTTTCCTCTGCATAGGAAAATGCTATGGAGAGAATAATTCACATAATAAACATCTATTAGTGAATTACATGTTGCAATGCTCTCTAAGGCTTAGTCCTGCACAGAGGTGTTTCCTCTCCATCGGTTTCAATATGAAAATGGTGGATTCCATTATATTCAATGGGGACCATCGTTGTCCGCAAGTCTCCTAAACCAATAGTTCTGCTGTAAATCGTGCCTTTAATAGGAACAGAAACATACCCTTGTGTCTACAAACCAAAGAAGCAATGCAAAGATAGTCATGTTTTTATGGACAATGCAAATCGGCCTCAAGTGCAACAAAGGCGGGGCCTGATTTGCAATATTTTCACATACGTAGGCAGAGGCTAAAAGGGTGGCATTTAGGGCCAATTTCAGACAAGAGTCAATGCACTTGCGATTGTTTGTAGATAAATCAGTCTCCGCCCCCAGTGCACTTGCAGTACTGATTTGCATATCCTTAAATCTATTGTCATCTCTGCATTGTTTCATCATTCTGTGGCCATATGACATGTTTCCACTTCTACATGACACCAGTATTGGACTGATATGCTTTTGAGACCTGATAGATTCCCCTTAAATAGTAGACAATTTTTCTCAAATTGACAAAATGAGTGTATTTCTTCTTTCTACATTCTACTCTCCTCTCAGGATTTCTGTTTCAGATACATAAACAGGATGGATCAATGCTTCAGCTATGGGATGAAATACTGCAAACGGAGAATTAGCATTCCTTCGACTGGTGAAACCCATAAATATTCTCCAAATCACAGCTCTGACATAGGATCTGTCTTTCTGCTGGTAAGGAGACTTCTGCTCCACTGAAGCCTGACTTACTGTAAACCGTCTTTCAGGATTTCTTATAGTGTGGGTATATAATCCTATGTACGATGAAGTCATTCTCCAGATTGTCATGCATTTATAAACAATGATTCCTGAATATTTCACATAGTAAATCATTGTTATAAAGTGTATTTGGAAGACAGCAATTCAGCAGTAGAGAGGAAAATCTGTACGGTATTAGACTTCATGCTAAATGGGCTTGTTTTATACAGATCTGAGATAACAGACACACCGTACTGCAGCATACAGTGTCCATAATACAGATTTACTGCTGTACATGGGCTGTGCAGGCAGCAATATTGTGTACATGGACCATTGGTCCTATATAGCTCTTTAGCTACACTATAACTATAAGAAGGCTGGAAGGCATTCAGGACTTGGGGCTAAAATATGTTCATTTTTTAAAGGGGTTTCTGGACTCATATCGTTAGGATAGGTCATCAATTAAAGATGGTAGTGGTCTGACAACCAGACCCCCACCACTCATCTGTATGAAGAGCACTGTGGCCCCTTCAATCAAAACCAAACACAGTGCCATGCATTTTATAGTGGCTGGGCTTGATAGCAATGCTCAGCCCCATTCACATGAATGGGACTGAGCAGAAATAAGTCAATGTGCCCCATGAATGTGACATTACATGGCCTGTGTAGTGGAAGCACCGGTGACAGAACATCGCTGCTGCTTTAAAGAGATGATCTGCAGGGAGCCCGGGTTATGGACCCCAAAGATAGTAAATTGATGACCTATCTTAAAGTATAGATCATCAATTGATAACGTTAGGTTCACATTAGCGTTCAGGTTTCCATTCTTCTGCATAAACAGCAGTTAACCAGGGGCAACACAGAGGCTCAGTGGTTAGCACTGCAGCCTTGCAGCACCGGAGTCCTGGGTTTGAATCCTGCCAAGGACAACATCTGCAAGGAGTTTGTATGTTCTTCCTGTGTTTGCGTAGATTTCCTCCCATACTCCAAAGACATACTGATAGGGAAAAATGTACAAATGTACCCGCGGACCCCATAGACTATAATGGGGTCACTGATGATTATATACTGAACTCAGCAGAGTGATAAGTCCTATTTTAAGCAGAATGGGGGATGGAGTCTACGAACACTAGTGTGACCCTAGCTAAGCAGTACCTGGGGGCTAACCTTATTCGTACAGTGGGAGGATTTTTCTTGCTTGGAGAAGGACTAGGTGAGCGGATCCACACACGTTTTGCTAAAACACTATAAAAGGAATTATTCCCATAAGACAGATTTGTAGCAGAAATTTCTGCAGCAATTTCATTCATCTAAATAGGTTTTGCACAACTCCATACAACCCCAATCAGATGTATGGGAAGGGTTTAATTTAACGAAAAAATCTGCCACTTGTGAACGAACAAAGCACCTTCTAACTTGAAGACTGTAATAGCTATAGACTGATATTTTAATACTCATGTCTATGAGTATTATGTATGCAAAAACTTTCAGATCCCAGTGGTGAAAACTGGGATTGGGATTCTCTATACTGCAGCAGATGTGGCTGGGAGTACCACCTTTAACCCCTTACATGTGCAGCTCTCCCCATTTAGTGCTTTACTGTTTTCAGGACGTCCATAGAAGGGAATACAGAGGTTGCAAAACGTGGGTCCACAGCTACCCTTCTTCCCAGGAGTAAGACCTACAACTATATCATTATTTTCGTCATGTCCTATGCATGTGCCATACGTGGTTGCAATGAGAATATATAACAGATATTGATCACCATTAGGAAGATTAGGGTTTTTTTAATAGGTTTTTTTAATTGGGTTTTAAATGTGACTCTGACATGGTGAGGATGATAGAAAAATGGAAAACCCAAATAATCCAGTATAGAAACAAATGGGATGGGGTTGAAAGGGGGAAAGTAAGGCCATTTAATTGGACATATGTCTCCTATAAGGTTTCTCAGCAATTTCAAAGCAAGTATGTAACCATGAGAAGCTACTGTCATATTACAATCGGAGGGCATTCACACTGTGCTCTGGTGTGTGTTTGGCATATTTCTATACCATCCTAAGATAACATGGGAATAACATAAGGACAATCTAGATAAACCATGTGGTCTTTTTCTGCGTCAACCTTCTATTGCATATTGCATTTAGCTAAGAGAGCTCCCGACATATCACTTAAAAATATCCGAAGCCCCTCCCTCACCTGTCTGAAGCCAGAAGAGTTTACTTTTGGCCACTGTCGGGCTAGTATATATACTTTTTTAAATCTTTTGCTTTATAGGCTAGCATAGTTGACTATGCTATTTTATGGAAGCATCCCACTAAAGTATACTGCACAGTATAAGTTTTATTTATTTAACATAGGAGCCTATTGGTATATACAGTACTGTGTTGCCTATACAGTACGATCCCTGACCATAGCCTCCTTGTCAAGGGGAAGAAGTTCTATGGCACAGTGACTCCATGGAGCAAACTGGAAGTTTTGTATGCCAGCATAGTAAACATGATAACATATAATATAATATAATATAAGTGACCCATCCCTTCACATGCTCTATATTTAAACAAAGAAATTCACCCTGATAGAAGACTGAGGCTGCCGCTCTAATGGTAACACCTGTACACTTCTATTTATGTGAATTCCAGTAGTTGGCGTTTATGAAGCTTCTCCAGCAATGTAAGGGTGTGCAGAAGCATGCATGTAGAGAAGCAGATGTAGCAGAGCAGAGTTTGTCATTTGATGACATAATGTTATGTGTAGCAATACACAGGACTGATTCAGTTATCACAATGCAATCTTAAAGAACTCAGCACTGCTATGTCTGTATTATTGTCATCTGTCTTCCGACCTACCTTTAAGGTGGTGCTGCTGATGGACCCTGTGGAGTCTGGTCTGGCTTCCTCTGGGGAATGTAGGGATGCTGCTGGACAAACTGTTACCCATGGCATCCAAATGCAGCTCAGGAGCTCAGTGGAGGAGGAATGTGCCCAGGGAAACGCAGATCTGCTGCTGACAATCTGTTCCTAGCTCCTTGTATCATCTAATATCTCCTTTTCTGCCACAGAGGGACTTGAGACCTCACTCCCCCCCTCCTCTGTTATTGCTAGCTGCTGGTTCTCCTCTGTGATTTGCTTTAGATCCCTCGTCTTTATTTTTACTTACATGCCCCTCTTGAAAAATGCTGAGGGGACTTCTCCACCATGCTGACTACCCTGTGCTCTCTGCCTGGTACAGTTGGCATCTCTGCCAGCTACCTGGCATTGTCTAAGCTCCCTATGAATAAATAACAAGGCATCATCTGGCCAATCCATAGTCTGTACCCGCCCATCACTGTGGGCTTCAAACTTTAAGCTCCCCAAATCCTTATTGTGCTTTATCATACTAGTTACTGAACCATCTCTTCCAATCCGTGAAGCAGAGGACACCCTGGAAGGCTCTTGTATCACTCAGGAGGCAGCATACTATGTCAATACTTCTGGACGTGGAGCCTCAAGACTGTTCTGTGGATAGATAATGTCTCTCCTACGTTTTATGCGTCCTAGGGTCTATTGCGTGCCTTCCCACCTCCGCACGTTCACCCCTAGGTTAAGTTTAACTATATTGTTTACTACTTATGTTGTTTTGTTTTTTTAATGCTCCTATAACCTTGTTTTTATATGTCTCTTAAGGGGTCTTCCTCGCCCCTTTCCCCTGCACTTGGCTGGACCATGACATAGTGCTCACTGACCTTAACTTACATATGCCTGCTAAACCCCCCTATGCCTGTCTCAATGAGTCCCTCCTACAGATCCCAGATTTCACCAGCGAGTCCCTCAAACCCCAATAACATTTTCAATCACTTCCATTACTTTTACCAGAAACTATATACCCCCGACATATCTCAACCTCCTTCCTACCCTCAATTCCACTTTCCTCCATAACAGGTACCCAGGAAACTTTCTTAAAACAAAGTCATTACTAAGGACGGAGGAACTAGATTGTGCAATTGATGCCTTCAAAAACAGTAAAGCCCCAGGGCTCAATAGCTTTTTGTCCCTCTACTATAAGAAGTTGTTCGCTCCCTCTATAGGACCTTTAGCTGTAGCCATACGCTCCAACCATGGAGGACACATTGGAGGGTGTGAATATAAAGTTAGCCTCTTTGTGGATAACATGCTTCTTATAATTACTAGAGATGAGCGAACACTAAAATGTTCGAGGTTCGAAATTCGATTCGAACAGCCGCTCAATGTTCGTGTGTTCGAACGGGTTTCGAACCCCATTATAGTCTATGGGGAACAGATACTCGTTAAGGGGGAAACCCAAATCCGTGTCTGGAGGGTCACCAAGTCCACTATGACACCCCAGGAAATGATGCCAACACCTCTGGAATGACACTGGGACAGCAGGGGAAGCATGCCTGGGGGCATCTAACACACCAAAGACCCTCTATTACCCCAACATCACAGCCTAACAACTACACACTTTCCACATTCAAAAAAACCTCTATCAAAGTGGGAAAATACCTGGAAACCTTCTTTACTCCCCAAATGGATGGACACAAACCCCAATTTAAGCTCAACAAACAGTAACAACCACCCCTTTAAATCACGTTCCCCATGACAACCACAAATGGAATAGGCAATGGGAATTCCAAAAGCCCTCACCCTTAACTGTCATTTTGAGTGTGTGTGTGTGTGTGTGTGTGTGTGTGTGTGTGTGTGTGTGTGTGTGTGTGATGTGGTAAGACCTTCCAAAATTCACTTTTCTAGCCCTTAACATGAGCCCTTCCAAACAAAGTTACATGACCTTAAGCTGAGCTACCAGCAGAGATTGAGGCCCTTGGCATGAGTAGAGCCTTGCACCAGCAGTGTTTTTGGCACTTAGGGTGAGTTGAGCCTTGTACCAGCGTGTGTCTCTTAACATCAGGCGGGCCCTAAGTTCTGCGCTTTGCACAAAAGTTCCACATTAACTAGGCTGAATGGTACAAAGATTAGTAGGCCCGAGAACCAGGAACAGGTCTTGCAATGGCTGTCGGATAACGCTTAAAGCACATTGTCCACCAGCCAGTCAGCCTCTACCTCCTCTTACCCAACAGTCTTGTCCTCCTTCCACCCAAAATTCCCAATCTTCTCAGAACAATAACCCCAACTGTCCCTGCTCCCCAGAGCTGTTCTCCCTTCCTTTGACTGTACCGCAACCTGCCCCTCCATTTCGCGATTCCACGGACCTAACAGACGAGTATCTGTGTCCAGATGCTCAAACACTAGAGTCTCCTCCATTCCATCTCCGGTCGATTTGGTGGCGGATGACCAGCAACCCACCCTCATCGACGACGATGAGACGCAGTTGCTGTCAGGGCAGCCAGTTGACATGCGCATTGTGCAGGAGGAGGAGGCGAGACAGGAGTTGGAAGAGGAGGTGGTGGACGACGAGGACACCGACCCCACCTGGACAAGGCAGATGTCAAGCTGGGAAAGTAGTGTGGATGTTGAGGCAGGTGCAGCACCAAAAAGGGTAGCTAGAGGCAGAGACATGTCCAGAGGCAGAGGTCAGCTGCTTTGCCGAAGCCAGGCCAGACCCGGAATGTCCGAAGATGTTCCCTTTTGTACCCAGCCCAGAAAAACTCCCCCATCGAGGGCACGTTTCTTGAAGGTGTAGAGTTTTTTCAAGGAATGCGCCGAGGACAGATATAGTGTCGTCTACACAATTTGCCTCTCGAAATCGAGTAGGGGCCCTGAGAAGAGCAACCTGTCCACCACTTCAATGCACCGTCATTTGGAATCCAAGCAATGGAATCAGTGGCAGGCAGCAACGGCAGGACAAACGTCGCCCGCCGTTCATGCCACTGCCTCTGCTCACAGTGCTGGCGATGCACTCCAGAGGACGAGCCAGGACATCACTTCATCTGCCTCCGCCACTTTGTTGACTTCTCCCTCATCCTCCCCTGTTTCTGTCTTATCTCCTTCTCCTGCACCATCAAAGGCACCATCAGGCGCTTCTTTACAACAACCCACCATCTCTCAGACATTGGAGCGTCGGCAGAAATACACCGCTAACCACCCACCCACGCAAGCCTAGAACGCCAACATCGCTAAACTGCTGGCCCAGGAGAGGTTGGCGTTCCGGCTTGTTGAAACTCCCGCCTTCCCGGACCTGATGGCAACTGTGGCACCTCACTATGCCGTCCCTAGCCGTCTCAACTTCTCCCGGTGTGGCGTCCCCGCCTTGCACCAGCACGTGTCACTCAACATCAGGTGGGCCCTTAGTTCCGCGCTTTGCTGCAAGGTCCACTTGACCACCGACACTTGGACAAGCGCCTGTGGTCAGGGATGCTGCAGTGCTTATCTTTAATGACAGGCAGGGTGAATGTGGTGGAGTCTGTTCCTCGGGTGCAAACTGGGGTGGCCTATCTCCTCTCCCAGGCCAAAATTCATGGCAGGAGTAGACTGAAACCCTACGACGCTGCAACCTCCACCACAGCTACTAGCGGCAAACGCTAAAACACTGGTGTGGGGAGACGTCAGCAGGCGGTGCTGAAGCTCATCAGCTTGGGGGACAGACAGCACAGTGCCTCCGAGGTCAGGGATGCCATCCTGGCTGAGATGGCATTTTTTTTTCCCTGCTACACCTGGGGCCTGGCATTTTTACGCCTGTGATAATGGCTGGAACCTGGTAGCGGCTCTGGAGCTTGCCAGCCTCCAACACGTTCCATGTTTGGCCCACGTCTAACCTAGTGGTGCAAAGTTTTTTAAAAACATACCCAAATGTACCGAAGCTACTGTTGAAAATGCGGCGCTTGTGCGCCCACTTTTGCAAGTGCACAGGAGTCGCTGCTAGCCTAAAAACACTCTAGCAAGGCCTACATCTGTCCAAACACAGGCTGTTGTCCGTCATTCACACACGCTGAAACCCTACAATACCATATCTTGAGCAGGGTGTGTGAGCTGCACAGACCTTTGATGGAGTTCCATCTACAAAACCCAAGGGTTCCTCAAAGTCAGCAACCAAAGTTTCTGCACCATGAGTTTCCAGGGGTGGCAGAGTTATGGCTAGGGGAAGAGGCATGGATAGGGATGATGTCTAGGGGCAAAAGCAGTGTGGATGTGGAGGCAAGCTAAGCAGGAAAAACTGGGGGTACAAGCTAAGGCATGGACTGGGGTGATGTCTAGGGGCAAAAGCAGTGTGGATGTGGAGGCAAGCTAAGCAGGAAAAACTGGGGATACAAGCTAAGGCATGGACTGGGGTGATGTCTAGGGGCAAAAGCAGTGTGGATGTGGAGGCAAGCTAAGCAGGAAAAACTGGGGGTACAAGCTAAGGCATGGACTGGGGTGATGTCTAGGGGCAAAAGCAGTGTGGATGTGGAGGCAAGCTAAGCAGGAAAAACTGGGGGTACAAGCTAAGGCATGGACTGGGGTGATGTCTAGGGGCAAAAGCAGTGTGGATGTGGAGGCAAGCTAAGCAGGAAAAACTGGGGGTACAAGCTAAGGCATGGACTGGGGTGATGTCTAGGGGCAAAAGCAGTGTGGATGTGGAGGCAAGCTAAGCAGGAAAAACTGGGGGTACAAGCTAAGGCATGGACTGGGGTGATGTCTAGGGGCAAAAGCAGTGTGGATGTGGAGGCAAGCAAAGCAGGGAAAATGGTGGCTAGAGGCAAAGGGATGTCCATAGGCAGCAAGGGCAAAGATGCAAAACTCTCCCGTTTCAAGAATTTTCCTGACTTGTTTCCCCACAAAACATTCCTGGGAGGAGGGCTGAAACACCACCCTCCTCCTCCTCCGCTGTTAGATTTACCCCAGCTACGAGCTGAAAACGCTGCAACACTGGTGTGGGGAGACGTCAGCAGGCTGGGCTGAAGCTCATCAGCTTGGGAGACGGACAGCACACTGCCTCTGAGGTCAGGGATGCCATCCTGGATGAGATGGCAATTTGTTTATCCCCGCTGCCCCTGGGGCCAGGTTTTTTAGCTTGTTGGAGGGCTCTGGAGCTTGCCAGCCTCCAACACGTTCCATGCCTGGCCCACATGTTCAATGTAGTGGTGCAATGATTTTTAAAAACATACCCCAAATTAGCTGAGCTAAGGGTGAAAGTGCGGCACTTGGACACCCACTTTCCCAAGTCTACAGTACCTGGAGCTAGCCGCAATACACTCCAGCAAGGCCTACATCTGCCTGAAGCACCTACTGTTGTGCGAGGTCACCACACGCTCTAACCCTAGATACCGTATGTTCAGCAGGGTGTGTGAGCAGCAGAGACCTTTGATGGAGTACCAGCTACAAAACCCAAGGGTTCCTCAGAGTCAGCTCCCTCACTTTCTGCACCATGAGTTTCCATGGGTGGCAGACTTATGGCTAGAGGCACAGGCATGGATAGGGGTGATGTGTAGGGGCAAAAGCAGTGTGGATGTGGAGGCAAGCTAAGCAGCAAAAACTGGGGGTACAAGCAGCCGGTGACATCATCACTGACAAGCACAGCTGTCTGTCAGCTGACAGGCTGACTTTCACCAAAATGAACAGACAATGGATAGACTCATCATATACATGTCAGTTACATGACAAATTTAGTGCAATTTGCAAGTCCAAGATGGTTTGGAGATCTGCGGAGAGGAATCTCACCACCTCTTGCGGGTGCCATCATTTGGAAGGCAAGCCCTGGGCTGGGGTGAGAGCAAGCGCAGGATAATCGTCGTTTGGCCTGGCGGCCACTGCCTCTTCCACTGTTGACAGGGCTGGCGCTGCAGTCCAGACCAGGAGCCAGGACACCTCCACATCTGCCTCTGACACTTTGGGGAGTTCACCCTTATCCTCACCTTTTCCTGCCATTTCTCCTTTTGCCCGCGCCATCATGCGCCTCTTCCCAGCAACTCCCCATCTCCCAAGCCTTTCATTTCATGCTAAAGTACAGCGCAACCCACCCACATGCCCAAGGCTTCAACGGCCTCATCTCAAGAAATCTGGCCCAGGAGATGTTGGAATCCCGGCTGGGGGACACTCTGCCCTTTTTGGGCAGAGTGTCTACTGCGCCACCGCACTGTGCCGTCCACACCAGCACTTTCCCCCAAACATGAGGCGGTCCCTAAATTCAGCGCTTAGCCCTAAAGTTCCATGTGACCAGTTACGAATGGACAAGTGCATGCGGACAGGGACGCTACCTTTCAATTTGGGCACAGTGGTTGAATGTAGTTGAGGCGTGGACCGGGTCGCAAAATGTGGTGGCCTGACTTGTCTCCCCACACAACATTCCTGGGAGGAGGGCTGAAACACCACCCTCCTCCGCTGTTAAATTGACCCCAGCTACGAGCTGGAAACGCTGCAACACTGGTGTGGGGAGACGTCAGCGGGCCGTGCTGAAGCTCATCAGCTTGGGGGCCAGACAGCACACTGCCTACAAAGTGAGTCATGCCATCCTCGATGAGACGGCAATGTGGTTTTTGCCACTGCACCTGGGCCCAGGCATGTTGTCATGTGTGATAATGGCCGTAACCTGGGATTGGCTCTGTAGCTTGGCAGCCTGCAACATATTCCATGCCTGGGCCACGTTTTTAACTCATTGCTGCTAATCTTTTGAAAAAGGTACCCCAATGTTCCTGAGCTACTGGTGAAAGTGTGGCGCTTGTGCGGATAGTTTTTAAAGTGTATAGTTGCCGCTGCTAGCCTCTATGCACTCCTACAACGCCTGTACCTGCTGGAACAACGGCTGTTGTGCGACGTCTCCACACTGCTGGCACTAAACATATCATGTGTTGAGCAGAGTGTGTGAGCAGCACAGACCTTTGATGTAGTTCCAACTCCAAAACCCTCGGGTTCGTCAAAGTCAACTCCCTCAGTTGCTCAACCATGAGTGGCCATGGGTGGCAGACTTATGTGAAATCCCATCCCATCCATTGCACTGGACACGAAACATTAGCATGCGCTCAGCACAACTTCGGATATGGCAGATGCGTTAAGCAGGGTGCAGGGTACAACACAGACCAGGCCCGAGCACCAGGAACAGGTGTTAGAAATACTGCAGCATCTGCCATTTCCTTCCAATTTTGGGGTTTTGGACCCGCCACCGACTTGTCTGGACCTAAGTGGGGATCATGAGACACAGTTGCCATCAAGGCAAGCTGTGGTCATGTGCGGTTTGCAGTAAGGGGGCAGTGCGCAATTGGAAGAGGAGTTGGTGGATGACGAGGCCACCGACCCCACATGGACAGGGGTGATGTCTAGGGGCTAAAGCAGTGTAGATGTAGAGGGAAGCTAAATCAACAAAAAACCTGGGTAGAAGCAAAGGCATAAACTGGGGTGATGTTTAGGGGTGAAAGCAGAGTAGATGTGGAGGGAAGCTAAGCAGCAAAAACAGTGGGTAGAAGCAAAGGCATGCAAAACTCTACCCTGTTGGAAGACTTATTCCTAGGTCTGGAACACGTTAATGGCCCCCCTGGACAAATTACTGCCACTCAGGGGCCTAGTGTCACCAGGAGGGACAAGTATAGGCGCATGTTGTGGGAATACCTGGCCGACACCAGCTCTGTCCTCTCCGATCCCTCTGTGCTCTACAGCCTAAACTTATTTTCTCATCTTTTTTTCTGAACTGCACATCTCTTGCCTGCTTCCTTTGGGATCTTAGAAATGGTGGTCCACTTCCACAGATGGTAACTTCAATAGACAGTGTAACGGGAGTAGCTGAGGGATCGCTGTCTTAACCACTTTTTGGCACAAAATTAACTTCCAAAGCCAAATATGGTGCAAGTATATGATGCAAGGACACCTACACACCTATCTCTGACACATTGGGGAGTTCACCCTCATGCGCCCTTTTGGCCTGCACCATCATGCGCCTCTTCCCAGCCACTCCACATTTCCCAAGCTTTTCATTGCAGGCAGAAGTACAATACAACCCACCCCCATGCCCAAGCCTGTAACAGCCTCATCGATAAACTGCTGGCCCTGGAGATGTTGGTGTTTGTTTATGCTTCTGGAGACCCAGGCCTTCCGTCAGCAGATGGCAGCTGGGGCACCTCCCTATGCTGGGCCTAGCCGTTACTACTTCTCTTGGTGTGCTGTCTCTGCCTTGCGCCTGCATGTGTCCCATAACATCAGTCGGGCCCAGAGCTCTGCGCTTTGCTGCAAGGTCCACTTGACCACCGACACATGGACAAGCGCCTGTGGTCAGGGATGCTGCAGTGCTTATCTTTAATGACAGGCAGGGTGAATGTGGTGGAGTCTGTTCCCCGGGTGCAAACTGGGGTGGCCTATCTCCTCTCCCAGGCCATGGCAGGAGTAGACTGAAACCCTACGAAGCTGCAACCTCCACCCCAGCTACTAGCGGAAAACACTGTAACACTGGCATGGGGAGATGTCAGTAGGCCGTGCTGAAACTGATCAGCTTGGGGGACAGACAGCACAGTGCCTCCGAGGTCAGGGATGCCATCCTGGCTGAGATGGCATTTTTTTTTCCCTGCTACACCTGGGGCCTGGCATTTTTGCGCCTGTGATAATGGCTGGAACCTGGTAGCAGATCTGGAGCTTGCCAGACTCAAACACGGTCCACGCATGGCCCACGTTTTCCAACTTGTTGGTGCCATGTTTCTTTGAAACCTACACCATTGTGCCTGATATACAGGTCAAAGTGGGGCCATTTTCGTAAGTGAGAACTAGCCTCTGCTAGGAAGAAAACATTCAGAGCACACTCCTCTCATCTTCGCACCGTTGGCTGGCGGAGGAAGACGAGGGGGTTGGAGTGGCATCTGATGTCCCTATCCCACACGAGGCTAGAGGGTGCACTTCAGTGCATCCCATTGCTTCACCACAAATGGTGTGAAGGGGAGTGGAAAATGGAGGAAATGGAGAGTGACCCTTACAGTTGGGGCCAGCAAAGGCATGCCAAGTAACACACTGGCACACATGGCTGACTTCATCTTGGGTTGCTTTTCAACACATATTTCACATCATGAAGAACAAATAATACTGGATTTTTTCAAGCCTCGAACCCCGGTCTAGGTCTAATGTCTGTTCCTTTCTTATATTAGGGGAGAGGGAAAAAAAATTACTTCAGTGATACGTTTAGCGTACATAGACTGACTATTAATGTGTATCCCACTTAGTGTTGTTAGGGTTACACACCGTCACAACCTGGCTAAAGCTTCTATAGCTGTTAATAAAGTCAACATAACTTTACGGTATCCAAAAAGACAGCTGGTACCGACAGAGAGCAAGACAAATGTCACCCAAAGCTGTGAGCTCTGAACACCCACAGTGACTTTGGCGTCATCATCATTATAAGGGAGTGGGTGGTAATAAATAACTTGGCAGTGCCTAAAACCCAAAAAGCTTATACAACTATATTTACATTAAGATACACAAATGAAACTTTTCAGTAGCATGTCATGAGACAAGCTGATAAGCTCTTCCTTTGTGCAGTGCTATTTGAAAGTTAAACGCTGCCTTTATTTTAATTCTGGAGAAGGTGCAGACATTAGATTTAGAACATGTTGTCTTCATTGTCCAAATCCTCTATATAGGTAACGCGTTTTTCGGGCCGAGCTGTCTGGGAACGAGCTGGTGCAGCACTGACAACCTGGGTGAATATGGCAAGAGCCTGAGATGTAGGGTGAATGAATCCCCAAATTATTTGTGGAATTCCCAGTGAGACAATGGCACTGTATACCAGTATTAAAAATTGTGGGTGCACATAACCCCCATATATTCTTTGAATTCCCAGTCAGACAATGGCACTGTATACCAGTATTAAAAATTGTGGGTGCACATAACCCCCATATATTCTTTGAATTCCCAGTCAGACAATGGCACTGTATACCAGTATTAAAAATTGTGGGTGCACATAACCCCCATATATTCTTTGAATTCCCAGTGAGACAAAGGAACTGTATAGCAGTATTAAAAATTGTGGGTGCACGTAACCCCCATATATTCTTTGAATTCCCAGTCAGACAATGGCACTATATACCAGTATTAAAAATTGTGGGTGCACATAACCCCCATATATTCTTTGAATTCCCAGTCAGACAATGGCACTGTATACCAGTATTAAAAATTGTGGGTGCACGTAACCCCCATATATTCTTTGAATTCCCAGTCAGACAATGGCACTGTATACCAGTAGTAAAAATTGTGGGTGCACATAACCCCCATATATTCTTTGAATTCCCAGTCAGACAATGGCACTGTATACCAGTATTAAAAATTGTGGGTGCACATAACCCCCATATATTCTTTGAATTCCCAGTCAGACAATGGCACTGTATACCAGTATTAAAAATTGTGGGTGCACGTAACCCCCATATATTCTTTGAATTCCCAGTCAGACAATGGCACTGTATACCAGTAGTAAAAATTGTGGGTGCACATAACCCCCATATATTCTTTGAATTCCCAGTCAGACAATGGCACTGTATACCAGTATTAAAAATTGTGGGTGCACATAACCCCCATATATTCTTTGAATTCCCAGTCAGACAATGGCACTGTATACCAGTATTAAAAATTGTGGGTGCACGTAACCCCCATATATTCTTTGAATTCCCAGTCAGACAATGGCACTGTATACCAGTAGTAAAAATTGTGGGTGCACATAACCCCCATATATTCTTTGAATTCCCAGTCAGACAATGGCACTGTATACCAGTATTAAAAATTGTGGGTGCACATAACCCCCATATATTCTTTGAATTCCCAGTCAGACAATGGCACTGTATAGCAGTATTAAAAATTGTGGGTGCACGTAACCCCCATATATTCTTTGAATTCCCAGTCAGACAATGGCACTATATACCAGTATTAAAAATTGTGGGTGCACATAACCCCCATATATTCTTTGAATTCCCAGTCAGACAATGGCACTGTATACCAGTATTAAAAATTGTGGGTGCACGTAACCCCCATATATTCTTTGAATTCCCAGTCAGACAATGGCACTGTATACCAGTAGTAAAAATTGTGGGTGCACATAACCCCCATATATTCTTTGAATTCCCAGTCAGACAATGGCACTGTATACCAGTATTAAAAATTGTGGGTGCACATAACCCCCATATATTCTTTGAATTCCCAGTCAGACAATGGCACTGTATACCAGTATTAAAAATTGTGGGTGCACATAACCCCCATATATTCTTTGAATTCCCAGTGAGACAAAGGAACTGTATAGCAGTATTAAAAATTGTGGGTGCACGTAACCCCCATATATTCTTTGAATTCCCAGTCAGACAATGGCACTGTATACCAGTATTAAAAATTGTGGGTGCACGTAACCCCCATATATTCTTTGAATTCCCAGTCAGACAATGGCACTATATACCAGTATTAAAAATTGTGGGTGCACATAACCCCCATATATTCTTTGAATTCCCAGTCAGACAATGGCACTGTATAGCAGTATTAAAAATTGTGGGTGCACATAACCCCCATATATTCTTTGAATTCCCAGTGAGACAATGGCACTGTATAGCAGTAGCAAAAATTGTGGGTGCACATAACCCCCATATATTCTTTGAATTCCCAGTGAGACAATGGCACTGTATACCAGTAGCAAAAATTGTGGGTGTATATAGCCCCAATTCTATTGCTAGGGGACTTGCAGGGTATTTCTGAGGTGAAGGTGGGGGGGCACACCGTTGGAACGGGGATTTGGGGTGTATATATGGGGTATACGGGAATACACTGTCAGTGTGTTCCATTCAGGATCCTGGGAAAGCTGGGTTGCGGCGATTGAGCCCGTCAGTGCCACGTTACACTGACAAGCTTCTCCCTGGAATTGAAGTTATATGTAAGCCCAATATATTCTTTGAATTCCCAGTGAGACAATGGCACTATATGGCAGTAGCAAAAATAGTGGGTGTATATAGCCCCAATTCTATTGCTAGGGGACTTGCAGGGTATTTCTGGGGTGAAGGTGGGGGGGCACACCGTTGGAACGGGTATCGGGGGTATATATCGGGTATACGGGAATACACTGACAGTGTATTCCATTCAGGATCCTGGGAAAGCTGGGTTGCGGCGATTGAGCCCGTCAGTGCCACGTTACACTGACAAGCTTCTCCCTGGAATTTAGCTCTTATAAGAGCTGTTGGTTGTCTTCTCCTTCCTATCCTAGCCTGTCCCTGCCTACCCAGAATCTAAGCCCTAGCTAGCTGGACGGAAACCTCCGTCCTCGGTGAATTGCAAGCTCAGAATGACGCGAAGCTGGGCGGCGCTGTTCTTTTAAATTAGAGGTCACATGTTTTCGGCAGCCAATGGGTTTTGCCTACTTTTTTCAACGTCACCGGTGTCGTAGTTCCTGTCCCACCTACCCTGCGCTGTTATTGGAGCAAAAAAGGCGCCAGGGAAGGTGGGAGGGGAATCGAGTAATGGCGCACTTTACCACGCGGTGTTCGATTCGATTCGAACATGCCGAACAGCCTAATATCCGATCGAACATGAGTTCGATAGAACACTGTTCGCTCATCTCTAATAATTACCAAACCGTTAACCACCCTCCCATACTTACTCAGCACTCTCTGACGTTTTGCACTCCTATCGGGTCCCAAAGTTAACACGTCCAAATCCAAAATTATGCACTGCAAGGTCTCTCAAGATACTCAGAAAACGATAGCCTCCAATTTTGGATTTCAGCTACGGTATAAGTATATTTCCTACCGAGGGATTAATTTATGTAATACTCTTGATGGTTATTTTAGATGGAACTGTGGAATGCCTTCCTGATTCGTAAGCTTATACAGGAACTCCTATCCTGGCACTACCCTTCTCTTTCCTGAGTAGGCAGAAGTAATACAATTAAAAATGGTCACCCTGCCTAGAATGCGTTATTATTTCTGTAGTCTACCCACCCCAGTCACAGCCTCCTCCCTGAAAGGACTACACAGAGAAATTTTGCTGCCTGAAGATCCCAAATATGCTCCACCTATGTGTGACACTGGAAGCTAACCTAATGGCGCCAGCCTCCATCCAGAACATACTACGGTCCCCACCAGGCGTTCAGTTTCACGCTCCCTCCTGATGCTAGGAACACCGATTATATTTTGGACATGGACGAAATTTCATTATAAAATGCAGAATCCTTCCATTTATTTCTAAACCCCTATTCCTGCTAGGTTTATCTAGGATTTTACTTGGAGGAGGAACGCTAGGTTCAAGACGCTTTATGACTTTCTCCTTAACAAGCGTGTCATCACCAAAGCATACTTCATTCACCACCCTGGAAGAGGGGATATTGTCACTCCTTAGGGAGAGACCACCATATACAGTCCTATGAAAAAGTTTGGGCACCCCTATTAATCTTAATCATTTTTAGTTCTAAATATTTTGGTATTTGCAACAGCCATTTCAGTTTGATATATCTAATAACTGATGGACACAGTAATATTTCAGGATTGAAATGAGGTTTATTTTACTAACAGAAAATGTGCAATATGCATTAAACCAAAATTTGACCGGTGCAAAAGTATGGGCACCTCAACAGAAAAGTGACATTAATATTTAGTAGATCCTCCTTTTGCAAAGATAACAGCCTCTAGTCGCTTCCTGTAGCTTTTAATCAGTTCCTGGATCCTGGATAAAGGTATTTTGGACAAACAATTCAAGTTCAGTTAAGTTAGATGGTCGCCGAGCATGGACAGCCCGCTTCAAATCATCCCACAGATGTTCAATGATATTCAGGTCTGGGGACTGGGATGGCCATTCCAGAACATTGTAATTGTTCCTCTGCATGAATGCCTGAGGATTTGGAGCGGTGTTTTGGATCATTGTCTTGCTGAAATATCCATCCCCGGCGTAACTTCAACTTCGTCACTGATTCTTGAACATTATTCTCAAGAATCTGCTGATACTGAGTGGAATCCATGCGACTCTCAACTTTAACAAGATTCCCGGTGCCGGCATTGGCCACACAGCCCCAAAGCATGATGGAACCTCCACCAAATTTTACAGTGGGTAGCAAGTGTTTTTCTTGGAATGCTGTTTCTTTTTGGACGCCATGCATAACGCCTTTTTTTATAACCAAACAACTCAATTTTTGTTTCCAAAATGAAGCTGCCTTGTCCAAATGTGCTTTTTCATACCTCAGGCAACTCTATTTGTGGCGTACGTGCAGAAACGGCTTCTTTCTCATCACTCTCCCATACAGCTTCTATTTGTGCAAAGTGCGCTGTATAGTTGACCGATGCACAGTGACACCATCTGCAGCAAGATGATGCTGCAGCTCTTTGGAGGTGGTCTGTGGATGGTCCTTGACTGTTCTCACCATTCTTCTTCTCTGCCTTTCTGATATTTTTCTTGGCCTGCCACTTCTGGGCTTAACAAGAACTGTCCCTGTGGTCTTCCATTTCCTTACTATGTTCCTCACAGTGGAAACTGACAGGTTAAATCTCTGAGACAACTTTTTGTATCCTTCCCCTGAACAATCTTTGTTTTCAGATCATTTGAGAGTTGTTTTGAGTAGCCCATGATGCCACTCTTCAGAGGAGATTCAAATAGGAGATCAACTTGCAATTGGCCACCTTAAATACCTTTTCTTATGATTGGATACATTTGGCTATGAAGTTCAAAGCTCACTGAGGTTACAAAACCAATTTTGTGCTTCAGTAAGTCAGTAAAAAGTAGTTAGGGGAATTCAAATCAATAAAATGATAAGGGTGCCCATACTTTTGCACCGGTCAAATTTTGGTTTAATGCATATTGCACATTTTCTGTTAGTACAATAAACCTCATTTCAATCCTGAAATATTACTGTGTCCATCAGTTATTAGATATATCAAACTGAAATGGCTGTTGCAAACACCAAAATATTTAGAACAAAAAATGATTAAGATTAATAGGGGTGCCCAAACTTTTTCATAGGACTGTAGGTGTGTGGAGACTTGTTAAGCCTTTAGCACTCCACTTTGCAAGGAACTATGGGAAGAATATGCAAATCTGCCTTCCATGATGTAATTAGGAAGACAGTTGCTGCCTCAGTGTTGCAAACCAATAGAGGGCGCTCACTGGACAGGGTTAAGGGGATATTGTCACTCCTTAGGGAGAGACCACCATATAGGTGTGTGGAGACTTGATATGCCTTTAGCACTCCACTTTGCAAGTGTCTAAGCCTGTCTAAGCCTCTCACCTCTACCAGGTTATAGTCCTCTCTACATCGGGCTGAAGAGATCCAAGTAGATCGAAACAGCTGTCCTCGATTGAGAGACTATAGCTGGTAATAATCCCAGCGTCATTGCAAAACAAAGGCCTCTTGGAAGGTCGGGCATGATGCTAAAGGGAGCAGCCATTATTGGGTTATTTCACTGGAATCCTGTCATAAGACAGGCTTGCACATTCCAGTGAGCGCCCTCTATTGGTTTGCAACACTGAGGCAGCAACTGTCTTCCTAATTACATCATGGAAGGCAGATTTGCATATTCTTCCCATAACACCCTGGAAGAGACATCATATTTTATATTTCCTACATCTCCTCATGCCTAACACGAAAGACTGTGCTTATTCAGGCCTACTGACAGAGTCACAATTTTTTTTTTATTTTATTTTTTTACAATGAGCTGAATTCTCCACCATCTACGTTCACATTAAATTTAATGACAGCTTGGGAGAGAGATCTGGAGAGGATGTTGACCTCAGCCCAATGGCAAGGCTGTAGTACATCCATTAGTAAAGGGATCTGAGCGGGTCACATGAATAGACCCCTCTTTGAAAATACTACATAGGACATATCTGGTCCCATCTATATTACACCTTATTTATTATCTTATCCAGAGAGCTCACCCTTATGCTTTCGTGGTTATCAGGTTACTGGTGACACCCTACACACTTGGCGGACCTGCCCATTGGTACACCATTTCTGGTCTTCTTTATGCATCCTTCAAATTGCTTCAGTACATTTTGATGTCAGCTAAAATTCACATCGCTTTCAAGTGGTGACTCCAAACTTCGTTTTCTCAATAATTTATAGACATGTCAATAATGTTATGCTGTTTGAAAAGATTAACTCTGTTGTGACGGATTCCAGGTCTCATTTTGATAAAATTTGGTCCCCCTGGATCAACAGATCTAACATTCTGAGTTTGACATAGTGTCTCAAACTGTTACATCTTACTACTCAGCTTGCGACCACATTGATACCTTAATAAAAGGTTGAGACTCATACCAAAGGAAGCAGCGCTTTTTCTTTTATTTCTTTTTCTTCTATTTCCTATCAAAGTGTCATTTATAAATATTTTTCATGTATTGTTTAGAACCTTCTATGTTTCTGTTTTATGTATTACATTTACTGCTGACTTACCGCTTCCTTGGGGCTTCTACTCTCATGCCCGTTCTTTTATGCAGTCATTCAGTAAATACTTTTTTACCCTATAGGATGAATACAAGAAACCGGTTACTCTTCTCAGCAAAAACAGTATAGCACACCAGACTTCAAGCATTATCAGATCCTGCTGTAACTTATAGGACTCAACAGTGTTCACGTAATGTCTTGGGTGTCACTGCTGGTGTAATACACAATATTATCTTCTTTCCCCTAACTAATTGAACGTTAAATTACATTGGCCTTTACATATCGATGTCAGTAATTCAAAGAAAGTGAAGTAATATTCATTTCCAATAACATGTAAAGTTGGTATCTAACACTGTGTATAGAGCAGTCTGCTCCTGGTTCCATACTGTACACTGTGCAGATATGGCAGCCACCATCGATATGATATAAGACTTATCTTAAAGGGGTTTTCCAGCCCCAAATCGAATTTTCATACTGATGATCTATTCACAGGACATCGTACACAGCAAAGGCAGGGACGGTAACAAACAGCTAGCACCCCACTCCTACAACTTCACGATTTAGCAGCTATTTATATGTCTTTGCAGGACTAAGCATGGACCACTTGGACATATATAGTCAATGACTGGTCTGTACGTGGTTAAAGCAGTTTTCCAGGCAAAAACAAGGTATTCATGCACAGGCAATAGTTTCTTCAACCTGCTGTTTCAGTAGCTGGCATATGCTAATCTTCTACAGTTTCATCTCCTGGAGCCCCAGTGTTGACATCAAGGACCCCACTCCATAGTTGTATCCAGTCGCTGGCCTCAGTGCTCACATACAATAGTCAGGTTCATCATCACAGCAGAGATTCTGGTGCTGCAGCAATGACGTAACCAACTAACACATGTGAGCGCTGAGGCCAGTTACTGACAGCAGCAGTCACATTTGGGAGGTGGGGGGGTCCTTGAGGTTATCACTAGAAACATAGGCCAGAGGAGATGATTGGAGGCCTGCTGCTGGACCTGCATGGGGGAAGAATATGTGAATAGAACTAATCTTTAGTCTTAAACTATTTCTCTTTCATGCCAGGAAAATATCTATATGGAAAGCTTATATACAATAGTACAGTGAACGTATAGCATGAAGGACACAATTCATCATATTAATCATATTAATATTATAAAAGTGAAAGTTTATATGTTTGTTACTCAATCACGTAAAAACAGCTGAACGGATTTTGGATGAAATTTGGCACATAGATGGTTTGTAACTTGGATTAACACAAAGGATACTTTTTATCCTAGTAAATGACATGGCTTCACAACTGTTATGAATTTATGTTCATATGCTATGTTAAACTGATCGTGCCTGCAGGAAAATCAGCAAAGCTATTGCAGTTTGCTGATAAAGCCAGATCTGTTATCTCTCCATGTAAATACACAGATAACATTGAGTCCATGCTGTACATGTAGGTGTTTTGTTTTATACCTTAGGAATTGACATAAGACTTCCTTGGTTGACAAAAGCTACTTGCTCCAAAGAGCTCTTACTTGCCTATTCCTTACCCAGAATTTTTAGAAGGACATGCATAGTCTAACAAGTCTCTGTACACGATAGGTCTCTTTAATCAGACATGTTACCCTTTTGGGTCATATTCTCAAACATTTATTCTGCATTACCATCCATTTACCATTCTGCTATTTGCTATAACAATATATTCTCCAGCTGCTTTTTTTTTTTCTTTTTCTAAATGCAAATGACCAGAGAAAGGTCTCAACCCATTACAGAATCAGCGCACGTCAAGTAAGACATTGTATCTGTAATACAAATATGAATAGGGGTTATCCAGGGAATAATAAAGCTTACCAACACATTCCCTGTGCTCTGCAAAGGAAATCTTAGGGGTTCCAGGGGGACATGCTTATATATTAGTAATAAGGATTGTCTAGTACACGGAATGCACTAGTAAGCTTTATTATTCACTGGATAACCCCTTTATCATCAGATTATGCTGCAACAAGTCAGGTATAGTCCAACCACTATGACAATTGACCAGCAAGGAAGGTGCAATGCTTCCTCCATTCTATTTTTCAAAAATAATGTCTATGTTCTATAACATTTTACTCGGGGCTCACTGCCCCATACACGGGACAATGAAAATACATAGTCATGTATATGGGGCCATAGAAATGAATGGTCAGTGTGCTATCAATGAAAACTACGGCTTGCACACAGACAACACAGTTTTCTGCATGAGACCTATATTATCTTATTTTAATCTATTTTTCCCAGGAGATCACATGCTTTTAAGGCAAGAACTGGAGCAGATGCCTAACTGCTGTTGCTTCTCTGCATTAAGGCAAAAGATTGTCAGGCCTGACCCTTTTGATAAGCACCCCATCCAGCAACCACTAGTCAACCACTAGTCCGAGATGGAAACCAAAAAAAATGAAGTCAGCTATATTTATTTATCATTATTTCTAGATTTAGTGTTCCTTTAAGGTGCCTATCCACAGTAGATGAACGTTAGCCAAACCTGACAATCAAGGTGGGATTGGCCACCTATTCAACATGTATGGGGGTTTCCTGACAATACCTCAATGGCACCATTAAGCAGCATTTACCTCATATTTATTGCAGCCCCTGAACTTAAAGTATACCTCCAATTATAAAACAACTTTTCCTAAATAATAGTACGAGTGAGTATAAGAAACTTTGTAACATAGCTTATTGAACTATATCTTTCCTTCTCCACTTATTAGGTTGCTGTCCTCTACCTTATCTCCACTCGCGCTCTTTTCTCTACAGCATTTGTACCCATCTTTAATCTCACACACAGATGTCTATGGAGGGGTGGAGTAGGAGGCTGCTGACAGCTTATTACGCAATTTATTGCCTCATGCTGTGCAGTGGTAGAGTCTTATCTTGCAAAATTTAGCAGTGTCAACATAGCTCTCTCACTCACACTAAGCTTAGCAGCTGCGTTTATTTGTGTGTCTTTTCAGGATGGCTCCTCCTCCCCCTCCATTGACTTCTATGTAAGAAGCAGTTCAATCTGATAAATGGCAAAGAAAACATATTTCTTTAATAAAGATAAACTATAAAGTTTCTTAAATTCACATCTACTTTTCATCGACAAGTGGTTTTATAATTGAAGGTTCATCTTGAAATTCACTGCATTCGACTCAGGTGCACTAGGTCCTTGGACACTCTCCTAATGCTCTAATGATCAGACTACCCCTGTCCAACTTTAAAAACCAACAATGGCTCAAAAATACAGATGTCAAATGTGAAGCATAGAAGGAAACCAGCCTGGAGAATGAAAACCAAAACACAATTAGTTAAAATATATAAACCAAGCAAATCTCATAGGCTGAACAAACATACAGTATTGCCCACAAGGGTCTCCATCCTAATCTTCATTAGTGTTGACCCTGAGCTGACCTGTTTACATTCACATAACTCACAAGTGAAACAGTTAATAAGAGTCAATGAGAAGTGGCTAGAATGGAATCTCTCCATGGAACAGAGAAAGCCCCAGAGTTTAGATGTTTATATTGTATATACGATCTAGTACATATACGGCCTCACCATGATTGCTCTAGAATGTACTCATGGCTCCGATACAGTGTTTATACTCATAACATGAAGGCTATATTATGTGAAAATGAACATTTATTATATTAGACAAATGCTCAGTGGACTTTCCCTGAATTCGATCCGGATTCAAATCTGATGTTCATATAGACTGTACATTGAACTAACTGCATATACAGGAGGTAGGTCATGTGCAATGTATTACAGAACCACAATGGTCCTCATGACATGACGCTGCCATTACCGGAGTGCTGCAGGAGACCTGGACGTCATTCCAAGGTCTTACGGATGGGCTGTGAATTGGTGCCTGTGGTTTGTTATTGCTGACATCCGCTAGATGTGGAGCGTGGTAAAATCTGAAGAGAACTGTGGAAATTGCTTGTGTTATTGGTAATTGCTGGGATGTACCTATTAATTTTCTCTACCATTTACTAAAGGAAACAGAATGGTTACAGTGTAATGCACTTATCCATTGCAGGTACGTAATGACTTGCTCAGGGGACATTTGGGGAAGACAAAACCAGAAGAATAAAAATTGAATTATGATAACATATAACAGTACTAGGTTTATATTTCCAGATGCTAAAGGCACAAAACGTACTATGCGAGATCCTCATTGGCTGGTGTAACATAGGAGACAGGGCTGACATTTGGATACAGCATAGAGCTAAACATGTAGAAATATTCAATGGAGACTATTGCACCAATTCATGGAGTGAGATGCCTTTTAGGCCTATGCTCTGTGTGCCTAATGGAAAATACTGCCCTACATGTCAGAATTGATCACTGTATGTTACTATTATCTGTGATACATAGACTCGGCCATTTCTAATTAATCATATATAAACATTTTGAGGATCAATTTAATATCACAGATTTCAATTTTGTACACCCCGTGAAAATATAAGGGTCTTTTATGCACATCTTATCAAAACAATAAAGGCCTTGGCAATTTAATGAAGAATTACAGTATATGGGAAACTTTCACTGGATATTAGCAGTAAGGCTGGCCATATGTATTCAACTTATGTCAACCAAAACTTGCAGATTTGGTTGACCATCTCATTTGCACGGTGGTATCCCAACCTTATCCTGATGTTGGGATTGGACATATTGGATTTCAAGATCCCTAATCCTTTGTCTCAAGGATGATAAGGTGGAGTCAGAAAGCGTCTTTTTCACTGACAAGTCAGTCAGCATATTCCTAGGAAAAATTTGCAAACAGTTGCTATAGCATAGATTCCACCTGTAGACCCCGCACCTCGAAGCTGCATTTGTTACAGATTTCACTGCACTTTTTGACCCAAAGCCAAGCATGGCTTGAAAAGGAATGGGAAGTATAAAGGAAGCCCTGATACTTCTTCCTTCAACTAAATCCATTCCTGGTTTTTGTTCAAAGAAATAAAAACGCAGCAAAACCTGCAACAACAAAAAAAGCAAAACATCTTTTCTACATAATGTGGCCTTTACCATCTTTTAACAAATACCTGATGCTAAATTCTCACCTGCGTCGAGCTTACCGTTCTTGTCCTTTGGAGTAAAAGTCTATCCGTCCAGGACGGACGCACTGACGTCAAACAACTGATGCAGCTTTTGTCTTGATAGGTCACCAATGGATGAGACCATGAATGCAGGAACTTTCTATGGTCTGAGACTTGTCAGAAACCCAATGATGATGTCCTTATTGTGGCCGGGTTATCATTCAGGGACTGTACACATATGAGAAGATAACCCGGCCACAATAAGGATGGCTGAGATCCTGACAAGTCCCAGATGATAGAGAGTTTATGCATTCATGGGCGTATCCAATGGCAGCCCGTCAAGGCAAAATATGTCACCCAAAAAGCAATGTTCCATTAAACATTTTTGGAAATAGAAAAAATTAAAAATTTTGCAGAGTTGAGGAGATTTTTTCTAAGCATCTTAGGTGGCGTTCACACTGCGGCTGCTGTCCGCCCCGGGTTGTCTGCTGTAAACCCTGGGGAAACCGGACAGCAGACGGTGTGTGAGCGCTCAGCTTTAAAACCCATTCATTTGAATGGGCTTTCAAAGGTGACCACCTGTGCGTGTTTTCAGCCCCTCCGCCTGGTGTATAGGTTTTTTTCCACGGACACAAAGTCCTCCTCAAATGAATGTGTTTTAAAGCCAACTACTCGCAAGCCGTCTGCTTACAGAGGACACCCCGGGGCGGACAGCAGCGGCAGTGTGAACGCCACCTAAGATGTTTAGAGAAAATCTCCTCAACTCTGCAAAATTTTAAATTTTTTCTATTTCCAAAAATGTTTAATGGAACAATGCTTTTTTTGGGTAAATATTTGTAGACTTTCCTTAACAGTACACTCATATACTATATCATTTGTGTAGGGTATGTTATATAATAAGGTGTTTGGTATATTACAGCATATACAGCTACATCAGGGCATCCTGATCACATAGTAAGCTCCTGTAAAACTATACACAGTCACGTTTGGTCGTCAAACAAGTAAATGTGTAACTTATTCAGAGAATCGGTGACATTCTGCAAGTACATTCATCACAATCACAAAGAATTTTTTGCCACAATTGCCTCCTGCAGTCACACAGCATTACACTTTTCCCACGGTATGTTTGCTTTTCTTAATGTTGCCTTTCATTAATTTATAACAAAATACTAACACCTGAAATAAAACATTACAAGCTACATAAACAAAACATAATAAACCCTTTCAGTTCATATTATAAATGCAATGTAGGATGACTGCCGCCCCCTGCTGGCCACGAAAGAATTAGACAACCTCTACAGGGTTGTTCCAGTATGTTTTATACAGTAAGCCTAAGGGGACCCTACAGTATGAGAATATATTACATTATGGAACTACATAAATAGCATTTTCTAATATTAATAATATCACAATAATAATCAGAATCATGAGGATTAATATCAATAATAATGATAATATATAAATTATAGAGATGAGCGAACGGCGTTGGTCTTCGAATTGGTATTCGAGCGTATATCAGGCTGATCGAGATATTCGATTCCATTCGAATACTACGTGGCAAATGCAGTAAAAATTTGTATCCCCTCCCACCTTCGCTGGCGCTTTTTTTGCACCAATAACTGTGCAGGGGAGGTGGGACAGGAACTACGACAACGTAGGCATCGAAAAAAAAAATCGGAAAAAGTAATTGGCTGGCTAAATCAGGTGACCTCCAATTTATACGAATGGTGGATTTCAGATTCGGTTCATATGAGACTGTGAACTATGTGACTGTGAGACAGGGATAGATCTACAGGTAGGGTTAGCTAGGAATTACCTTTATTTAGGGGGGAATGTTACTCACCCAGCTCTTTGGGGCTCTATCTTGTCGGGATCCCTGTCAGCTTCCGATATGCGGGAGCTGACTTTTTCTCATAGGAATGCATTGACCAGCGTTGATTGGCCGAATGTCATACAGAGTACAGCATTCGGCCAATCAATGCTCGTTCTGACGGAGGAGGCGGAGTCTAAGATTGGTCCACAGCAGTCTCCATTGTGGTCCGATCTCAGGTATAGCAGAGTTGACACAGCTCTGCTACACCTGAGATGCAGCAGAGCTGGCCGTGCACTGAGCTTTGCTACACCTGAGATGCAGCAGAGTTGGCCGTGTGCTGAACTCTGCTACACCTGAGATGCATTGAGCTCAGCGCATCTCAGGTGTAGCAGAGTTCAGCACACAGCCAGCTCTGCTGCATCTCAGGTGTAGCAGAGCTCAGCGCACGGCCAGCTCTGCAGCATCTAAGGTGTAGCAGAGCTGTGTCAACTCTGCTATACCTGAGATCTAGCGTTGATTGGCCGAATCCTGTACACTGTATGGCATTCGGCCAATCAACGCTGGTCAATGCATTCCTATCTGAAAAAGTCAGCTCCCGCATTATTAGTGGCGTAATACAGGTACTTGGGCATGTTAGATGCCCCCAGACATGCTTCCCCTGCTGACCCAGTTGCATTCCAGAGATGTTGTCCTCATCTCTTGGGGTGTCATAGTGGACTTGGTGACTCTCCTGAGTCTAATAGTGGTTTCCCCTGAAACAAAGCTTTTTTTCCCCATAGACTATAATGGGGATTGATATTCGTTCGAATAGTCGAATATTGAGGGGTTGTTCGAAACGAATATTGAATATTTCACGGTTCGCTCATCTCTAATAATTTATAGAGCATTTCTATAACACTGATACACATCTGTTACTAAGTAGTTTGACTCGTGATCCTATTTAATAAATGAATAGTTAATGTAACAAAGTCTTAACGTACAAACACAAAGGATATTTTGCAAACATTAAGTAAATCCTCTACTGGACCATTTGTTATTATCATTTACAAACTATTCCTGTAGTATTAAAAAGGTTTTCCTGGAGTGTAATATTGATTATCAATCTGTAGACAAGGTCTTTAATATCAATTTGTCAGGGGTGTAGCACCCGGCACCTCTGCTGATCAGTTGTTTGTTCTTGAGTCTCATGGCCTGTTCTCAGCTCAGTCCCAGCTGCAGCCTCTGGAGAGGGCACTGAGTGTCCGACCCCATCAATATGATATTGATCACGTATCCAAAAAGACAGGCCATTATATCAGTGTAGGAAAATCCCTTTAATTATTTGACTACCGCAACCCTTTTTAAAAATTATTTATTTATTTTTATATAGTTCTTTCCAACCCTTACTGTGATAAAGCAGATTCTCTATGGACTTTGTGCACACTAAGCAGCAACTTTTGATTTCCCTAACCAGGTAAAAAATAAGTATCGATCCTTTCTGCAAAGTTTCTCAACCAAAGGTAGAAGAGGTTTCAGAGGTGCACAGAGTCACAAATGTTTGTTAAACTAAAACTCTACCTTTAATTCAGACAACCTCAGCACAAGCAAGTGTGGAAGAAGTAAAAACTTTACTGTAAGGCCCCGTTCACACGGGGCGCGGAATGGAGGATTTTGGTCCTGATTCTGACGCAGTATAGGACCAAAATGAGCCTGTCATGACTTATCACTCCGGAGTAGGCACAAATGAAGTCCGGAGGGTGCTGCCACGAGGCGCACGCCGGGGCTGAATCAGCCGTGGAATCCGCCTGAAGAAAGGGCAGCTCGCTTCTTTTTTTCCATGAATAGACCGCTATTGTGAGGGGGCGGATTATGATGTGGATTCAGTGCCAAAATCCGCCCCCTCTTGCCCGGTGTGAACAAGCCCTAAGAATTTGCTTTAAAATACAGAATTTTCTTCTTTAGATATTGTGTTCACTGGAGGCAAGCTAAGAAGTATTCTAGAAAGAAAATGAAGCTTGTAATGCCGTCTGCCCAGTCAGTTTTAAAACGCATTCATTCAAATGGATCTTTAAAGCAAACCACCAGTGTCCGTATGCAGCCTCTACGCAGGGAAACCATTTTGGTTTTTTTTTGGACAGACACAAAGTCCTGCATGTTAAACTTTGTGTCTGTGCCAAAAAAAACCAGCTTCCTTGTGGAGAGGCTGTATACGGACACCGGCGGTTTGCTTTAAAGACCCATTCAAATGAATGGTTTTGATACTGACACTATCCAGTCTCTGCCGAGATTAGGACAGAAACCTCTGGACGGACAGCAGATGCTAGTGTGAACGCCCCCTTAGCATGGACCCCAGGAATGGAGTAAAATCGTCTAGGGGAACAAGGACTGCTGTTTTGGAACATACAAAAAAGAGCCTCCGGTGTTGACTTACAACATATACATTCACACATACATAATGTTTATTGTTAAATGTAGGTCAAACTATTAGACTTGTCCTTTATAAGAATGTGTTTTCCTTTGTGGTTAAATACTAAAATGTACTACAACACCCCATGGGTTATGCTATTAGGTAGTGCTGACATATTGCTGTTTTCTGGCGCCATGCTTTCCACAGCTTATTGCAGGCAACACATCAGTGAATGAAAACTGGATATTAACTCCAATAAACACACAAGTGAAGTGAATTAATATGGACAGCGTCAAATGTATTCTTGGGTTCAAAAAGAATCTAAGAAGCCATGGCCTAATATTATAACATTATTATATAGTCATTATATACCATATAGAATATAGCATGGCAACTCCAACAACCCAACTGTTGGGTTTTAGTTACAAACTACAGGTTGGGGACTTAGCCGCCTATCGGTCCTGAATAATTGAAAGGACACGGGTGGGAATTTTGGAACACTGCATATATAGTATTGAAAGCTTACCAGTGCGACAAAGAGCGATTCCAATAATAACAGCTGATACATTTCTATAGCACATGTTTATAGGCCAGGTACATTGATACATTCACACCACCTCTATTGTAAGATACATTGATACATGCACACCACCTCCATTGTAATGTCAACTGATGAAGAAACTGATGCCAGAATGGAAACACCCACTGTCCATGTGGTTTCCTAGTCACTGACCTAGACCTGTCGTGGCCAGACAGAAAAATACTACAAGTGACATTTTGTGACCCAGATCCTGGGCAAGTCCAGTGCCTTTCAGTGCAACACCTGATGCAAAGACAGATCCCATAAAAATCTATGAGGTCCATTCTGGCAACAGTTTCCCTCAAGCTGTTGTTAATGGGCTCTTACAAATAAAATTATTTTTATTTGCTACTCATCAATATCTTCTTCAGACTTATCAAACCGTCATGTAGAAATTGGGCAGAGAAGATGGTTGTTTTACCTAGGAATTAGGATCAGGGCTGAGCTAAACAGTCAAATTTTGGCTTTCCCTGCAAAGAGAATCTTAACGCCGCGTTAACGCGACCGCAAACATGCACCGTCAAAAACGTGGCGCAAACGTCCCGTAAACGCGGCACATTGTGTGCCGTGTTTACTCCGTGTGATTGGGCCCTTTGGATTGCAAAAGGAACATAACAGGCTTATAGATGATGATAATAGACATTGGGGGAATTTATAAACCCATCAATTTTCTGCTGTAAATGAGCATACATCTGTGACATCTTTGTAGTATGACAATTTTCCGAGCCACATTAATGATTCTGTGTCGCCCCTGCCACATGTTATATCACAGCTCAAGAAATTTACTATTTACTCACCAGAATTATATGTCAGATTTAGACTAGAATTATACGACAGAACTGATGAAGTGTGACATACAAAACACCATTCTCAAGAAATTCCCCTCAGTTTGTTGAGCGTAGCTTGATATTTTTAATTTTACTTTAGTATGTTTTTAACCTAAACGATGCTTTCTACCAGCCTGTTCCTGATACCTGGCCACCCAATTACCAAAGCAGCTCCTATCATCCTCCCGCACAGAACTCATTGGAAGATCACTCTGTGTCCTGCCTTAATTAATAAGTTCCTCAGTAATTGGGCCCAGGAGTACGATCCCCAGGAGAACAGCCCACTACCAGCGCCTTGATCTCCTCTCCTGACACCAGTCCATGCAGCTGCTGTCATGTGGCCTGCAACATGAGGTTATACTGAAAATTCTCCAGAGGTTATCACTGTACTGTTACCAATCATAAATCAAGTTTGCCTTCCCACGGGAAAAAGCTTTTTTTCCAGTTGTAAATTATCTCGTACTACAAAGATTAATCCATGACGTCGGTGTCAGAAATCCTGCTCATTACAGGCCAAGGAGCTGCTGCACATCCCTGTCTTTACCAATGCAAAAGAAAGTTACAGGCAAGTCATCTGATTCTTCCTTTTGAGCAAGAAGTCTTATTTTACACCTTTAACAGAGAGAGATGAATATTTCCTTGGTATTATGTCCTATAGCTATAAGCAAAGATGTAAAATACTCCCATGATATAGAGAGAAAAATCACAGCCAAAATCAGAAAATAATATTTTCAAGTAGTCGTGGATTTGTTGTCCACAAGTACTGGTCAGCAATCCGCAAAAAAAAATAAATAGATCAATATTTAATCCGCAATCGGAGGACTTGTATAGATTCACAACATTAGGGAGCCTTCACACGATGTCTGTTTCCTGTGGAAGCCCCTGGCAGGAGTGGAGAACCAAAGAGAGACTAGGGAGTAACTCTTGATTTGATTTCATCTTTTATTTTACTCCTTTTTTCCTTATCTCATTCCATGAAAATTGGATCTACAAGCAGCAGTGGAAAGCAGACAGAAGTGATCCAGATCTGGACACTAAAATATGGTTGATGTAGTAAAATTTAGGTTGATCAACTTTATTTTATAATGTATGTTTTCTAACTTTTTTTTCTGATATTGGTGGGATGAGAGTGCCTGATTCTGGCTAAGGCTGTTGCGGCATTACATGTGGATTTCATTCAGGTGACATCATTAATCCTATTAATATTATAAAGGTGAAAGTTTGTGTGTTTGGATGTTTGTTCCTCAATCACGCAAAACCCGCTCTGATTGTGCAATAGGCTACTTTTCGTCACAATAGCGCACATACGTTTTTCCCAGGACCCCCACAAAACCCAAACTCACACCACCATCTCTGCAATCTCACACACTTTAGACCATAGCAAGCCACAAAATTCATATTACCCTCTACAGCAGAGGTCAGCAACCCCTGGCACACGTGCCAAGAGTGGCACTCCTGCCATATTTCACTGGCACACCAGCAGCACAGGACCTGCAAGAGTTAAATGAAGTCCGAGGTCCCTTCAGTGCTCTGCTAGAGCTGAGGCATAAGGACACTCCCCTTTGAGAGGGGTGCAGCAAACCCAGGGGGTGGAGCTTAATCGCTCAGGTCTGTGCCTGCTATAGTGGTCTGCATCCTGCAAAAATTCCCTGAGGAGGAGAGGAAGCTGCTAGCAAAGTGACACTGAAAAACACACAGGTACATAGGATAACTGTTCTCATGTCAGGCATTTGGGGTTATTAGTTTAGTGTTAGTAACTCCATGTGCCTCACATTAATAGGAATAAACCCCATCATGTCCCTCATATTAACCCCTGTGTGCCTCATATAAAGGTTACTAATATGTGAGACATATGGAGGTAATAATAAAAGACCTCAATAATATATCAGTAACTCTTACACAAGGGTTAATGTGAGGGACATGATGGGGTTAATTGCTATTAATAAGAGGCGCATGGAGTTACTAAACTGTCATGCACAGGGCCAGACTTTATGTTGCTTGCTCAAGAGTATCCTGTGCCCAAAACTTACATGTACTGGCGGAAAATAACACATCATACAATGTCGTATAGCCAAGTATATTAACTTGAAATACCTCTGTCCCAAAGACACTATGTACAGTTTCTCAGAACACCGTATAGCAGCTGAAATACAAATTACATTGTCAGGTTACGGAGTGTCCGCGGTCTCCTTGCTGCGCGGCGTCTCCCTGGGAGATGTGTTAGGAGTTCTATTGGGTGTGCTTAGGTCATTAAGGGTTAATCTTTTCCTTGCTCTCAGTCTCCATGCCGTTAGCCATCAGGTGTGTTCTCTGCTGCTATTTAAACCCCACCCAGGCATGGATCCTTGCCAGCCATTGACTTTGGGTTTCCTGGTCCCCCTGCTCAGTCTGATTCCCTGTCTGTTTGTATTCGGTCTGCTTTCTTGGTTTATTTACCCGGCTTGTATTTTTGATTTGGTACCTTTATTAGATCTCCTGGCTCGACCTCTTGCTCGTCTGACCTCGCCTTCTCTTCTGTGTCTTGCTGGGACTTGTGGTCCTCCCTGGTTCCATGCTGTTTAGTCTTTTGTTTTGCATTGCATTGACACTGTGCTTTCTGTTTAGGTGTGACCCCATGACTCCAGTCCCTAGGACTTTTAGGGCCTCCTCTCCCCTTATCCTAGCCGCCGGATAGAAGGTTAGGAGCCGTGGTAGGCGCACTTCAATTAGGAAGTGCATTGGTCTGCCTCATCTCAGATATTACAGCATAGTTATAGCTGCAGGGCCTACGACCCCTTTTGTCATTAGCTGCACAGTGTTGCTTTCCAGCTATGTCATCTCGTACCGCCTGACCCTGACTCCAATCCTTACATACATTCAACACAAAAGTCTCATGTGCTCTCAGAATTACAGCAAAAACAAGATACAAAGTTACATTTCATATCCCATCCCTTATACACAGTACGAAAACCTTACCCGCGCCTGCTTACCCACTTCTACAATCACCGCAGGCGAAGTCGCGGGTACCAGCTAGTGGGTTATAAATCAGGTAAACAATAGTGACATCACAACCATGTTTCTGTCAGTTAAGCTCCTGTAATATCATGATTGTGGAACAGACAGTAAGTTGTAGTGACATCACAAGTATGTTTGGTAGTGATGCTGCTGTGACATTGCAACTGTCTCTCTAAACTGTGACATCAGAGGTGGATTCAGTCAACAAAGCCGCAGCCGCATCACAATTTTCGGGCAATTAAACTACTGTGACGTCACAAGTAAATTTTAGTAGAAGGGTTTTAACGTAGTACGGTAGTCCTATTAATATTATAAATGTGAAAGTTTGTGAGTTTGTGAGTTTGTGTGTTTGGATGTTTGGATGTTCGGATGTTTGTTCCTCAATCACGGAAAAACCGCTCCACCGATTTGGCTGAAATTTTCCACAAACATAGTTAATACACTCCAGCCTAGCCCCTAACCCCACACAATCACATATACTTTACCACTTTGCCCCTCACCTTAACGATACTCCAGGAGGCTCTCTTTAACGCTCCGGAGCAGCCATGTTTGCCGACCCCCACCGCTCTGAAAATCCGCGACACGTCCACCCATGTCAATACCTCTAGGCGGTCTAATTAATGCAAAAAAAAAAAAAGTTTAAAAAAAGTAAAAAAAATATTTAAAAAAAAAAAAAAAAGGATTAAAAATTCAAATCACCCCCCTTTCCCTAGAACACATATAAAAGTAGTTAAAAACTGTGAAACACATACATGTTAGGTATCCCTACGTCCGAAATCGCCCGCTCTACAAAGCTATATAAATATTTTTCCTGTTCGGTAAACGCTGTAGCGGAAAAAATGGTCAAAAGTGCCAAACCGCCATTTTTTCACTGTTTTGATTTGGATAAAAATTTGAATAAAAAGTGATCAAAGCAATAACATTTCCCAAAAATGGTAGAACTACAAAGTACACCCGGTCCCGCAAAAAAGACGCCCTATACATCCCCGTACACGCACGTATAAAAAAGTTACAGCTGTCGGAATATGGCGACTTTTCAAAAAAAAAAAATTTTTTAAACAGTTTTGGATTTTTTTTAAGGGGTCAAAATGAAAATTAAACCATATAAATTTGGTATCCCCGGAATCGTAACGAAACACAGAATACAGGGGACATGTCATTTTGGTTGCACAGTGAACGCCGTAAAACCAAAGCCCGTAAGAAAGTCGCAGAAATGCATTTTTTCTTCAAATCCACCCCATTCTGAATTTTTTCCCTGCTTCCCAGTACATTATATAGAATAAATAATGGTGTCATCATGAAGAAAAATTTGTCCTGCAAAAATTAAGACCTCATATGGCTCTGGGAGCGGAGAAATAAAAAAGTTATGGGGTTTAGAAGGACGGGAGTCAAAAACGAAAATCAAAAAATGCCATCGGCAGAAAAGGGTTAACTTCAAATACTTCTGTCCCAAAGTCACTATGTAAAGTTTCTCACAACACCGTATAGCAGCTCCAATACAAATTAACTTCAACACAAAAGTCTCAAGTATTCTCTGAATTACAGCAACAACAAGATACAAACTTACATTTCATATCCCATACCTTATACACAGTCCGAAAACCTTACCCGCGCCTGTATATACCCACTTCTACAATCACCGCAGACGAAGTCACGGGTACCAGCTAGTAGTTAATATAACACACAGTAGACCTTAGGCTGTGAAATACAGTGACAACCACTAGAGGGAACTGTCTGTATGTGTTTATAAAAGTATATGTGATGCTCAGGTGTTCCCTTGGTTTCTTTCCCTCTTAGCATGATGTGTGCAGTATTATAGTCTCATTCATACATCTAGAATGAAAAACAGAGAGTATTTGCATTTCTTAATATATTCACCAAATCTGAAATCCACCATTCGTATAAAGTGGAGGTCACCTGATTTAGCCAGCCAATTACTTTTTGCGATTTTTTTTTCGATGCCTACGTTTTCCTACTTCCTATCCCACCTCCCTTGCATAGTTATTGGTGCAAAAAAAAGCACCAAGGAAGGTGGGAGGGGATACGAATTTTTAGTGCGTTTTCCGCGTGGTATTCGATTGGAATTGAATATCTCGAACAGCCTGATATTCAATTGAATACCAATTCGATCGAACGCTATTCACTCATCTCTAATAAACAGTACTGCATAGAAGGTATAGTCAAGGGAGGAAATAATCCTGCAAAGTAAGAATGTTTTCAGAAATAGGTGTGAAAGTTTATTTTTTGTCAATTACCAAAATGAAGAAAAAAAGAGAAATGTAAATCCCATCAATATTTGGTGTGACCTTTGCTCTTTAGAGGAGTTGTCCTGGAAGTGATGATATGGCCCCCGCAGAGCCCTGATCTCAACATCATCCAGTCTGTCTGGGATTACATGAAGAGATAGAAGAATTGGAAGCCTACATCCAAACAAGATCTGTGCTTAGTTCTCTAAGATGGCGGGAACAATCTCCCTGCTGAGTTCCTTCAAAAACTGTCTGCAAGTACCGAGAAGAACTGATGGAAGGTAAAGGGCAAAGGTCACAGCAAATATGGAAGGGATTCAGATTTATCTTTTTGTCATTTTGTTTTAATTGTCACATAAAGTACTGTATACATAATAAAAGAATATTTAATATATTGAATGAATGAAAATATATATACACACACACAGTATTTACACACACATATACATATACACATTTCAGGTCCCCCTTTACATTGTGAAATCTTGAATTAGCTGTTCAGTTTGGACATCCCTTTGCCAATACTGGTGTAAGAGATCTCGCATTGAAACATCTTGATCAGTTGTTATTGAGGATATAAGGCCACTATATAAGAGACAGACAGGGCCTCCATCGAGATCACTGGGTATCGGAATTACTTTGCTAAAATGAGAACTACTATTATGTAAAAGTACATTTCGGCTTAGGTTATAAAACCAGTTATTCCAGTCACAGTAAAAGGTGTGCCCTTATATACTATGTCTCTTTTCCTACTTAAAAACATTGTAGAGCGTAATTTGCAAAATTTGATTTCCAAACACCACAGATTCACATTTATAGGGTGACGAATTTCCAAAGAAAATCTCCTTCAAGTTTTGCCTGTTTTCTACAGCTAAGGTATGTTTCACCTATTCTTTTCAATTCACATAGCACACAATTTGTATATAGTAGATGTGATCAGGAGTGTATTGTACTTGGGTGATCTGTCCCTCGTATTCTGGTAGAGTATTTATTACTGGCAGTGGTATATTTACAGGAAAATGTTCTTTGTCTCACAAAGCCAAAACCGTGCCAAAAAGTGTTGTTTTTGCATCTAACAGGAAGATATATTTAAGATTTCTTTTTAACTGCGTAGGAAAGCCTAGGATAGCCTAGCATATGTAGGAGTCTGAAGAGACATCAGAGTATAATAGCTTTTTCGTTTTGGGCCGAACAAACCGGTTGGGCGAATGCTGCTCCCTCAGGGACTCTGGCTGTTATGCCAGGGAAATATGCCTCGCATGCCACTCTTGGCACATGTGCCGGGGGTTGCCCGGTATATAGTGTCACAGAATGGGACTTTCAGTAGTCTCTTACATATATATGGCATTTCCACAGAATGCACAATTAATGCCTGATAAAAGCAGGTCCCATCCCCACTAACCATCACATATGGGAGTAATGGGGGTCCTATCAGCAGCTTCTTTCACTCTGACATCAATGGTAAAGTGGCCACTGCTTACTATGTTTTTGTAGACTGCTATAGACCTCAGTGGAGAGGGCAGGGCAGCATACAGGTATAGCCCCCACTATCTTTCAGGGATGCAAAACAATTCCATTGTTACAATGATGTTCTTTTATGTTTGTGTTGTAGAAACCATCATGGAAAAAGTGATTAAATATTTAAAGTCAGGAGCCGATGCCAAATTGAATGCAGTTTGTGGGGCCATTGTCCTGACAAGTATGATAGTTTACAAGGCCTATAATTTCAGGTGCCCGTGCATACCAGGCTTCAACAAACCTTATGCTCTGATGGTGTTGCTGGCACCGCCATTCATCTTCTTCTTTGTTGGGGTTCTTGTCAGCCAGTATTGTGGTTCGTTGACAATAGAATATTCTAGACCTGAAGGAAGCAGAGCGAAAAACAAGAAAGTGTTAAGGTAAGTCTGAAGATAGGAACAATTTACTTCTAAATGAGAAATGACATACAGCACTTGACTACTTTTGAAAAAAGACATAGGTCTATTACCATTCGTGGAGGTTAACCCTTTAGGTGCTGTAATCACCATCAACTGCAGCAACTAAAGAGTTGAATACCAGCCATCTGATTCTTATCACAATATGATAGGGTGGCTAACAACAGGATCCCAAGCCGGTCTTTGCCTTTGGTAGCCTTTAGCACTAGACTTTGCCACCCAGGATGGAAAGGCTTAGTATTAGTTACCCCTCCAACCCCTATCTATGACCCTTGGGCCAAATCCTCACCTCCTTGCCTGCTAACATTGTAGTTCCTTTGGAGAGTAGTCCTAAAGGAAGTATCACCACCCAGTAGAAATGTGGAATGGACCAATGCTCCCCTGTTCTCCAAGGGCTTCATAGCAGCCACATGCTTTTACTGGAGACTATGTCTATACTCATAAGCTTTTGTTGCAATATTCTTGGCATACCTCATAACCTGCTAAACGTTATTCTGTAGCACTAATACAACACAACAAAATGAAACATGGATAGAGCTGACTATTCCATGAAGTAAATGACTGGCTTTACGTGCACCAACTGTCCTGAAGTCATACAAGACTTCTATAAAGCAGAACACATACGTGCTTTCATATAAAATAAAACCCACATACTGTAGATCACAACTTGTAGAGCAACCATTGAGAGTCCTACTAGTGACTATTCAGTCTTTATTAAAGATCAAGGATGCCAATGTGAATGAAATGGCTTGGGCTGAGTACAATGAGTCATGATATTTATTTATCAGAGCATCAAACATACATCCATTATATAGTGGTCCATGTGCCAATGACTTTGTGTCGTGGTTTTCATGCCTTTCTCTTTGTGACAATCCAGTACCATCGTACAGCTGTGTACACAAAGTGCTTCAAAGTTACTGCATCTTTATAGTTATCAATAGTGTTATACCACTGCTGTAATGACTGTATCCTTATAAGAGAGATCATAAGGCACCTGGGTACTTGTCCTTGAGTCACCTATAGGTGTGCCTAAGGGGTAGGTGGTCTCCCTTTATGAAGAGTGCTACGATCCTATACACAGTAGATTTAGTCAGCTCTAGAGCCTCTTTATATGCCCGTACACTGTAAGATCATCCATTATCTTATAATGGAGTCTGTCAGGGACCATCAGGGTGTTCATTAGTTTGTATCACTCCTTCCACACTTCAAATATCACAAAAAAAATAGATTTCTGAATCAATGTACCCTTCCCAGATATCTAAGTAACTTGTAATAATATATTTTCCAAGAAAAGCAACCAGACCTCTCCTGAACTTCTTGTGGCACGACTTCCACAGTCTTACATGGATCAGCTGTTTGGAGGTTCATTGAATCCCTGTACTATATAGTGTACAGAGCTGGAAACGGATGGCTCCGTGCCCTGTTCTAGTGGTTGGGCACGGTCACTGTAGCTCAGCTCCTATTAAGGTCAATGGGAGTTTAGCTGCACAAACACGATCTGGCCACTATATAGGGCACAGAGCCACCTTCTTCAGTCTCTGTAGACTGTATATAGTTATTTTTGTATTCGGTATAGCTTAGCTTATTTTACGATTTGTATTCCAAAACATTTGTATAAACGAAATAAAAATTACAGTTTAAATTTTAAAAAAGGCGGTATCCCATTATATTCACTTATTCCTATCTATAGTATAAGGGATAAGTATCTGCTAGGGTCCCCAAACAGAAAATTGGGGCCTGGTATAGAGCTGCAGTCCTAGAGAAGTGAATAGAGTGGTGGGCACCCATGTTCACTCATGGAAACCTACAGATCCCACTTCTTGTGAACGTTGGATGTTCCAGTGATACTGTGCCTAGTGAATAAATGTACTGTATATAGCTGGATGACCCTGCTGCAAATACTATTCAGCTATGATACACAGAACTTTGCACAAAAGTCCATGAGTGGTGGTTTTATTTCCTTTAGCAGCAGCTGTCTGACACTGGTTGTTAATGATGAGCTTACTGCCCATTAAGTCTTATAGTGGAAGTTTTACACTGTATTTTACTGTTATGTCAGTCCAGGTAGCTGCAACGGGGCTAAGGGATAGCAGTAGGGAATCTCGCCCTGCACTACTCCCACTAGCTATCCCGGTCCCTGCCTCACGGGTGTGGGTCGGCTGTACTCAGGCTAAGCCTGACCCCGACAGCTCCTCTCTCACTGATTCCGTAGGCCTAGAGGGAAGTAGGAGAAGGAATGCCCTATAAGACCTCTAGGGACTGGAGACTAAAGGGGGTCACCCCTAACGAACAAGTGAAGCTGCTACTGACAGGGACTGACAAGGGTGTGCGCTGACTAACAACACAAGCAGCACACAGGAAAAATGTGGGAAAGGATTCCCCCAAACCAATATGGGAAGGAACCATACACTAGGAAACAAACACAGGGAAACTGAGTAGAAATCAAAGGATAAGGCAATTCACTCACACGGTCAATTATACACAGAGGGAGGATTGGTGAACACAGAAGGGAAAACACACAAACCAACTCGTTCACCCAAACCTCCCAAAAACCAACCACGGAACTTCCTCTATCCCAGAACACCACCTACTCCTCCTGCTAAGGCCTAGCTCTGTAAAAGCGACACTCAGCACAGAACCATGGGAGGCATGGGTTTAAATACAGAGTAGAGACCACTCCTCCCAGGTGCAAATGGGAGGACAGACTAATCAACCAGGAGATAAAGCTGCCTACCAGCAGTGCGCGCATGCAAGTCAGAAGGTGTGCACCAATACTCACGACAGGACAACCCCGCAGCGCCAGGATGCCACCCCAGACACTGCGCAGCCAAAAACTCCCCAGGTAAGAAAAATAGAAATTAAAGAACCTAAATACCCCTAACAGGATCCTCCCCTCAAGGAGAAGACTCCGGATTCTCTAGGAGCATCCTTCTTCGGGAACTCCTTGTGGAATTTCTCCACGAGTCTGGGAGCTGACACATCCGACTCCAGGACCCAAGAATTATCCTCAGGACCGTATCCCTTCCATGCCACCAGATACCATAGCTTCCCCTGAACATATTTGCTATCCAGAACTCGGGATATCTCATACTCCCCGGACTCAGAAACTGGTGGAACCTTAACTGGAGACGTTCCCTTCTTGGCCTTCTTTAACAAGGAGACATGGAAGACCCGGTTTATCTTCCACCTTTTAGGTAGTTGCAGCTGCGCCGCCACTTCATTTACCATCTTGATGATCTTAAAAGGACCCACAAATCTGGGACCCAGCTTCTTGCTAGGAACCTTCAACCTGATATTCTTGGTGGACAACCAAACCATCTCACCAGGGAAGAACTGCAACTCTCCTCTCTTCCGATCCGCCTGGACCTTAGCCTGGTGCGACGCCCGCACCAGATTCTCTCGGATACGGGACCATACCCCTTGCAGCTTTTTAGAAAATAGCTCCTCCTCCGGAACTGGGGAAGAAATGGAAGAAAATACTCCGAAAACAGGATGTCTACCACCGGAGCAAAAAAAAGGTGTGGTACCTGTGGCATTGTAATCATGGTTGTTTAGGGGAAATTCTGCCAGGGGGAGAAAGGCAGCCCAATTATTCTGGTTCTCTCGAACAAAACACCTCAAAAACTGTTCCACATCCTGATTCTTCCTCTCTGTTTGTCCGTTAGACTCTGGGTGAAACCCGGAGGAAAACGACAGTGTAACTCCCAACCTGCTGCAAAAAGCCCGCCAGAATTTAGCCACAAATTGCGGTCCCCTGTCCGAAACGATCTCCTCAGGAAGACCATGCAACCTTACAATCTCTTTAATAAACGCCTCAGATAGTGTCTTGGCACATGGCAGCCTGGAAAACGGGATCAAATGGCACATTTTCGTGAAGCGGTCAACGACTACCCAAATGACCGTGAAACCCTTAGACACCGGAAGGCCCGTGATGAAATCCATAGACATATGAGTCCAAGGTGCCTTAGGAGGTTCCAATGGATGTAGAAGACCGTGGGGACGGGTATGCGACGCCTTGGCTCTTGCACAGACCGAACAATTTTGAACAAACTGCAAGACCTCCTTACTCCACCCTGGCCACCAAAAATTCCTAGACACCAATCTCATGGTCTCTGAAACCCCCGGGTGACCAGCAAGAACCGACTCATGACACTCCCTCAGGAGACTTTGTCGGAGAGTAGTTGGGACAAAAAGCTTGTTTCTAGGTATCTTGGAAGGTGCAGCGTGTTGCGCTTCGATCAAGGCCTTCTCCAATTTCGCGCCCAATACTGCTACCACCACTCCATCCCCAAGAATAGTGGCAGGCGCCTCTCGTTCCTCCTTAGTCGACATATACCGGGATAAAGCATCAGCCTTAACATTCTTTGAACCCGGCACATAGGTCACGTTAAAATGGAACCGCGCAAAAAATAGAGCCCATCTGGCCTGCCGTGCATTTAATCTCTTCGCCGACCCAAGATAAATCAAATTCTTGTGGTCAGTAAATACCTGGACTGGCCTTCTGGCCCCCTCCAGGAAATGACGCCAATGTTCGAACGCTAGTTTTATTGCTAGTAGTTCCCTATCTCCGATGTCATAATTCCGTTCAGAGGCAGAGAATTTCTTAGAAAAGAAGGCACAGGGATGCGTACCCTCCTCGAACTCCTGAGAAAGTACTGCTCCCACCCCCACCGAGGAGGCATCCACCTCCACTCGGAAGGCCAACCTCTCATCCGGCTGTCTCAAAATGGGAGCGGACGAGAATCGCTTCTTCAGTTCTTCAAACGCAGCTAGCACCTCTGGCGACCACTTAGCACAGTCAGCCCCCTTCTTAGTCAAGTCCGAGATAGGTTTCACAACCTCAGAAAATCCCTTGATAAACTGGCGATAATAGTTGGAGAACCCCAAGAACCGTTGGACCGCCTTTAGGTTCTCGGGTCGCGGCCACTCCAAGACTGCCCTGACCTTCTCAGGGTCCATCTCGAACCCCTTGTCCGATAGGATATAGCCAAGGAAACATAATTTATTGACCGCGAACACACATTTCTCCAGCTTAGCACTTAATTGGTTAACCCTCAGGAGATCTAAAACCTCTCTCACTCTCTCCCAATGAGTCTCCAAATCCGGGGTGTAAATGAGTATATCATCCAGATAGACCACAACCCCCTCCCTATGACGGCACTTAGCACATCATTAATAAAATTCTGAAAAAACGCAGGCGCATTGGTTAGACCGAAAGGCATCACAAGATTCTCAAAGTGTCCTAGGGGTGTGTTAAACGCTGTTTTCCACTCATCCCCCTTCTTGATTCTCAGCAAGTTATACGCCCCACGTAAATCTATTTTACTAAACCAGCGGGCTCCCGTAATCTGGCTGAATAGATCCGAGATCAACGGAATGGGATAGGGATTCCGCACCGTGATTTTGTTAATCTCCCTAAAATCCAAACAAGGGCGCAACCCTCCATCTTTCTTCTTTACAAAGAAAAACCCCACTGCTACTGGGGACTTAGATGGGCGAATATGCCCCACCTCTAGACTCCCCTCAATATACTCTTTGAGCGCCTCCCTCTCCGGAATAGTGAGATTGTATAACCTTGTCTTGGGTAACACTGCATTAGGTATAAATTTAATCGAGCAATCATAGGTGCGATGTGGTGGTAATGTCTTGGCTGCCCTTTCCTCAAAGACCTCCCTGAACTCACATATTTCTTGAGGCAAATTGTCTATAGACAAAGACATAACGGATATGGGCAGACATCGACCATTACACCCCTGCCCCCAAGAAACTACTGACTCGGTCTCCCAGTTGATAATAGGGTTATGCTGCTTCAGCCAGGGCCACCCCAACACTACTTGTGCTGGAAATTTAGACAACAAGAACAAGTCAATCTCTTCCCTGTGGCCACCCACAATAAACTCCAAACCCTCCACCTGTTTGGAGATGACAGCTTGCTGTAGAGGGGTCTTATCAATAGCCCACACCGGTATCTGAGACTCCAAGACCAAAGGACTCACCCTTAATTGCTCACAAAACTCTGAGTCAATAAGGTTGACTGCCGAACCACAATCAACCAAAATCCGGCACTTCTGCCCATTTACCCATCCTTCAAGGGTCAACCCGGCAGTCTGAGTACAGGAAATATGCACACCTCCCTCCTTAGTAGGTTTTCTCCCTTTACCCTCAATAGACCTGGGGTTATTACTCTCCTTGGCGAACCATTCTCTGGAGGGGCATACCCTTGCTACATGTCCCATCCCTCCACACACAAAACAGCGTACTGTGCGGGACCCTTCACTCTTGGGTCTTGCACTTCGCACAGTGGCCCCAATCTGCATGGGTTGGTCCCCCGGGTCCTCTCTAAAAACAGAGAATTGAGGAGGGCTAAGCCCCCCAGGACTCTTGTCTCCACGCTCCCGGAGGCGCCGTCCAACTCTAATTGCCAGCTGCATGGCCTCATCTAGATCTCCCGGAACAGGGTGAGAAACTAGATGGTCTTTAACCTGGTCCGAGAGCCCTGTCTCAAACTGACTAAGTAGAGCGGGGTCATTCCAGTGTACTTCTGCTGCCCACCTACGAAACTCGGTGCAATATTTCTCTATAGCGTGATCCCCTTGCACCACACGTCGTAGGTTATACTCAGCCGTGCGTACCCTGTCTGGGCCGTCATACAGTAACCCCATTGTGGAGAAAAACGCCTCTACAGTTAGTAAGCAAGCTGAGTCGGCTGGTAACGAATGTGCCCAGATGAGGGGATCATCTCTCAATAAGGTAATAATAATCCCAACTCTCTGTACCTCAGAACCGGAGGAAAACGGCCGTAGCCGGAAATACAAAAGACAGTCCTTTTGAAATCGGAAAAAATCTGACCTCTTACCTCGGAAGGGTTCAGGTAAGCTGACTTTTGGCTCCAGAGGCCGACCCACAGGGGCGCTACTCACCTGCCTCTGTATGCCCTCCACCTGAGAGGCTGTGTGTTGAGCCAACTGCTGTACTTGAGATACGCCAGAAGCTTGGATGGCATCCATTCGTAGCTTGATCCCCTCCATCTCAGTGGAAATCTGCTGCACCGCCTGGTACAACTGTTTCAGGTCCGTCATAATGCAAACGAACCTCTTTTTTTTTTTTTTTTTTTTTACCGGCTGAGTGTACTGTTATGTCAGTCCAGGTAGCTGCAACGGGGCTAAGGGATAGCAGTAGGGAATCTCGCCCTGCACTACTCCCACTAGCTATCCCGGTCCCTGCCTCACGGGTGTGGGTCGGCTGTACTCAGGCTAAGCCTGACCCCGACAGCTCCTCTCTCACTGATTCCGTAGGCCTAGAGGGAAGTGGGAGAAGGAATGCCCTATAAGACCTCTAGGGACTGGAGACTAAAGGGGGTCACCCCTAACGAACAAGTGAAGCTGCTACTGACAGGGACTGACAAGGGTGTGCGCTGACTAACAACACAAGCAGCACACAGGAAAAATGTGGGAAAGGATTCCCCCAAACCAATATGGGAAGGAACCATACACTAGGAAACAAACACAGGGAAACTGAGTAGAAATCAAAGGATAAGGCAATTCACTCACACAGTCAATTATACACAGAGGGAGGATTGGTGAACACAGAAGGGAAAACACACAAACCAACTCGTTCACCCAAACCTCCCAAAAATCAACCACGGAACTTCCTCTATCCCAGAACACCACCTACTCCTCCTGCTAAGGCCTAGCTCTGTAAAAGCGACACTCAGCACAGAACCATGGGAGGCATGGGTTTAAATACAGAGTAGAGACCACTCCTCCCAGGTGCAAATGGGAGGACAGACTAATCAACCAGGAGATAAAGCTGCCTACCAGCAGTGCGCGCGTGCAAGTCAGAAGGTGTGCACCAATACTCACGACAGGACAACCCCGCAGCGCCAGGATGCCACCCCAGACACTGCGCAGCCAAAAACTCCCCAGGTAAGAAAAATAGAAATTAAAGAACCTAAATACTCCTAACATTTTACTACTTAAAGAGGACTTGTCATCAGCTCTGAAAAGCCCCAGGACATCTAATAGGCACTGTCACTTTCACCCTGAGCAAATCCATTTGTTAGATTTTTCACGCCTCATAAGTCTTCTTTAATATATAATGTCCCTATAGATTAATACATTAACATTAGAGATGAGCGAGTAGTATTTGGCAAATCAACCCTGGTTCTGCAGCAGGCTCGTCATTGCTAGTCAGGAGAGCTGGCAGCTTGCTGTTACGAGGGAGCTGATTTTTTCTCATAGGAATGAATTGACCAGCGTTGATTGGCCAGTGTACAGCATTCGGCCAATCAACGCTGGTTCTGCCGGAGGCTCGTCTGTGAGGAGGCGGAGTTGAAGATCTGACCACAGCAGTCTCCATTGTGGTCTGATTTTAGACTCCGCCTCCTCACAGACGAGCCTCCGGCAGAACCAACATTGATTGGCCGAATGCTGTACACTAGCCAATCAACGCTGGTCAATGTATTTCTATGACAAAAAAGTCAGCTCCCTTGTAACTGCAAGCTGCCAGCTCTCCTGACTAGCAAGGATGAGCCTGCTGCAGAACCAGCGTTGATTTGCCACAGGCTCTTCTTTGCTAGTCGGGAGAGCTGGCAGCTTGCGGTTACGTGGAAGCTTACTTTTTATCAGCGCAACTGCAAGCACTGTGCAGTTGAAGCGCATGGACCCCATAGACTATAATGGGGCCCGTACACTTTAACTGCACAGCGCTCCTCCTAAACATTCTCCTCCTGCTACTCGTGGACTTGGTGACTCTCCTTTAGTCGAATAGTGGTTTCCCCTGAAACAAGCATTTTTTCCTATAGACTATAATGGGCTCTACTCTAAATGAATATCGAATATTTCACTGTTCGCTCATCTCTAATTAACATCTAACAAGTTTGTGAATGCACATTATCAGATGGAAGTATTATTTCTCTTGTACCAGATTGTAAACCTCTAGTATGGAGTTGACTGGTGTTCTCCCGTTTCAGGCAGAAGTTGATCGCGATGATAAGCAGAGCCCTAGCAGCGCCCCTCTTGTGGATCCTTGTCTGCTTTCTAGATGGTAAACTTCTTGTCTGTGCATTCAGCGAGACGCTGGATCCTGAACAGTTTGGAGGATTTGCCGATTTTCCTGAATACGATACAGCAGTCCTACTGGCTAAAGTACCCTGCAAGAACTTTGATCCGCTCAGTAAATCCTCTACCAGGAAAGCAATATCCAGGTTTCTCAAATTTTTATCACAGGTAAAAGTTGAAGATGCATAGTATAAATATTATGATCTGCACGTCCTGAGCCTTCGTAAAGGGAGTCTACCAGGACCTAACCAATAAGAGTGCCATGTAGGGATCTTTTTGCCTACAGAAAATTGTGATAGAAGCAGAGCCTGAAAAATGTTAATTAAATGGGTTGTCTGGGGTAAAATACAAATTAACCCCTAAACTAGACCCCCTCCCCCTGCCTAACTTCTAATTTACTTGTATTAAAAAAAAATGTAAAATTACACATATCCCTGGGGCAGTCATGTGACTGCCCCAGGGTCACTTTCTGATAATCCAGGGGCGTACCATTTCACCACTTCCGAAACAGATCACCATCAGTACCTTTCCTCCCCCAAAATCCATCAATACTTACCAGTCTTCCTGTTCGGAACGGCTCCTTCCCTTCTTTCTTTCTTCCTGCACTTGCAAGAGGCTGGAGACTAGAATTCTAGCAGACACTTCTGACATTAACCTATCATCTAGAATCTAGTGACACTCCAGGCTTCCCTTTGGTTGCAGCCGCTTCCCTCTACAGATTTTGGGGTCCTGGCAGTTAGACCCTCGAACTTAACCAATCCTTTTGTTAATCTAGGTTCTAGATTAACAAAAGGATTGGTTAAGTTTGAGGGTCTAACTGCCAGGACCCCAAAATCTGTAGAATGAAGGGGCTGCAACCAAAGGGAAGCCTGGAGTGTCACTTTAGTTCTGTGGCTCTCAGATTTCCCAATGCAGCAGAACTGAGCCGCTACACGGCCTCATTGTCCTGAGAGAAACCATGTTGTAGTTTCCTATACAACATTCATCTGATGGCCAAATCTGACCTCTTTTACCTTATTCTGAGGACTGTCCCAGACGTCTCACTGTTTCTTACGACATGCTAGATAGATTCAGCCTCAAAATCAGTGCCAAATTCCATCCTGAATCTGCTTTCCATTATTTCCTTTGTCTATAGGCGTCTATTCACTCGCAGAGAACTAAAATACAAATAATCTTACAACACCGCACAATAGTAATATTAGAATTTTAATGTATTTGCGTAAGGCTGGACATAACTTTTAATATAACTCTCTTGAAGTTAACTATTTCATTTCCCATTTTCATTCCATTTTTATTCTATTGTGAGTAGACGCAGCAGAGGTGACTTTGTCCTTTGTCTTTATAGGGTATTGGCTACATATCAGTTCTTACACTTATCCTGCTCGCGGCTCTCGCACGCTGCATGCTTCCACTTTTCAACACTCATGAAACTCTGCAAGTCCGCTACTGGACCAAGTACTCAGACATGGAGGAGAAATTTTTTGAGGAGATGTGTATTGAGCACAACCATAAAATTGCTGATAAATCTATGAAGAATTACTTTGAAGGGTCAAGGAAGGAGAGAGAAGAGGAAGTTTATTATGAAAGAAAAAAAATCACTGATGCTCCAATAGAGACACTTGTGTATGTGGACCAATGGTACAAAAGCCGACCCCCAATACTTGGCGAAGAGCCCCCAGACCACCAAAGCTAAATATATCTGAAGCTGCATGTCTACCAAGAAGCCACGACATGTGAAGTATTTTAGTATCTTTAGTCCAAAAAACATAATGGCCCCACAGTTCCTGGCCAATCAATGCAGTTCGGTTTTGTTCCTAATATGCGAGTTATTATCTTTACTGTCAAGTGGGTGGTGACTGGCACCTGAAGACAAGGGGGCGGGATTCAAAACTCCAGAGTCAGATCACATCAGAACTCAGAATGGCGCACCTTTGTCTGCTCATGTCTGACACCTTTCACTTGTTTCAGGAAACAAAACTAGGTGCACTGATTGCTCAGGAATGGTGTGGGCTGTAGAAAAAATTCCACCTGCATTGGAATCAATGGAACAGCACCTACTAAATGCAAATGAAGTTGGTAGAAAAGGTGAAAGGCCCTCTTTAAGCATAATCTTCCATTCAGACAGGTCTATGACATGAAATTCTGGAATAATTCAGATTTTTAGACTTATTATTTTCTTAGTCAAGGAGGCGGGCAATATATTTCTCTATTGCTTGTGCCATTTGTCCTAATTGTCTATTACGTTGTGTGTATAATGTAAAAACTTATAATTTAATAAAAACTGGTGAAGAAAGTGTTGCCATATATCGTTTTAGTCTTTCTTATGGATTTTGTATGCTCACCTTTGTCCTGTAATAGAGATGATCATTCCCTTTCAAGATTTCCCTTTCCCTTTATCCATCACTAATGTATTCAGATAAAAACAAACATTTGCCTAGCTCATTTACCTACACGAGCCTGACACACAACCTGCGCAGACTACATCATAGACTACGAGAACATTCACTCAAGCTTCATCCAGTAGACTGGGCTACACCAAGAGGAAACATCTTGAAATCTAGGCAATAAATCCCCTATAAAATACATTTAGCAGGGACAGAGCTGCAAGATTAAAAGAGTTCTTATACTTTGGAACAAGAGAATAAATCAGAGCATCATGGATCGCTTTAAGATGATATTTCAGTACTTCCAGTCAAACTCTGAGTCGGTGATGAATGGGATTTGCGGACTTTTAGCTCTGGCCAGTGTTAAAATCTACAATTCCCTAGATTTTAATTGCCCCTGTCTTCCCAGATACAATATGGTATATGGCATGGGGATTATGTTTGTGCCTCCCGTCGCCCTTTTCCTCTGTGGTCTGATAGTGAACAGACAGTCGGTTATAATGATAGAAGAGTGGATGAGACCCGCCGGCAGAAGAAAGAACGACCTGGCGATTGTGAAGTAAGTGATCATGACAACTTGTGTATAGAACGGATTCGAATGTTTTAGTGTTCTGCAAAAAAAAAAAAAAAAAGTAGTAAACCAGCACTTAAAATAATAAGAAACTGGAGTTTCTTGAAAACACCAGAGGAGGTGATCCTAATGGTTCCCCTCCTTATATACATAACATGTGCATGTCCAATTTTAACCTGTAAAGGGCCAAGAACCCTAAATGTAGGACATATTATTAGTAATGTTTTATAGGTTACTTGCAAACCATCGCTTATGAATGAGACGTACTTTGGTGTTTTTAAGTCAGACGTAAATCCTGAAGGAAACGGTGGTACAGTAGACGACCTTCCTTTATATTTCCCATTCCTTCTGAATCCACATTTGTCTTTGAAACAGTAACAGCGTCAAAAACTGCATGTGTGATTTCACCTGAGATCACAATTGTGGTCAACTAACCCATACAAATCCATCCAATCTTCCTATAAGTATAAAGTATCATTTACACAAAACTGGATATCTATAATAATGACTATTAGAGATGAGCGAACACTGATCATATCAGCCGATCCGAACAGCACGCTCCCATAGAAATGAATGGAAGCACCTGTGACGCTGACTTTGCCGGCGGCCGGCCGGCGTCACAGGTGCTTCCATTCATTTCTATGGGTGCGTGCTGTTCGGATCGGCTGATCCGAACAGTGTTCGCTCATCTCTAATGACTATACATAAAGGTGTAGGGAAGATGCAGTCAAATATTCTGAATATTTCATTCGATGGGACTAGTTGTACAGCCAATTACATGTATGCTAAGCAAAAAAATTGCTATCATCTTCAGGTACTGAAGTGTAGGAAGGTTGTATCATGTACTCCATGAGAGATCATCCCACTCCTGACAACATGGCAGATTTTGCCACAAGTAGCCCCAAATGTTTCAGGCTTTCCCTAATGAGTTTATGGCAATATACAATTCTATAGGACTAGATAAAGATTAAACTGTTCTATAGAGCGCCTGGCAAGCGAATATGGAAATGTAATAATCTCTGTTATACTTTCAGATATATGTGCACTTCAGTCTTCACACGAGCCATGGTCGCACCAGTTGTCTGGATTCTGACCACACTCTTAGACGGAAACTGCTTTGTCTGTGCATTTAGTGGCTCGGTGGACCCCGATAAATTCCCAGGCTTTGCAAACAACACTTCACCAGAACTGCAAGTCCTGCTCTTCAAGGTTCCCTGTAAGGATGACGTCATGATAAGGAATAATACTTCTAGAAAAGCGGTTTCCAGATACCTGAAATGCTGGTCACAGGTTAGTTATTCTGCATCCAGGCAGCACAGTCAAAGGGGGATTGAAAGATTAGAAAAACGTAGCGACTCTTCTCCAAATACTGCGTCACGCCTGTCCATAGGATGTATGTAGTACTGAAGCTTAACCATTTACTGGGATGGTATGGCACTTTCTCAGCTGCATATAGAGATGAATTGGAGGCAGATTCTGGCTAGTTTATAATGGGAGGTGTGGGAGCAAAAACTTCTTTTTTCAGGACAGTGGAAAAAAAACAAAGTGTCCTGTTTGAGTAAAGCCGCAGCGCATGATCACCTCATATTTCTATTCACTTTACACAGTGTGAACCAATCCTAAAAGCAGACAGAAATTTTGTAATCCTATACAAAGCCTTTAGATCAGAACTTTAAAAAAAAATACATATAAAAATTCCCTTTAGAATAGACCATTAGTGTCCTATTCATTATTTAGCCAGGTATAGTGACACCAGTATGACCATGGATGTGTCTGGTATTACAGCTCAATCCTGCTTTTGGGGTTCAATGGTGTAGCATCGGGAAACCAATTTCTTTTAGCTCTTCTATCCCATAGCGTATTTCATTGTATCTTCTCTCTAGGCTTTAGGATGGAGTATCCTCTTGTGCCTTATTATCTTGGCATTCCTTGCCCGAACCCTCAAGCCCTGCTTTGATCAAACCTCTTTTCTACAAACCCGCTACTGGAGTAACTACATTGACATTGAGCAGAAGATCTTCGATGAGACTTGTTGTGAACACGCACGAGACTTTGCCCACAAATGCATTCTCCACTTCTTCCAAAGCATGCACAATGAGATGAAGATCGCACAAATGATAAAGAAGGAGGAGGAGGAGGAGGAAGAGGAAGACCACCTTCATGGAATCACCGACAAGGAGCAAGTGAACAAACTCTTGAAGTCTTGGTACCAAAGTAAACCCCCGCTGTCTATAAATCTCCCGACTCATCGACAACATGCAAAAGGAAAAAGTAATGGCTGCTGCATGGAAGACAACAATGGCAAACAAACAGATGTATGAAGTGAATACTAATGTAAAAACTTACAAACTCTGTACTTCAACATTTCGCTTTGGGTGGTCCAGGGCCTGATTACTGGTACTGATGACCAGGCCGTAGGAAGCCGTATACTAGTATACGACCGTAAGCAACTCTGCTCTTATTCAAGTGAAGCCACCACTATAGTGTACAGAATAGAAGCTGTACATAGTGTACTGAGCTCCATATACTATAGTGGAGGTGCCGGGAACAGCAGCCCCACTCTCATTCATGTAAATAGGAAAAGGGTTGTTTCCAGTACTACTGTATGTCTTATATACAGCTTCAGCTGATCAGCGCATGGCCTGGGTGTCAGATTCCAACCTGATACTGATGACCAATCCTGTGAGTACGTCATCAGTATCAGTTTACCTTCAGGTCCTGGGCAACCCCTTTAAGCCAATTTACTTATTTAGGGTAGAACACCATTTTAGAGATTAGAGCTATGTAAAAAGTTGAGTATCATGTACTGACCCAAGCACAGACCAGAACTGCATTCACAGTTCTGCTAGTCAGTCTTTAGTCAACCATATCCTTCACAGAATTACACTTAGGGTCCATTCACACGGAGGAAAATGGCGCTTTATTTGGTGTTGAATTTTCAGTGCTGAAAAAAAAGCCTCCCAAATTCTGCTAGTGGAAAAAAAAGCTAGGGGCACCCATTGAAGTCAATGGGAGGCTTTTTTTCAGCGCTGAAAATTCAGCACCAAATAAGGCGCCATTTTCCCTCTGTGTGAATGGACCCTTACACTGCTGTAGGAGATTTTTGTATATTACTTGATCTAATATATCCTAAATCTCGAGTTTGACACTGAGCCAGTAAAGGATGCTGGGATATTTGAAGCTCTGAAGACTCTTAATGCATCCATAGATTATAATTTAAACATTAATTTACAAAGTTACTCTGTTATAAAAAAAACTATTCAAGGGTGAACATACAATTAAAGTGACCCTGACAGACGATTTCTGTTGTTCTATCTGAAATCAGGATGTGATAGAGAGCGGAGTCCTGTAATACATAGATTTATATGATAAAGGGAGAGAGGTGGAGATCGGTTTTCATTGATTTATAGGATTTGGAACAGGATTTTAGAATGAAAGGACAAATAAATCCTGACAGGACTCCTAGGAGAGACATTGAGAGTCCTGATCACCCCGCCCATGCAGGATGATTATCATGTTCCCTGTCTCACTGCATGCACAGAGAAGGCTGCCAATCATCCTCTGTGAGAAGGATAAGCAGAACTCCCACAGTCTCTCCTAGGAGTCCTGTCTGGATTTACTCTGATTTTTACTTACATATCCTGCTCCAAATCATTTTAACCTATCTACCAGAGAGCTCAGCTTCTCTAGCCCTACCATACCATGAGCTCAGATAGGGCAGAAGAAATCACCTAAGGCTTCGTTCATATCTGCATCGGTAATCCATTCGGGGGAGTCCACATGGGGACCCCCTGAACAGACTACCGAATGCATTGGCAAGCAGGGTGCAGTGAAAGCACACAGACCCCATAGACTATAATGGGATCCGTGTGCTTTCCGCAGGGAACACAAGTTCACAATCTACTTTTCTGTCCAAATGAATTGTGCGGAGACCGTGCGAAAAGCACACGGACCCCATTATAATCTATGGAGTCCGTGTACTTTCACTGCACACCGCTTGCCAATGCATTTGGTAGTCCGTTCGGGGGGTCCCCATGCGCACTCCCACGGACAGATTATCGATGCAGATATGAACGAGTCCTAACAGATTCTCTGTAAATGGTGTACTTCCCAATGCTTGCATCTCAGAAGATGGATGGTCTTTTTTGTAGACTTATCATCATACAACTTCCAAACCTTCATTGTCAATTTTGTGAAACTATGTTTTCTTCCTTTCTTAGACAGTATTTATTGACCACTCATTACTTTTCAGCTATGGCTTTTGTTTGTATATTCTAATAAACTCATACTTATTGACACTGCAGCTCACAATGATTTCGCATGGACTCTTGATTCACTTTTGATGTAGAAGTCATAAAATAAGTATTGCTATAGAAGGAATCTAACCAAAGTGACAATAATAAAAATGGAAACTTGCATGACTTAAAGGAATTCAATCATTAAAAAGAAATTTTTTGTCCCTAACATGTAAGAATATTTTGTAGATTGCACATAGGAATAGCCTTAAGAAAGGCTATTCTTCTCCTACCTTTAGATGTCTTCTCCGCGCCGCCGTTCGGTATAAATCCCGGTTTTCTTCTGTATGCAAATGAGTTCTCTCGCAGCACTGGGGGTGGTCCCAATGCTGCGAGAGAAATCTCCAGCACCTCCTCTACCTTCGCCTGGAACGGCCTCTCCCTGCGCATGCCCTTGGCAATTTTCCTGTGGCCGCTTACACAGTAAACTGGTGTAAGCAGCCATTTTCTTGTGGCTGCTAACACAGTAAACTGGGGTAAGCAGCCACAAGAAAATGGCCATGGGCATGCGCAGTCGGCTCTGCCCAGGGCCCAACAGCAGAGCTGACTGCTTATGCCTAGAAGTTTGAAGCCAGCGCCGGAAGAAGACGCAGGGAGAGGCCGTTCCAGGCGAAGATAGAGGCGGCACTGGAGAGTTCTCTCGCAGCATTGGGGACGCCACAGTCCTGTTTGAGCGCTGGGGACCACCCCCCAGTACTGCGAGAGAACTCATTTGCATACAGAAGAAAACCGACCGGCGGCGGCGGGGAGAAGACATCTAAAGGTAGGAGAATAGCCTTTGTTAAGGCTATTCCTACGTGTTAGGGACAAAAAATAGCTTTTTAATGATTGAATCCCTTTAAAGAGGACCTTTTACCACCTCCAACTAGTTCAGATTTTTACATCAATTAATATCTGCTGCTTTACGGATTCTGGCAAATCTGGATTTTTTTCCTCTAGTCCCCATCACTCCTGAGCAATTAATGCTGTTAGTTTTGGCGCCTGATATACCATTCAGTCTCTGTACTGCCAGGAGGGCGGAGTCAGACAAAAGCAGACAGGGGGTGTGATTCTGAGCTCTGGCATTGGCTGCTTCTGACTGGAAATCTGAATCACAGAAAAAGGAACCTATTGAAGTCAATTGGAGGCTTTTTTTTCAGCGCTGAATCTGACGCAGATTCCACAACAAATTCAGCGCCATTTTCCTCCGTGTGAATGCACCTTTAGGGGCTTCTGGGGGTGAGGGGATGTAAACACACACACAAAAGTCATACTCGCCTATTTCTGGCACTCTGTATGGTCCCAATCCCCTGCCCCTCCCATGCCAGGATTTACCAGATTGGAAGTGAAGAGGCAAGGAAGTGTTTATATATGAGAGGGACATCACCGATCCCTCACCAGTGACTGGCCTCAGTGGTCACGTAAGTAGCGCTTTGCTTCATGCAAAGAAAAGACCAGCAGAAGGGCAAAGGGCATAGGATAATGTGACTATTTGTGTTTTACGCCCAGCCTGGCCTCCCCTGAGTTTGCTATAGTTGCTGTTCCACCCCTTTAAGGACATTTACACAACATCTTTAGTTACAAAGTTTAATATCTACAAATTCCAAGTTATTACAAAGAGTAGATCCTGAGTTCTTCTAAGAAGTGTTTGCACAATGCTATATGCACACATGTATCAGGAAACTAGAATTTACATAGACTAGACAGAGGAAAACAGAGATTAAATACTGCATTGGCTTTGTCCAACAAGATTGCAGTAAATACTTTAAGTACAGGATCCTTCTCACTCTATCTGGGGGTCTAAGAGCCTGGTCTGTAAGCGATGCTGAGCATACTAGGAGTGAGGACTTCACTGCCCCCATGTAGTAGGCAAAGACTTTTTGCCCATTCCCTACAGTCAACTATATTGGCTAGCCAAACATAAGAGATAAAAGCATTGGAAACAGTCAAAACTAAAACTTCATATGTCATACTAAGACCCATTTCATTACTGTATTATGTACAACCATTAACATTGCTGCCATATAAAATAGCTTTACACCATGGAAGATTATGCCAATCTACTGACTCTAGTCTAGATGATAGACTGAAAGAAAAATTACATTTATCCTGTATAATTCCTGTGCTGTAATGTCAGTATGTAAAACTGTGACATCACTGTGTGTATTATCCCTGTACTGTGACATCACTGTGTGTATCATCTCTGTACTGTGACATCAACAGATATGTTTTTCAACTCAGGGGAAAACCATTTACACCATAGTTTTTCATACAGGTTTGCACATCAGTGTTTACACATGAAGAATAAGATTTAGTAACAAACACATTAGTCCCTCTACTTTATCGACATCTTCATAAAATCTAATCAGAATAAATAAAAACTTCATGGTCACTGCAGCCCTCTGGATCTGTTAAAGACTATTGTGAAGCGCACGGATATTTTTGTATGCCAAAAATGCTTCTGTATGCAAAAGGTCAGATATTTGAGCGACTATGGTTCCAACCTAGACATTATGCAAAAATTTGTTTTTCCTTGTGGCCATCACTTCTGTGTCGATCTCCCTTGAGTAAGAACATTTGCATGATCTGTTTGCATCCTCTGTACAGCATGACAAGTTGTCCAGCACCGAGATGGCTGCAGGATGTGAGCGCTGCTATCAGTTCAGAGGTCCAAATGGAAAATCAAAGCATCATTGTTAAAGGGGTGATCAATTACCGAGCCACAGTAACCGTACACTGATCACCATTAGTTGTCGTGCCACACCTGTACTCAGAAACCCAATCACAAAGCCAGTACAGGTGCATAGTAGTTCGCACTAATCTGAATACAGTGGCCCCATGCAGATGAAAAGGAAAAACAGACGTGTTACAGATGTTTTTGTAACATCCATTACAAGTTTGTTTAAGAACAATAGGAGATAATGGGAAAATACACATGGCTGGGTTTTTTTATGGACCGTTTTATTGGACTTAGTCCTGGTTCACATCTGCGTTCAGTATTCCATTCGGGGACTCCGCTTAGGGACCCCCCTGAATGGATTACCGAACACATTAAAAAGCGGTGAGCAATGAAAACACACGGACCCCATAGACTATAATGGGGTCCGTGTACTTTCCGCATGGTGTCCGCACAAATCTTGCGGAGAGAAAAGTAGTTCATGATTCGTGCGGACACCGCGCAGAAAAGACACAGACCCCATTATAGTCTATGGGTCCATGTGCTTTCATTGTTCATCGCTTTTTAGTGCGTTCGGTATTCCATTCCCAAGCGGACTCCCTGAACGGAATATAGAACGAAGATGTGAACCAGGCCTTAAAAACTAGAGCATGTTATATTTTTGTCTGTTTTCATGGATGGACAGACCAATATAAGAGAATGGGTCCGTTTTTACCATCTGTCACACCAATAACAGTACAACTCGTTCATAATCCTATTAATATTATAAATGTGAAAGTTTGTGGGTTTGTGGGTTTGGATGTTTGCATGTTCGGATGTTTGTTCCTCAATCACGGAAAAACCGCTCCACCGATTTGGCTGAAATTTTCCACAAACATAGTCACTACACTCGATTAAACAATAGGCTACTTTTCGTCACAATAGCGCACATACGTTTGTGCCAGGACCCCCACAAAACCCAAACTCACACCACCATCTCTGCAATCTCACACACTTTGGACCATAGCAAGCCACAAAATTCATATTGCCCTCTACAGCCTCGCCCCTAACCCCACACAATCACATATACATATACTTTACCACTTTGCCCCTCACCTTACCGATACTCCAGGAGGCGCTCTATAACGCTCCGGAGCAGCCATGTTTGCCGACCCCCACCGCTCTGACAATCCGCGACACCGCCCACCCATGTCAATACCCCTAGGCGGTCTAATAAATGCAAAAAAAAAGTTTAAAAAAAGTAAAAAAAAATATTAAAAAAAAATAAAAAGGATTAAAAATTCAAATCACCCCCCTTTCCCTAGAACACATATAAAAGTAGTTAAAAAACTGTGAACCACATACATGTTAGGTATCCCCACGTCCGAAATCGCCGGCTCTACAAAGCTATACAAATATTTTTCCTGTTCGGTAAACGCCGTAGCGGGAAAAATGGTCACAAGTGCCAAACCGCCATTTTTTCACTGTTTTGATTCTGATAAAAATTTGAATAAAAAGTGATCAAAGCAATAACATTTCCCGAAAATGGTAGAACTACAAAGTACACCCGGCCCCGCAAAAAAAGACACCCTATACATCCTCATACACGCACGTATAAAAAAGTTACGGCTGTCAGAATATGGCGACTTTTCAAAAAAAAAATTTTAACACAGTTTTGGATTTTTTTGAAGGGGTCAAAATGTAAATAAAACCATATAAATTTGGTATCCCCCGAACCGTAACGAAGCACAGAATACAGGGGACATGTCATTTTGGTTGCACAGTGAACACCGTAAAACCAAAGCCCGTAAGAAAGTCGCAGAAATGCATTTTTTCTTGAAATCCACCGCATTCTGAATTTTTTCCCTGCTTCCCAGTACATTATATAGAATAAATAATGGTGGCATCAAGAAGAAAAATTTGTCCCAGGTAAAATTAAGACCTCATATGGCTCTGGGAGCGGAGAAATAAAAAAGTTATGGGGTTTAGAAGGAGGGGAGTCAAAAACGAAAATCAAAAAATGCCATTGGCGGGAAGGGGTTAACGTCAAATACTTCTGTCCCAAAGTCACTATGTAAAGTTTCTCACAACACCGTATATATAGCAGCTCAAATACAAAGTAACTTCAAGACAAAAGTCTCACGTATTCTCTGAATTACAGCAAAAACAAGATACAAAGTTACATTTCATATCCCAGACCTTATACACAGTACGAAAACCTTACCCGCGCCTGTATATACCCACTTCTACAATCCCCGCAGACGAAGTCGCGGGTACCAGCTAGTGAGCGCATAAAAACCAGATCCCATTTATTTCTGTGGGTGCCATCATACATGCTCTACCCATTGAAATCAATGGGAGGCTTTTTTCCCTATTGCTTTCAATGTGATACACAAAAGAGTAAAAAGCCTCCCTTGATTTCAATGGGTAGAGCACATATGCCGGCACCCATAGCAATCAATGGGATCTGGTTTTTATCCGCTCATTCTGAACGAGTTTTACGTTCAGAATGAGCGGAGCGTAACTATGAGTCCCTCTCCCTACATACTGTTCAGGCCAGGAAGTCCAGCACACGCATGGACCGAGTTTTACAGGAGAAATTCAGTCATGTGAATCTAGGCTAAGGGCCCGTATGATACCAATTAAAGTGAAATACCCTTGTTAAATAATAATAATATTAATAATAAAAATAATAACAATGCCCCAACAAGGAGTTATTGGAATGGAATGAAACTCTCTGTGAGTGTGATGTGAAAGGTCCTCTTGGGATAAAATCACAGCAAATTCTACACCAGAAGATACATGTGGCCTCATCCTAAAGGAGTTATGTTAATGAAACAAAACCGTTCCTAGAAGTAAAACCATCCAAAATGATCTCTTCTAATGCGTTATAGATCACATCAATAGAGTCTATAACAAGTGAGCCGCCTTGTTTTCTGCAACCTCTTAAGCACTTTGGCTCTGCTCAGAGGATTCCATTAGTGGTAAACTCTGACACATGTTCTAAGCAAATTACTTTGATGTCAATGGACCTTTTGCTATTGTATCCAACATTTCCAGTAACTGAAATCTCTGAGCAAAGCTAAAGAGTGTGTGACCTCAGGGACTGTGATCTTCCCAAATGTCAGAAGCCCAGTTTTGGTCCATTGATAAAGGGTTTTTCCATCTTAGACATATCCACAGTAAGCATTCTGGACGATTTTCAGGACGCCTATAGAAGTGAATGGAGAGAAATGTACAAACACAGTCAAGGATTTAACAAATTCCAGTATGATTTCCTTAACGTTTTCAAGAGCCCTGCTAGATGTCAATTACTGGCAAAGGGGCACTCCAGTGATTTCAAGTTACCCCCTCAAGTATAAGATAGGGGTAACTTATTGATGGATAGGGATCTGACCGCAGAAATCACAAAAATGATCATCAATGATCAGAAGTTCCATCACTTTTACTTTAATCTGAATGGGGGGCTGGTTGTGCTTGCATGGCTACTCCATTCATGTCTATGGGACTGCCAGAGATAGCCTATTACTGTACTCGCACATGAAATTCTCATAGAGAAGGAATGGACGAACAACGCACTACCAATCTTCTACTCACTAGGGGGGTTGCAACAACCTAGTAACCTCCTACACCTTTAATATCTCTCATGGTCACGAGACACAAAGAGGCTCAAGTTCAGGCCACGAGTCCGATGGATGTGATGTCACATGACCTCCAAATAGCTGATCCATGGTGAACCCAGGTATCGGACCCCACTGATCTTCAAATGATGTCCTATCTTAATCTTATCAAATCTAATCTTACAGGCAAATACTTTAGTAATACAATTTATACAATTCTATTTCCAATAGAAATTTTTACAATGAAGGTAAGTTGTTTGTTTGTTTTTTTATTTCTGCATAAAGGAGAGCTACCAGAGGAAAAAATATTCTTTTGTCAATGTAAAACATGAGTGAACTATTAAATATCTCTCTACATAAAGCTAAAAATGGAGGCTGCACTACTGAAAGATTCTGATGCTATCTTATCCCTTACTAAGTTATTGTCTTACGTGGCTATAAAACACTGTATACAGTACATCGATATCTACATCCGTTCTGTGTATCATTTTTTAAGGGTTCATACTCTCTATATGTTTTGGTTGTAGCGGTGATTTGTTTGCATTTAGGATGTATATTGGTGCTGGAAAATAAAAATGTAATATATTTTTTTACAACAACCAAAAAACACATTTAAAATATAGAAATTACTATAGGTCGGCATCATATTTTTTGTTTGTTTGTGACACTCTAACACTATCATTATTTTGACAACATAATAATAGTTTTGGATTTCTGGAGTATGTCAAAACTTTTAGGATCCATTGCTGCTGATATATGAAACCTCACATCACAGTGTATCAGGGGACAAAGACCCAATAATGCCCATGTTTGCTGTTGATGGGCACAACCCACACACACACAAAAAAAAATCTTCAAACAGAGTGTGCACACCAGAAGCTTTTATGTGGGGAGAGGATTGTCTTAGTTATCAGATCTAGTATATTATGTTGTGATATACACTTTACAGATGATTGGATATGAATGTTATCATGTAGGATACGCCTATTCACTGACAAATTACATATACTTAGCTTCTCACCATTCACGTACGAGATGTAGTGTAAATTGTTGACATATATAAGTAGACAGATACTTATCAGGTCAGTAATAAGACTTTCAGGAAGTAAGGAAGAAGGTAGTAATAGTAGGATATTAAACCACCACTACAGCCAAATAACAAACATTATATTATTATTATTATTATTATTATTATTATTATTATTATTATTATTAAAGGCGGGTTCTGTGACTTGAATACTGAATGCCTATCCCTAGAATAGTTTATTGATATGCAATATATGAGGTCTGACTCTCCTACTGGTTACCGGATTTAAGAGGCCCCGCTGCTCCCCAATTACAAACTCGATCTTGGGGCCATTGGCTACCACAGGTGGGCAAAGTTTCACGCATGTGTGCCATTGGACCATGTGGTCTTAGAGCTTATTTACATGTCCTCTTTGAGCCGATGTGTCATGTCAGTGTTATTCACAGACTACTTGCAAACCCTTTGAATTACAAAAGCCTTGTAAAGCACATGACCTGAAAATGAGCAGGACACTGGATATAACAGATATAACAAGTCTATGCGGCTTCATGGTGGTCAACAATGTGCACATTAAACTAACCACTATATCGCTACTTAGTTAAACAGGACCTTTCACCACCCCCACCAATTCCTAGCATCTGTTAATAGGCTTCCCTTCACTGATTCCAGAACAGTTGGAATTTTTCTCTAGCCCCACCGTGCCTGAGCAATCAGTGTAGTTAGTTTTTGAGCATGATAAGCTATTTAGACTCTGTACTACGGTAACAGGGGTTATGTCAGGCAGAAGCAGGCGACGGGCATTTTTCAGGGATCCAAACAGTGGTGGACAGAGGCAGGAGTAGACTAGGGGGGTAATTCTGAACTCTGACAGAGACCCCCACCTGACAGTAGAAAGTCTGAATAGCAGCTCATGCACAAAAACTAATAGCACTTATTGCTTGGTACATTATTGTGATATACAATTTATTTTTTTTGCCTTCACAGGAATAGCAAAATGATAATGACAGCAGTACCAGATCAGCCACATGACAGAGACTAATGGAACCCAATGGACCCTATTGGCTATAATTAATTCTAAGGGATTACCATCAGTGCGTCAAGGATAGTACTACATGCCGCATTACTTTTTTAGCGTACACAATGGAATCTGTGCCTATGGTTCCAAATGTCAGGTACAGATATATACTGTGAGAAGGTGACAAGCAGAGTGCTGGGATCACGGTATATCTCCCCCAGGTTTCTGACCTGTGTGTGGTCCAGTGTAGGTCTTGTGTAGGCCTCAGCCCAGGTGTGGTCCTGGGCTCGTTACTGGGCCATAAAAGGCTGCAGAGCCTGCACTTCAGGGAAGTTCCTGGGAGTGAGAGGAGGCGCCTGGGTCTGTCCTTAAACACAGAGTCTGGTGAGACTGTACTGTACAACTTTGTTTGTGTGGTTGGTAGTAAGCCACACGTATAGTTAGTTATTATTGTTTAGTTAGTGCTCGGACGAGCAGGGTTTTGTTTGACTTTTTTGTCTTAATTTAAGGCTGTACTTATTTTTCTTATTCTGTGCCTGACGTGAAGATTTATTTATTTTGCCATTTTTCCAAATAAACCTGTTTGCAACAGACATCGACTTCCTGTCTCAGACAGGTTGAGTACACACCATTGCTTCTATCGAGCTACCTTCCCCACAATATATAGCTTTAGATAAATGGATACAAAGGTGTAAAATGATTTTTATGTAAAAGTCCCCGTACATTGGTTGCATTGGTCTTCTTACAAATATCGAAACATAAAATTTCTAGTAGAAAAAAAAAAAAGTGTTCACATATACTGCCCCATCAGGTCAGTCTAAAAATGTAATTTTATTACATAACCTGGTATACAGGATAATGCTTGCATGGCATCCTGGCAACAAGAGAAAATCGGAATTGTATAATTCCCATGCAAACAGCAAAGAGGTTTATGAAAATGACTGAAGACTCCAGAACGTTCTCTGCAATTTGTTTAAAACATGTATTAAAATTTGCTGTGTCACTAGCGCTGTCGCACCTGCCCCCGGGGGAGAAGATATGAGCTACAAACAACACAGGCAAAAATGTGTTCTTATGAATACAATATGGTTATAAAAACACTCCGCATAACTTGCTGATGGACAAATTTTTTGTTGCTTTGCACTTAGTCTTAAAGGAGTTGACCAGTTTCAGAAACTAAATGTGTGATGAAACTAAAAGTGTGATGTTGTGTAATGAAAAGTTATACAGTTTTCCAATATACTTTCTGTATCAATTTTGCAGTTTTCTAGATCTCTGCTTGCTGTCATTCTTGGTTTACTTCTCGTATCTAAACATCAGTCCATGCTCATGTGATATACAGTCCTTGGTCACGTGATGGATACACAGGTGCATGGCTCGTTACCAGGCAGATGTCTAATTTCTGTTCTGTGACTGTAACGAGCTGTGCATCTGTGTGTATATCACGTGACCAAGGATTGTATAGGTCACATGACTAAGCTAAGGTCCCACATAGCAAATGCAGCTAAAAAGTACAGCAGACAAAACAAAAATGTAGGGAAAGCACGTTGCTTTTTTTACTGCAGTGATTTTTGTTGAGTTTAAGCTGAGTTTGTCCTATCCCTATTAAATCTATAGGATAACTGCTACCGATTCCAAATCTAAAACTAACAATAAAAAACAAACTACTCCGCAGCTCTTTTTTCCTACATTACATGGATAAGATTAACCAGAATTTCATATACTTTGCTGGTACTGTAAAACGCAGGATTTGTTCTGCTGTGTTTCCTGAGTGGCCAAAAGCCTTAACCTTAGGCCCATTTCACATCTGCGCTGGGGTTTTCGTTTGTGGAATCCACTTAGGGACGTCCCTGAATGGAAATCTAATCCACATAAAAAAGCGGTTACCTAAGGAAACCCGCGGACCCCATAGAGTATAATGGGGTCTGTGTGGTTTCCGCACGAAAAAAGCGGAGTGAAGTGCTGCTTGCAGGAACGGAATGGCCCAAACGCAGATGTGAACTGGGCTTAAAAGGTTGAAAACCTTATATTACAAAGTAAGGTGACTAATACTTATACTAATACATACTGAAATTTCCCCACTGTGGGACTATTAAAGGATTATCTTGTCTTATTTGACTATTAAAAGGTTATTCCAATCTCATAAAGTGACCCCCACCAATCATAAAGTGATGGAATATAGACATTCAGCATATATGATTGTAGACCACGTAAGATCAAGAGAGATGCAACTCTGATGTCTAGACTAAAGACCACATCGGCATGGAGTTTGTATATTATGCCTGTAACTGTGTGGGTTTCTTCATTTAAGATTGTGAGCACCAGTGGGACAGTAAGTGACGGCATTGGGTGAAATTTATCGTGCCTTGTATAATAGTTTTCTGTCCTACAAGGAATAAAGATGTCCAATTTTTTTTTTTTTTTTTTTTTGCATAAGTGAGGGTCTTACACCAAAAATAGCAATGGGACATGGTTAAGTCAGGTCATCACACTTATGATCATTTATGTCACCAGCTGCAGCTTTCAGCACAGGAGCATAGATCCACCAGGAACGTGCTTGATTTATGACGCTGGTCTTGATAAATTCCCCCATCATTGTCTGTAAAGTGCTGTGGAATAGGTTTGTGCTAGAGAAATACAGTATCATAAATAAATAAATAATCCCTGAATAAGCAAATTAAAGGCAATGTATCTTGTCTACAAGTATTTCTTCGATATGGCGCAAACCTAATTTTCAACCATTGTTGATAGCTACCAGATATTAGTCATGAGGAGAAACGGCGGCACAATAACCAGCACAGGAACCATTGACTCACACAGTAATAGACGAAAAATCTCTGTAGAAACTAGTCTCAGATTATATGCAGAGACATTGAGAGCATTCAGAGGAATGTTATGTGGCCTTTCTTACACATATACTGAATATAATACGTTACACGTCATCCCTAGATACCCTAAAGGGCCTCTTCCCTACCTATGGTTAGGCGTTATTCAGACAAATGTCAAAAACGACTGTCATGCGGCCATTTTTAGAACTATTAGGGCTACTGACATGTCTTTTTCCTTTGACAGACTGTTTTAATGGTCAATCAAAAAATAAGAGGTGTCCTATATTTGTCCATTTTCACAGATCTCTGAGGAGACGCAAGTCTGAGTCTGTGAAAACAGCGGCCAAACGAATGCAAAATGGCTGTGAAAAATGGGATCATTGCATCCTTTTGTCACAGACACTTTTTTTTACAGTATGTGTGTTGCCTCCATTCTCTCAAATCTAAAATAAAGTACATTTATTCCTTCCACTATCTCTGCATTGGATGACACAGGGGATCTCACATTACCTTTCCACCCTGTCCATTGTCTCATTGCTCCGCATAACTTTAGCATATCTTGTATCCATTTCACCCTGTCAATAGATCCGCAGCAAACCAGCATCAGATCCTGCCCTCAGACTACACCCAACCTTCCTATTTTCCCCTTCTAATTTGGATAAAACTTCATAGTTTAGCAGGAATAGCAGAACATTATTAACATTACCCTGTAAAATACGAGTGCCATCCTTAAACTAGTCCAAGATGCCATCCATGAGAGTAACCTCTGCCTGTACTCCATCCATAGTAGTGCAGTTATAACCTCCATACCTGCTTGCTTTAGTTTATGTTTGTATGCTGGAAACATAAGCACCACACAGTGATCCCATTTCCCAATACCTGGCCTTCTGACACAACAGAAAGCATCCTTTATAGTGTAGTAGCAAAGATCTAATATCTTTACTCCTCTTGCTGGACAGAAGCCTCATCAAAATCACCCAAGAGAACATGCAGCACCTCGGGATATACATGTACTAGGTGGGTTATGCAATTGTATAATGTTCCAAGAGCACTTTCCTTAGATGCCTGTAGGTGTATACAAAACGGCCATAACAACCAATATTAATTCTATTCTAGTGGTAAATAAACCAGACTAGATATTATATGCCTGCTCTTTGTTCTTCTTACACATACCCCTGTGCTCGCTTTTCTCTGTCGAGGCTTACTTTTCCTCTTCCACATGACTGCTTCTAAAAAGATCTAAATCTCTGATCTGTCTGGTATTTGCTCATGCAGTTATGACACATTTTTAATGTGAGTTTTGGATAGCCCAAGACCGCCCACCTGACAGTAGAGAGCCAGGACCAAAGCTAACTGCACTGATTACTCGGGAATGGCGGGGGCTACAGAAAAAGTTACAACTGTACCAGAATCTGGGAGTAGTAAAAGGAAGCAAAGAACTGGAAGCTGATAAAAGTAGTGATAGGTGTCCTTTAATTCTCTGGTCCATAAAATCCACAGAGCTGCTGTGCACACAGTCACTTTGGACTGTTCTTAGGCTAGGCCATACGTATCTAATTGGTGGGGAACCAACAGGCAGTCCATGCAGCTGTGTAGGGCCACTTCCAATGCCTGTAATATACACTACAAGGTGCCAGTCCTGCAATTCTGCTCCTATTGACTTAACTGAAAGCTGAACTGCAGTATCGGTATCCAGACAGTACACAGGACATGGAGCCAAATGGTTCTAATTAAATGCTATGTATAATATGGGCAGCGGAGGTGATGCTTGCGGGCGCATGGACACAATCAGATATTTGTGGTCCATCTTAAGGATTGGCCATTAATAAAAGCTCCTGATCAACCCCTTTCATGCTTTCCTATGGAAGTCTTGACTGCACAAGATGTGAGTGGTAGAAAGGTGCAATTTTTTTGGACTATGTTGTAGGACTTATTGCAAGCTTGCCTGTTCAATGTGTGACATAACCACATACCAAAACTGTTAATGTTCTAAAGGAGGCATCCCACAATGGACACAAAGGTGCCATTACTGAAGGTCCCATTGCTGGACCTATTGAGACCCCTGTTCTTCCTTAAAACATTAATGCAATGAGGAGGGTTTTGTATAAAGAATCGGTCAAGCACGCTGGTACCGATCCATTTAAAGTCTCTGGAGCTCATGATAACAGCCAGACCCCATTGATTATTATTGACTCCTCCCCTATCCACCTCAGTAGTTAGAAGGGTTTGGATGAAGTGGAGGCCAAGCATGTTGGATGCCTCTACAATTAAGTCTATGGGGCTGATAAAAACAGCAGAGGACAGTGCTTGGATGCTTTGTTCAGCCTCATAGTCATTGAACTGTGAAGCAGGGCACTCGACTACTACTTCATCCATAACCCCATCTCACTGCATCATCTGGGACCCCTGGTGTGTGACATCAATGAAATATTTATCACCTATTCTTTGCATGGGAGATAAAGGGACAACCCCTTTAAAACATTACAGCCAAGATTTCAACAAATGCAGCAATGGAAAAAAAAAAAGAACACAGGTAATAACCTGGTAATAAAATTTAGTGGTATAGTATGAGGTACTTGTGCAGACCCTAATGCTTGGCCCTGCAGAACATACTTTCCAGTAAAAAAAAAAAAAATCTGAGTAGAACGGAAAGAACAAGTTATTCTGCTGCCAGTTTTCTGCTCTCTGGGCAATGGTGAGATGACATGACTGTCAGCTAGCTCCATCTAGATTTTGCATAGGTGTGTTGAAGGCTGGGTCTCCGTCTGTGGGAGTGAAGACGTCACAGAAGCATATGCAAACAACTTCACATGTAATAGGTTTCAGAGAAAAGAAGAGATTGTATATTGATTGCAGAAGAGAATAAACCAAATTTATTTTCTATAGCCACATATATATCTATTTTTATTGACACTTCGACTGCCAGCGACTGGAAAGCGGGCAAGAATTGAAGAAAACAGAAAGGACAGAAGACTTCTGAACAGGTAAAAGATTCTGTTTTCCAATATTACCCTTTCCACCATTTCAAAGCCTTGAAACTGAAAAGGCAGAAAAGGCAACTAGTTCATTCTTTGTGAGAAATAGAAAAACCTAAAGATGGATAAGTTTCGTATGATCTTCCAGTTTCTGCAAGCCAACCAAGAATCATTCATGAATGGAATATGTGGTATTATGGCACTGGCGAGTGCCCAGCTATACACGACATTTGACTTCAATTGTCCGTGCCTCCCAAGCTACAACATGTCTTACGCCATGGGGGTCCTGTGTGTGCCGCCTATTGTATTATTCTTACTTGGATTTGTTATGAACAATAATGTCTCAATGCTGGCAGAAGAATGGAGGAGACCAACGGGCATGAGGCAGAAGGACGCGGCCGTACTGAGATATATGTTCTGCTCAATGACACAACGTGCATTAATTGCCCCGGCCGTATGGATCTCAGTGACTTTATTACATGGCGAAAGCTTTATATGTGCTTTTAGCACATCCGTACCTGTCGACAAACTGGGGAACATGACTGGAGTCACCCTGTCGGAGAAGGAAATAAAGCGAATACTTGCCAGGATCCCTTGTAAGGACATTTATGATGGTCATGATATTATCCCACAAGAAGTGGCATCAAGATATCTGCGCTGTATCTCACAGGTGAGGCCATCTACATAAACACTATATTATCTATCTATCTATCTATCTATCTATCTATCTATCTATCTATCTATCTATCTATCTATCTATCTATTATACATATTATATGTGTTATAGGTTATATATTATATGTATTATATATATAGGTTGGGAGTTACTCCCCTTCTGATCCTGTTGTCTGTGTAAATACTGTACATAAATACATGTTATGTGCAGTATTTAGTAGTCCTAAGTCATATTTTGTAAAGCGCATATTAAAACTTTAAAGATACAGTGATGTGCAAAAGTTTTAAGCAGGTGCTACAAAGGAAGAATGCTTTTAGAAATAGAAATGTTAATAGTTTACCGTTATCAATAAACAAAATTAAGTGAATGAAGATTAAAAAAATATATATATAAATCCCATCAATATTTGGTGTGAGCGCCCTTTGGAGGAGGAGATCTAGCAGTGGCAATATGGCCCCCACAGAGCCCTGATCTCAACATTGGATTGGAATAAGCCTACATCCACAGAAGATCTGTGCTTGGTTCTCCAAGATGGCGGGAACAACCTCCTTCCCGAATTCCTTCCTGCAAGTGTACCGAGAAGAATTGATGTAAAGTAAAGGGCAAAGGTCACACCAAATATTAATCTCTTTTGTTCATTCACAAGTACAAAGTATAAGCACTTCTATATAGGAAAGCTTTCTTACTTTGCTGCATTTTTCCACACCAGCATAGTACTGTATAATACAGGGAGCAGAGATCAAAAGAAAAATGTCAAAAATGTACAAGATGCTTCCCTATATACATAGAAGTCAAGTGGGACAAGACAAGTGATACAGGAGACATAGCAGATGAAGGTGGACATTAAGTCCAACCTAAAACTCTACAGGGTTAATCTAGATCAAGGAAACGAACTCCATAAGGATAATGCCAATTGCTCTATATCAGGCTATGTTCACATATGTGCCAAGTCTCTGTCGAAGTGTGTGCCGGAAAATCAGCAGAGGAAAAAGTCTTATACGACGGATGTGATTATAGTTAGTGGGGTCCGTCAGACTATTTTAGTGGTCCACCTCTCTGCTTTTCTGTTCCTCCAAAGGACTAGAACAACGAAAAGGAAACACTAGTGTGGCATCAGTAGAAAGAATTCCCACCAGACTCAAATTTTTTTTATTTGTTGCATTGTAAAGTGTAGTCACCTGTACTTTTCAAAAGAATTTTTTAGGGTCCATTCACACGGAGTAACGTGCCGCGTGATGTGGAACGTATACGGCGTGAGACTTTGCGCGCCGTATACGCTCCCATTGATTTCAATGGGAGAGATGATCGTATACGCCGCGTTATTTTGTGGCCGTGATTTTGCGGCCGCAAAATAACGCGGCGTATACGATCATCTCTCCCATTGAAATCAATGGGAGCGTATACGGCGCGCAAAGTCTCACGCCGTATACGTTCCACATCACGCGGCACATTACTCCGTGTGAATGGACCCTAAGTCAATGGATGAGGAATGCCATTGTACTGTACAATGGGGCAATAGGTTTGGAGTATGTGCCAAATGTATGCCACAAATGTAGAGTCAACAAAGCACTCATCTGTCCTGGGTAGATGTGAATTCCTGAATTTTAGTAATCTCTTCATTTCATTAGCTTTGTATATACTGCCTGCTTTCTGTATATTTTGTATATAGACACTGCATATTATTTTTTCAGTAAAATTTCTTATTACATTCCTCTTCATTTATGATTCAGTTTAGTATTTTCTGCTATTACATTATAGGGGTTGAGCAGGGTTAGTAGAACATGGCTGCTTTATTCCAAAAACAGTGCCATATGAGCCACTGGCTGTATCTGGTTTTGAAGCTCAGTCCTTCAATAAAGATCATCTGCAAAACCACATAAAACCCAAACGAATGAGGTGAAATTAGAGAAAAACTTCATTTGTGCCACTTTCTTAAGGGTTTTGTTTTTACTGTGTTTACTATGTGGCCAAAATGACAGGTCAGGGGGGTTCACACCTGCGCTCGTCGTCCAGTTGCGCGGAGCAGAAGACGGAAACCGGACGGATTGTACAAACTGGATGACGAGTGCAGGTGTGAACCCCCCTCAGCTATATTTTGCCACGATTACGGCAACGCCAACACCATTTTGCAGGGGCAGATTTTCTATAAATTTACACCATTTTGGAAGGGGCAGATTTTCTATAAATTTATACCATTTTGGGGAGTGTTAGTTTGCATTGCTTTTTAATAAAATGTTTGTGGGAGGTGAAACGGTTCCTGGGGGCGTAACACAGCCTGTAATAGAACTAGTGTAATATCAAGCCTGGGAGCCTTCAATGGTATATGTTTTGTTTTGGGGGGTTTTTTAGGGTTTTTTTTAAAAAAAAAAAAACTCCAACATTTAGTTGGCAGTGTTATTCCATGCAGAAAAAAAAGCTAAAAACAATATGGAGAGTACCTGAACTTTGGCCTCCATCAGGTGAATGGGGCACCTACAATAAATGGATTGAGGGGATGAAATGTAATGTGACGAAGGTCAATAGCATGACTGACACATTCCTGACAGCAAATGGGAAATAAGACTGGTACCATTCGAGCAGTGTCATTCCCAGTCATAGTCTATAACTTTAACCAATCGTGTCTGAAAATAAACCTACAAATTATATTTCATCTGCTTGGTCAACATAACAACCAGAAGCATCAAGGATCAGCTGATAGGAGAATTCATACCAAAGGGTTTCCTTAGGCTAGGGTCACATCTGTGCTTGCACTACATATGGGGATTCCATTCCCCTCTCTGCACGAAGCTGACCCCCCAAACGGAAACCCGAACACGGATGAGAACCTAGCCTAAGACTAAGATGGTGCAAAAGTAATGTAGGAATGTATCAGTGTGATAAAATAAACAAAGTCCCAAAACAATACGGTGTTAAATCCTCCTCTGCTCCATCTGTACATGAAGAAGTGTCATCAAAGTACAGCAAGTCATTGCTGCAGAAAAGTAAACAAAAAACGACCAGAACCACTGAAATATTCTTGCAGTGCACCGGCATCCCGTCACGGCTTTCCGCTCTGGATTAGGCCCAAATGAATGGGCCTAGCCCAGAGGGCGGTGTCGTGAGGTGGACGCCGTGGCTGAATCAGCCGTGGAATCCACCTGAAGAAAGGGCAGCTCGCTTCTTTTTTCTGTGAGCAGTTTCCGTGACCGGCTCCCAATGATTTCAATGGGAGGAGACAGGATTTAGACGTGGACACCACGTCAAAATCCTGACCATTTTGCAGAGAGAAAATTCCTACAAATAGCACTTTTCTCTCTGTGTTTTTCGCCCTTTTCAGTTGGAAACCGTGCAGAAACCTGGATGACTACACGGGTAGCCACTTTTTAAGCAGATTAGGTTTCCGTTTGGGGTATCCCCAACTAGACTCCTCCAAACAGAAACCTGAACGCAGATGTGAACCTAGGGTAATTTACAAACATTAACAGCTACTATCCCAGTATACAAGTTCCTACTGCTATAGTCTTTTAACGTCTCTAAAGTAAGCAGAATTCAAGTAGAAAAATCTAAATCTAATTAAACTATTTTCCCTTCTCTCATCCTTCTAGGCATTTGGCTGGACCTTCGTCCTCCTGATGACTTTCCTGGCCTTTCTTGTGAGAGCCATTCGACCCTGCTTTACACAAGCTGCTTTTCTGAAAAGCAAATACTGGTCTCACTACATAGACATAGAAAGAAAACTATTCGATGAGACCTGCACGGAACACGCAAAAAGCTTTGCAAAAATGTGCATTCAGCAATTCTTCGAGAACATCAATAAAGACTTTAACATGGGGCATTGCCACGTATCAGAGAAAACACCCGAGCAAGAAGAAACAGATAAACTCCTAGGCGTCACCAGCCAGGGGACAATGAACACCCTTCTTAAGAACTGGCACAGATGTAAACCCCCTCTCAACCTCAGCTCATTTGACCATCAAAATGGCAATGGATATATTAAAAATGAAGAACAACTCAATAATCTGAACGGACCAAAGAAGGAAATTGTGACTTACTACAGCAAAGTGTAAATGGAGGGAAAACAAAAATAGATGAATTAATAATTCATGAAAATAAATGCTGCCGTGAAGACTATGGGAAAATAAGAAGAACAAAGAAGGGAAGAACTAAAAATGTCCTCGTGGATTATTCTCTATAGTGTGTCTTATATCAAGAGCATTTATATGTAGGAAAACAAGTGTTTTGGAAACAAAAATAGTGAAGCTTGATATATGATATATCGACTGGTATTGATATAGTTATTGCAATGAGGTTACAAGGAAATCAGAAGAAGGTGCTCACTTGTGCAATACCTCTGGAGTAGGCAGGAGAAAAAGGGTTAATAATTGAAAACCTACTACAGGGACATGTGATGGTGTTTCTGATATGTGAAGACAGCCGTTTCATGGATGTTACCTCTTGCTCAGTATCCAAAATGGTACTTGCAATGGGAAGGAACAACACCAAAGGCTTCTCATTCCTTAGGCGATGTTGGCAATGGAAAGGAAGACTAAAATGTCCTCCATTATTTCTAAAAAACTGCAACTGGTTTCAGACTCTTTGCTCTGGCTCCTTCATAAGGCTTAGTGAAGACTACAGCGCAACCAGGTTGAAAACACGTTGCAGATGTAAAGACATGCAGAGAGGTTTTATAGCAAAGTAAGCAACATAGGACATCCATAGGCCAGGCCTAGAAGACACAAAGCAAGCAGGACCAATGGTAGCAATCATCTCTTCATAAAATGTTAAGCCACTATATTCAATGGATTGGGAAATGTGTAATATGAGAAATATTTTAATCAGTATTATAGAGAAGGAGCAATTTGCCCTAAGTGAAATATGATGTTTGTGACTTTATTTTTTCTCACGTTGGTGCCTGAACTAATGGTTTTTATTTAATTGTTAAAAAAATAATAAAAAGACAAAAAACTATGAAGAACTTTTGCATATATATGGTAAAACAAAACTCAATAAATAAGGATGGAAAATCTGCCACCTGTTGTGAAGATTAATTTCGCACACCAAATTAATTGAGCAATTATGACTAGGTTCATACTAGCGCTGCTAGTTTTCAGAATCTGCCCATAAAGCAGTTACCCGTGGACCTCATAGACTATAATGGGGTACACTGGTTGTCCATCGGATTTCCAACAATTTTAAACTGAAACCGGAAGAGAGAAAAGTCCTCCATGCACGAGCAGACTCTGACACTCCGGAGAGGTAAGCCGCCACAGTTGGGGCAGGTGGGTTTTGACCCGAGAGTGATGCGGCTCCCCGCGTCACTCTCAGTGTCAAAATCCGTCCTACCGTGCCACGTGTGAGCTAGCCCTTGAAGTGTATTAGGTTTCCCCAAGCGGACCCCCTGAACGAAAAACACAAGTGTAAACGTAGCATAAGGCGATTTAAAAAAAAAAAGTTACAAGCCTCTGAACTTGACCATCGAGAAAAACAAACCAACCCTCCAGGGCTAACAACATTCCAGGCTCTAAAGCTGTCATTATGGCGCTTAAGCCGACTAGTTTTCTCAATCTTACATTTTAATGAGAGGCACAGAAATTAGAAAAATGCAAGTACCTTTAGGCATCTTCTCTGCACAATAGTTAATCGGTAAAAAGAATCTATCCTTACACAACAGAGCCTATGCTTATTATAAAACAACTTTAATAACTGAATAGTAGAGGTGAATACATGAAACTCAATAATATATCTTAAAATAAATAATATATCTTTCAAGAAATGGGATTCCTTTTCAGCTCATCAGGCCAAGTTACTTTTTACATAGAAGTCTATGGAGAGGGAGGGGAGGAGGATGCTAGAAAAGACACACAAATAACTGCAGCTGCTAAACTCTGCTGCACTGAGCGAGAGCACTCCATTGACTCTGCTATCTTTCAAGCAACAGTCTACATCAGGGGTAGGGAACGTACGGCTCTCCAGCTGTTGCAAAACTACAACTCCCAGCATGCATACTTGCTCTGCTGTTCTTGGAACTCCCATGGAACTGAATGGAGCATGATGGGAGTTGTAGTTTCACAGCAGCTGGAGAACCGAAGGTTCCCTATCCCTGGTCTACATGAAAGGATTCTGCTGCAGCTTCTCCCTCCTCCCCCTTCCTCCCAATCTGGTATTTACTTATCAGCATAATTATAGCCATAGCACCTTTTATGGGTCCTAGAGGTTGAGGGGGCCACTGAGGTACAAGCACATTAAACTCTTTCGAAGCAAATCACCATTGGCCAGTTTTCTGCTATGTGGGTTCTCTAATATAGGGGTCTATTAGCAATATTTATATATCTATTATCAATATATTATTACTCCTAGTAGGAGCCCCAGGAATTCCAGAAAAAAAAATAATTAAAATTATTGCGTAGTTCACACAAGGTTGCCCTGTCCATCCGCCCCTGCAGTAAACATCATCCGCCCACTATAAGGTGCATATTTTATGTGTTACTTTCGGTAGCTTCCATTACGCCTGAGTCACGAAGGAAGAAGTATTTTTCGTACATAAATGGAGGTTCTTAAAAGGTTCTCCATTACCGACAGCTAATATCACAAGAATGCAACATTTCTAGATGCAAGTGGTCCATTAACTTACATTTTGTGCTAGCAGGCACATTCCTGTCCCCATATCATGGGTGTGACGGAGACAAAAGCTATAGAAACCATAGCTCTGTGAATGCCCAAAGTCCTGTCAACGTCTATATAACAAAGCTGAAAAAAATGTGAGCTGGATGTATCTCACAGTGCTGAGCTGCTTAGAGAATTTTGATTCTAATAGTCATGCAAGCTTTTTGTCTTATCCAACGCTAACATTTTTAATGGTTCCTTAATGGGGTTATCCAGCCCCAAAGGGATTTTTCATATTGGGGACTTATCCACAGACTAAGCCATCAGTATGTGATCTGCGAGAGTCCAAAAACCAGACCAACTATTGTGACATCCTCCAAGAGCCAGAAGTTACAGCAATGGATGCGGAGCACATGCAATTGTTAGGCACTGCGCTGCAGCCCTATGGGCGGGTTCACACATGCGCCCGGTCTCTGCTTTGCAGGTTTCCATTTCCTGCCCGAGAAACTGGACAGGAGACGGAAATCGCCAGCCAGTTTTCAAACCCATTCATTTGAATGGGTTTGCAAAGTGTCCGCCCGTGACCGTCTTCGTCTCTCCGTTGCCAAACCGTTTTTTTTTTTTTTTAACCAGACACAAAGTTTTGTGTCCGGTTAAATAAAAACGGTTTCGCCACGGAGAGCAGAAGACACTGGGCGCTCACCAGCATACACTAAATGCCGGGTTTCCGTCTCCTGTCGGCAGAAGAACCCGCCCTAACTAGTATATAAGACTGGTTCAAGGGAAGGGCACCACTGCTGCTATTGCATGAATAGGAGCACCCTGCCAGAGTTTGTGGGTAAGCGCTGTTTTAGCAGTCCCCTGTCGGGCCCGAACGACGGACAGCCCAGCACAGATGTGAACCTAACCTTATAGATAACTAGTACTTGTGTCTGAGACCGCCCTCTGGTGCACTTCCTCTCTAAAAGATGCTGTATAAAAAGAAATGTTTTGACTACATAACATTTGCTTAACACAACAAAATTGCAGTAAACAAGCCGTGTTTAGACTGCAGGATCCTGGTCGGATTACAGAGCCTGTGTTTTATCCTGTAGCAGTTCTCTATGTAGTGACATCCTTCTCTGCCTGGAATAACCCCACACCCTAACCAATTTTAGAGATAAGAGGCGTGTCCCAGACTATGGCAGACTCCTTGTAGGCATTGTAAGTTGTAGTCAACAATCACATATCCTTCCTATTGAAATATAGGCATATGAATAAACAAACATTGCTTAAACAATCCTGGCTCCTTTCGTTGGATCCCTAATGATCCGATACTGACGCTCTATCCTATCAGTAACCAAACAAGATCCCATGTGTTTTTGAAGACTGATAGGATTGGGCATCAGTATCTGATCAGTGGGGGGGTCCAACAAATGGAAACCGGAGTATTACATCAGAAAAATCAGGGCTCCAGCTCTTAAAGGAGTTATCCAAGATTAGAATACATGGTTTCTTCTTCTTCTTCTTGGTAAGTAACATCACGTCCGTTGGTCACATGACTGTACTGCAGCTCAGTCCCGCTCATTTAAATTGAACTGAGCTGTAGCATTTCCATGTGGCCAATATAGGTGATGTCACTTTCAGAAAGGAAGAAAGCAACCATGTTTTCTATTCTTGGAAAACCCCTTTAAAAACTCTATACATTAATTTCCTGCCCACAAAATCATATAATGAATTATATTATCACATACAATTAAGTTGCTAACAACTAATATTACTAACATATATTAAGTATTTACACAGAACTGCCCTAGAGTGCCAAGTATAATGGATCCGATGACTGCACTGTGAGAAATCCTCTTAACAATCCTGCTTAATACTATTTAATATGAATGTGGTGGGGTTTTTTTTTTTTTGCTTTTTTTTTTTTAAAGGGGGGATGGGATTCACCTTCCCCAGCCTTATCTAATTTTTTTTTTTTTTTTTTTTTTTAAATCCGGGACAACCTTTTTGACTCTGTATCTAAAAATCATTGTTTATCTCTGTAAGAGTTTTCTATAGACTTCGGTTTTAGATTATTGGACCATTACATAATTTTGCAAAAAAAAATGTGTAGAAATATTTTTGTACCCAAAATGCACATTTGGCTAATAAAACCATATTCAAATACATGTAAAATAGATTCCACTGGATAGTCATCTAATGGAACAATAAGAAAACAGACAGTTTACACAAATAGAAGCTGTGTTTGTATACAAGGAAGTACCTACTATAGAGGTATAGAGGTAGCTTTTGCTAGGTGATTGGATTACTGCTCGGGCTGGCCTCACCTTTCCTCCCCCCCCCCCCCCTCCCCAATTTATAGGTGTAAAGGTTGTGGTGGTAATGTGAACCAGCACTAAGAGAAGGCTCCGGTTTGATTTTTCATTATAGAACCATTATTTCATTATGTTGTTTGTGAATAAAAAAAAAAAAGGACAAGAATTTTTGTGTGGTTTACTATCCTTCTGTACAATGCATTAGGCTGCCATCATGAGGACACAAAGTGCACTGCATGTAACACACGGGCTCTCTGCTGAACTCAGGATAATTACAAACCACAGCATCCCTATAATTACTAACCACAGCACCCCCATAATTACTAACAACAGCACCCCCCATAATTACTATCCATCGCACCCCCATAATTACTAGTCACAGCATTCCCATAATTAATATCCACAGCACCCCCATAATTACTATCCATCGCACCCCTGTAATTACTATCCACAGTGCCCCCATAATTACTATTCTCAGCACCCCATAATTACTATCCATCGCACCCCTGTAATTACTATCTACAGCAACCCTATAATTACTAACCACAGCACCCCTATAATTACTATCCATCGCACCCCTGTAATTACTATCCACAACCCCTATAATTACTAACTACAGCACCCCTATAATTACTATCCACAGTGCCTCCATAATTACTATTCTCAGCACCCTGAAAATTACTACCCACCGCACCCCCATAATTACTAGCCACAGTGCCCCCATAATTACTAGCCATGGCACCCCCATAATTACTACTCACAGCATCCCATAGTTAATATCCACAGCACCCCCATAATTACTATCCTCAGCAACCCCACAGTTACTATCCACAGCACCCACATAATCACTAGCCACAGAGCCCCCCATGATTACTAGTCAAAGCATCCCACAGTTACGATCCACAGCACTCCCATAATTACTATCCTCAGCACCCCCATAATTACAATCCACAGCGCCCCCATAATTACCATCCATAGCACCCCATAATTACTATCTTCAGCACCCCCATAATTACTATTCTTAGCACCCTGAAAATTACTACCCACAGCGCCCCCATAATTACTAGTCACAGCATCCCCAAAGTTAATATCCACAGCACCTCCATAATAATTATCCTTGGCACCCCCATAATTACTATCCACAGTGCCCTCATAATTACTAGCTGTGGAACCCCCATAATTACTATCCACAGCACCCACATAATTACTATCCTCCGCACCCCAAAAATTACTAGCCACAAAGCCCCCCATAATTACTATTCAAAGCATACCACAGTTACAATCCACAGTGCCCCCATAATTACTAGTCACAGCACCCACATAATTACTAGCCATGACCCCCAATTTGATTGGTTAGGTGACTACCTGCCACATACAGACACAGAATAAACACATAAATATAGATGGAAAGAAGCCATGCATGACCACCTCTCCATTCACTCTGAGCCTGGGCGCAGCAGCTAGAAACCAAAGTTGGGGGTCCGAATTATCCTAATCTATCTGCAGGACAGGGTTGATATGCTGGGTTCTGGTTACAAACTTTCTTTAAAGGGGTTGAACAGGCAAAAATAGACGACTCTTAACTTTTTTAATCAGTTGGGAGAATTGGGAAAAAAAAAATAAAAAAAAGCATACTCACTTGTCCCCAATGCTCCAATGTCCTCCCACATGTCCCGTTGCTTCTACTTTAGCGGCTTCTTTCGGGTCTCTACCAGAGACCAATCAGCGACTTTAGGGAGAGGACCCGTGATGTCATAGGTAGTGACATTGCAGGCCCTTCGCTGATTGGCCTCAACGCTCACTTGACCGTTTTTCTTGGACAACCCCTTTAAGGCTAAGCAAAACAGTCGGAAGGTGCAAGGGAGGTGGGCCCAGTTTCACAGATTTGCCTACAAACAATCAAAGGCTCCAGTTCTTTGGGATCATTGTCAGATACTATCCCATTAGCAATGACAATCATTTTCAGCTTCTGTCTGTATCACAGTCGACTGCAGGTAAATTATGCGCTGCGCCCCGCAGGCTGAATTGTATATACATAAAAAGAGGATTATCTCTGCCTTGCATTGTCTCAGGATTGTGCCCACAAAAGTAAGTTTCTGCTCCTAAGAAAAGTTCCTACACGGCACTATTATTGGGGAGGCATGTTGGACCTGCCTGACAGATTCCCTTATAAGAGTAATACCATCTGAAACCCTAGCAGTACGATAATTTTTGTATTCCTTTTTCTGCAATCTGACAACGTTGTGACCTTTTGAATTCAAAATGCAATCAAAACTACTCTAAAAATTTCCATCTGAAGCTTATATAATATGTCAATAGCAACCAACTTGAATTCATACAGGTTACTCTTTATCGTGTAAAAACAATGTTATTTTTGCAGTCTTGAGACTAAACACATCCTTCTTCAGCGATCTTAAAGACTTTATTCCATAAGTCACTTAACTGGTCTGAAACCTGCTTAACCTCTACATCACCCAAGAGGAAGTAGTTCTGACAACCCTGTACCATCCGCAAGGCAGAACCATTCACATTCACACGTTTAAGAGACACTTAAAGATGTTTATACTGTATAAGTAGTCATGTCTTCTAGGTCTCCAAATATCTAGATACAATGGCAGAGGATCATAGTCTCTCCTGTCCTTATTCTAATTCTAGAAGCTGAGGGCAATGATTCCTGTGACGGTGTTTAGTGTTTTGTTTTGTTTTTTAATGTAAGGGATATCCCCATCCTTCTATATATTTATGGCTGTATCCACAGTATGTGACTCCATTCAACATTCACTTGTACAGGAATTGAGAAAATAGCCTACATGTCGGGTTTTTCTGTCCGCTTAAAAAGTTGGACATCTTTGGGAACGGACAGTTAAGGACAGACACAGACAGTAAAAGAACGCACCCGATCTCCATTTAAATCTATGCAAAATGTCAGGCACAGCTAGTGTCCGCTGCCAATGCCTGCACAAGATTTTGAACGGACATTAGCAGCGGACACTAGCTGTCAGACACCGACTGTAGTGTGAACGCTCCCTAACTGGTATCAATCCATATTGTCATGTATTATTTTAAGAAATGGGTGATTTAAAGGGGTCTTCTATCTCTAAATAGAGTTTTCGTACTGATGACCTATCTACAGGATAAGTCATCAGTATGTGATCTGTGAAGGTCTGACACCCAGACACTGCAGAGATCATCTGTGCTGACAGCCTCCGGGTGCCAGAAGCTGGTGCAGTGAACAGGAAACGCACACAGGCTGCTACTAGAGATGAGCGAACAGTAAAATATTCGATATTCGTTTCGAATAGCCGCTCAATATTTGACTATTCGATCAAATATCGAACCCCATTATAGTCTATGGGGAAAAATGCTTTGCTACAGGGGATCCCACCATTCGACTCAGGAGGGTCACCAAGTCCACTATGACACCCCAGGAAATGATACCAACACCCTGGAAAGCACCTGGGACAGCAGGGAAGCATGTCTGGGGGCACCAAGTACCTTTATTATGTCGGGATCCCTGTCAGCTTGCAATATGCCGGAGCTGACTTTTTCCCATAGGAATGCATTGACCAGCGTTGATCCAGTGTACAGCATTCGGCCAATCAACGCTGGTTCTGCCGGAGGAGGCGGCGTCTAAGATCCGTCCACAGCAGTTTCCATTCTGGTCTGAATTTAAACTCTGCTTCCTCCGGCAGAACCAGCGTTGATTGGCCGAATGCTGTCCTCTGTATGGCATTCGGCCAATCAATGCTGGTCAATGCATTCCTATGGCGAGATAAAGCAGAGCTAGCCGTGCGCTCAGCTCGGCTGCTCCGGACACCGGAAATGAAGCAGAGCTCAGCTCTGCTACACCTAACAGTCCCTCCAACTACTCCTCCTGTCACACAAACAGCTCTGCACTACTGCCAACCATCCCTCCAGCTACTCCTCCTGTCACACACACACACAGCTCTGCACTACTGCCAACCATCCCTCCAGCTACTCCTCCTGTCACAAACACAGCTATGCACTACTGCCAACCATCCCTCCAGCTACTCCTCCTGTCACAAACACAGCTATGCACTACTGCCAACCATCCCTCCAGCTACTCCTCCTGTCACACACACAGCTCTGCCCTAGTGCCAACCATGCCTCCAGCTACTCCTCCTGTCACACACACAGCTCTGCCCTATTGCCAACCATGCCTCCATCTTCTCCTCCTGTCACACACACAGCTCTGCACTACACCCAACCATCCCTCCAGCTACTCCTCCTGTCACACACACAGCTCTGCACTACACCCAACCATCCCTCCATCTACTCCCCCTGTCACACACACAGCTCTGCACTACACCCAACCATCCCTCCATCTACTCCTCCTGTCACACACACAGCTGTGCACTACACCCAACCATACCTCCAGCTACTCCTCCTGTCACACACACAGCTCTGCACTACTGCCAACCATCCCTCCAGCTACTCCTCCTGTCACACACACAGCTCTGCACTACACCAAACCATCCCTCCAGCTACTCCTCCTGTCACACACATCTCTGGTGTAACAGAGCTCAGTGCACACTCAGCTCTGCTACATCTCTGGTGTACTGGCAAGGTTAGCTAGGGATTACCTTTAGGGGGGAATGTTACTCACCCAGCTCTTTGGGGCTCCATCTCGTCGTGATCCCTGTCAGCTTGCGATATGCGCGAGCTGACTTTTTCCCATCGGAATGCATTGACCAGCGTTGATTGGCCGAATGCCATACAGAGGACAGCATTCGGACAATCAATGCTGGTTCTGCCGGAGGAGGCGGAGTTTACGATCGGTCCACAGCAGTTTCCATTCCATTCCAGTTAGTTATGGTTTTGTTATATAAAATGCACCCTAAATTATTTGTGAATCGTCCCATTTGCCACAACTTCACATTTTATATTAGACATGACAAAAATTGAAAACAACATGGAAGTGGGCCTGGCCAATGATGTAGGTGGGTTGTTCACAGACAATGAGATGTGGAACGTGGTGACAGACACTGGACACAAAGGGATGTGGTGACAGACATTGTGCAGTGTGCAGGACACAGTCACAGACAATCAGGACTTGACTTGGTGACAGACACTTTGTGGGGTGTGAGACACAGACACTCCGGACTAGACATGGACCAGCATTGCATGGGATGCAGGACACCGTCACTGGCACTCTGGACTGGCCGGCCACAGACACAGCGTTGGGTGCGGGACACAGTCGCTAATACTCTGAACTGGACATGGTCGCAAGCACTGCGTGATTGTCGGGTTGCAGTCACAGACACTCTGGCCTGTGCTTCTTCTCAGACACTGCACGGAGAGTGGGACACGGTCACAGAAACTCAGAACTGGAAATGGTCGCAAGCACTGCGTGATTGTCGGGTTGCAGTCACAGACGCTCTGGCCTGAACTTCTTCTCAGACACTGCACGGAGAGTGGGACACGGTCACAGAAACTCTGGACTGGACTTGGTCGCAGGCACTGCACGAGGTGCGGGATAGTCAGACTCTCTGCACTGGACTTGGTCAAAGAATCTCTGCATTGGACTTGGTCACTGACACTTTACAGGGTGTAGTGGGGTACAGACATTACATGGGGTGCAGGTCACAGTAATACACTGCACATGGAAACAGACAGAAAGTTGTGTTTTCTTTAAACTGAACTGTCACCACGTTCAGTGTCGGACTAGGGTGTCTAGGGCCCACCAGTGGAATTATTTCTAGGGGCCCACCATTAGGATCCCTGCAAACCAACGATACCAAGACAGGGCGGTTGAAGGTAATAACATATCAGGAGCCATGCTTCTCACCCGCCATACAATGTGCAACAATGCACTACCTAAACCTATTGCTATACACTGTATGGAAAGTGAAAAGTGTGGCTCCTAGAAATGTTACCATTACCTATAGTCGCGCTGTCCTGGAAGAGCTGATCTGCAGATGTCCTGGCTGTTGTATCATCACAGATGTAATATTGAAGGTCTATCCCAAGGACAGACCATCAATATTACAAAGATGGATAAACCCTTTAAAGATTTGTCCAGGAATTGGATCAACCCATGTGCCTGGTGGGAGGTTTAAAATAAAAAAATAAATAAAAAACGCCTTCACCTGTTCCTGTTCCTTCGTTGTCCGCTGCCAGTGTCTATTCAGTCTTGTGCCGGTGCCTCCATGCTGGGAGTCCTGCACCTCATGGGACCACTGAAACCAATTAGATATAGGATTTCCAGAAATGAGACCTAACAGACACAGGCGAGGACAACGGAGTGCTGGGGACAAAAGCTCAATGAAAAACACTGTGGAAAAAATATATTGAGATTCACTGCAATTTTTTCCCACAATGTTTTTTTAGCTGCATCTCGCTGTTGCGCCTAATCTTTAAAGAAGACCTATCACCATCTGGGGCACATGAGGTTTAATACACCGCTAGAAAGCCAACAGTGCGCTGGATTCAGCGCACTATTGACTTTCACGTTCTGTGCCCGTACGGTAGATCTTCATCGTCAGAAGAGCGTTCTGACAGTCAGTCAGGAACGGCCTTCCTTACGGTAGCGTCTATAGCGCTGTACTGTGAAAGGGGTCGTTGCTTACCAGCCAGCAATGACGCTGAGCGCCTATAGTGCTCTCACAGTACAGCGCTACAGGCGCTGCTGTGAGGAAGGGCGTTCCAGACTGACTGTCAGAAACGCCTTTCTGACAGTGAAGAGCTACGGTACCGGCACCGATAGCTCTTCACCGAGGCACAAAATGGGAAAGCCGAAAGTGCGCTGAAATCATCGCACTGTCAGCTCTCTAGCAGTGTATTAAACCGCATGTGTCCCAGGAGGTGAAAGGTCCTCTTTACCATCTCAATATACTTTACATTACACTATAAGGATAAGGCCTAACGCAGCGTCCCGAGGCAAAAAAGCGCTGCGGGAAAACCACCGGTGCCGACACATCAGTTTTTCCTGCAGCGCTTTTTGCAGAAACTCCACAGAGGTTTCCTCCAAGGACTTTCTGCTTCCTTTATATCTATAGGGGCACTGTAGGTGTTTCTGTAGGTATAAATGACATGCTGCAATTTCCAAAAACTGCAACAGTTACCTACACACTCATACATATACGTATTAAAGGGGATGTCCAGGCTTAATTATTTTTATGGCGTATCCTCAGGGTAGGCCATAAATACCTGATCAGTAGGGGGTTGATACACGGCCCCATCAGCTGTACGGAACCACTTCTGGCGCTCGTTTTGTACACAACACAGGACTGGAAGCAGAAAGCTTCATCCACTGTATAGTTGCCTGGCAGATTCACTGCAGCTCAGCTCCCACTGACTTCAATAAGTGCCGAGATGCAGAGAAGGTGCCAGTTTATATACAGTGGACAGAGCTTTCTGCTTCTGGCCCCGTATTGTGTACAGGACTGGTGCCAGAAGTGGCTCCATACAGCTGATCGGTCCATGTGTTTACCATGCAGTGTCCACATGATTCGTGTGGTGAGAAAAGTGCTGCAAGCACTACTTTTCTCTCTGTGTGATTCGTGTGGACATCGCGTGAAAAACACAAGGACCCCATTATTGTCTATGGGGTCCGTGTGGTTTCATTGCTCACCGCTTTTTAATGCGTATAGGTATCTGTTCCGGGGGACCCCAAGCGGACTTCCCGAAAAGGAATACCGAACGCAGATGTGAACTGTGCCTAATATATATAACATACATTTACACACATAGATTCATATACAATATACATACATACACATACACACACCTATCCAGCGCCGCACCTCCCATGAGGCGACCTGAAGCGACCGCTTCAGGCGGCGCTATGCCAGGTCCCCAGGGAGGGCGGCATTTTTGCTTACCTAAGCCAGTCCAGGACAAGCTGTCCCGGACTGGCTTAGCACCGAGCGGTGGATTGGGGAGGCCACCGGACCACGCTGCTCCAGCAGCCTCCCCTCACGCTCAAGCAGAGAGCAGGTCCTCTCCGTACCTGCAAACACTGCTAAGCCCCGCCCCCTCCACTTAGCCCCGCCCCCTCCTGGGGGGGGGGGCTGTCTGTCGTTCGCCTCGGGCGGCGAAAGGGGCAGGTTCACCCCTGCACCTATCTATAAACATACAGGACTTACACAGTATATCAGACACTTTACACAAATATACACACATTAAATATACATATTTTACCCCAAAAAATGTACTTACATTTGGCTGGGTGCACTGGGTATGGAGCCTCATGTGCAGCTCCATCCTGTCTGGCTGTGGTGAAAGCTCTTCATTAACAGCAGCCAGCAGACTTCCCCCTGCACACTCCGATCTGTGTGGGGGAGGGGCAGCACAGCTCTTGCTAGTGACGGCAGTGTGCAGGGAGCAGACACACTCCCAGCGATTGGTACAGGGGCCCATTTAGGGACGGTCAGGAGCCCGATCGGGCCCCTGACAAGTGCAAGTGTCACGGAGCAAAGGTATACGTCTTCCTCCGGATGGTCTTTTGAATCAACACGGACGCAAGAGGTCGGGAGACAACAGCAATTTATTGTAATCCACAAAGTTAGTAGCCGGCAGCGGTCACATCAACCGTAATAACAATAAGTCCACAGAAGTCACAATCCAATGATAACTTTGGTTCCTTGGTCCTGTAACTATATCCTGGCTCTCTGCAGAGCTGTGCACAGGCCGGCTAACACATACTAACTCCAGCTACAACTATATACTAAAACTGTTACACCTATATCTGTGGGTGGGAAGGGCTGAGTCACAGATCCTTCCCCCCTCACCTATACCAAGGAGAGCAGACTCCCTGTCTACTATGGACAATGCACCATCCAACATCTTCTTGGAGACACTGATCAGATTATCTCCACCCATTGTCCTCACTGGTCCTCACTAGTTAGAGGTATTTGCATACAATGTGCTAACACACTAGACCCGAATCAGCCAACTACACACTGATATTTACAACAGGTTAGAGAATACATTCCACATGAAATATATATTACACATTGCCTATTGCCGGACTCTAACCATCCCGTGACAACCCCTCCCCCTCTCAAAACATGTGCATGACACAATTGGCCTACACAGGTAAATTGGGGAATGCACATCAGTCTCTATAGCTCATATGTCCTCCTGCCGGGATAACCCATCTGCGTTCTGGTGTTGGTTCCCTCGGCGGTACTGAATGGTAAAGTTGTAGGTTTGAAGGGCTGGCATCTGGCAGAAAATCCGGTCGATCCATGTTGGCGTCTCTCTGAGCTTGGCTTCTGGTCACTGCTCCCACAAAGTGGCACTGTAGATTTCCAACATCGTTGCCTAACAGAACATCGGCCGGCAGCCCGCTCATCACACCAATTGTGCATCGTTTTGGTCCATAACCATAGTCGAGTTCCACGGTAGCTTTAGGAATACGTCTTTGAGTACCCCCTGCCAACTTGATAGAAATGCCAGGGCCCTCCTCTAGGGCCTCGGGTCGCACAACTCGGGGGTCCGCTACCGTTAGGAAAGCTCCCGAGTCCCGGAATCCAACAACTGTTCGGCCATCCAGTAGGACCTCCTGCAAGTGCTTCCTCTGAAGGTTTGCGGGATGTGTGGCGGAAGGCTGAATCCCATAGACCCCTGGAGGTGGAACAGATGGGTCATTCATGGAGTCATCTGGAAATGGGGCCAAACTTTCTGTCCTAGGGGTGGTTCCCAGGTAGTGAATAGGCCGGGATGCCACGGTGGCCCGTGCCCCCATGTTAGCAGGGCAACTAGCTTGCAAATGTCCAGGCCGCCCGCACCCAAAACATCTGCGCTCTAGCATTCTTCCAGTGGGTCGTTGTCTAGGGACAGGGTTGTTCATAGCTGGAGGCCGATGGGCTGGGGCAGGGGTAGAGGGGGAATTGTAATCCTGAGGCCGGACACGAAAGGTGGGTGGCTGGCTGAAGGGTGTCTGGCGGACTGTGGTAGTTTTCCGCTCCTCTGCAAACAACCTCTTCCACTGCGGCTTGATGGTCAGGCCCTCATCTGCAAGAGAAGCAGCTTGCTCAACTGTGGCTGGGTTCCGTTCCAGCACCCACTCACGGATCTCAGCGGGGCACTGGGAAAAGAACTGTTCCTTAAGTATGACTTGGAGGATCTTATCGACTGTGACAGCCTCCTCTCCTTCTAGCCAGCGCTTGCATGCTTGCTTCAACTTGTGGGCGAACATGTGGAAGGAGCTTCCCCCATTGTAAGACAAAGAGCGGAACTGAACTCGGTAGGTCTCTGGAGTGACTGCATAATACTTCTGCACCGCTCTTTTAATGGCCTCATAGTCCCGCTGATCACTAGGGTCCATAGCTCTGAGAGCTTCCGCAGCCCCATCTCGTAGGTGCCCCACCAGATACCGGACCCAATCCTTCTCTGGGACTTCCATCAGGTGGCACTGGTGTTCGAAGTCCTGAAAATATCCATCAACATCCCCAGCCGCTTCATCAAAGGTCTTGAAGTGTTTATGGGAGACATATGGTGGTTCTCTCACTGTTGGGCTGGGGGTCGGCGTTTGATTATAATTCCTCGTAGTTATCTCAGCCATTCGCCTTTCATGCGCCATTCTTTCCTTTTCATGCGCCATTCTCTGTTCCTCCTTCTCCGTTTCCTGAGCCCTCTGTAATGCTCTACTCCTTTGCTCTGCAGTTGCTCCTAGCCCCAGCACTGCCAATTCCTCCTCATACAAAACAACCCATCTGCTCTTTTGGGTCTGTACCTGCCACTCCCGTATCTCTCCAGTCTCCTGGGGGCAGCCCTCCTCATGGTCGCTTTGCAGGGTCATCTCCTCCAGTGCCTCGATCAGTTGATCTTTCGTTCTTCCCTGGTAACTCAGGTTTAGTTCCCGGGCCCTTACTTGTAGACTTGCCATAGTCCAGTTCCTGTATTCTGAGGTTGTGGCTCCATTAATCGCTGAGCTGCTGTAGTCCATCTCGCTGTCCGCTGTTGATCCCACCGCTGCCACCAGTTGTCACGGAGCAAAGGTATACGTCTTCCTCCGGATGGTCTTTTGAATCAACACGGACGCAAGAGGTCGGGAGACAACAGCAATTTATTGTAATCCACAAAGTTAGTAGCCGGCAGCGGTCACATCAACCGTAATAACAATAAGTCCACAGAAGTCACAATCCAATGATAACTTTGGTTCCTTGGTCCTGTAACTATATCCTGGCTCTCTGCAGAGCTGTGCACAGGCCGGCTAACACATACTAACTCCAGCTACAACTATATACTAAAACTGTTACACCTATATCTGTGGGTGGGAAGGGCTGAGTCACAGATCCTTCCCCCCTCACCTATACCAAGGAGAGCAGACTCCCTGTCTACTATGGACAATGCACCATCCAACATCTTCTTGGAGACACTGATCAGATTATCTCCACCCATTGTCCTCACTGGTCCTCACTAGTTAGAGGTATTTGCATACAATGTGCTAACACACTAGACCCGAATCAGCCAACTACACACTGATATTTACAACAGGTTAGAGAATACATTCCACATGAAATATATATTACACATTGCCTATTGCCGGACTCTAACCATCCCGTGACAGCAAGATTAAATAAAACTAATAGTCAGGCTGGGGCCCACCGGGGAATTCCCCGGCAGGCCAGTCCGACCCTGACCACGTTCCACGTCTCATTGTCTGTGAACAACCCACCTACATTAGCCAGGCCCACTTCCATGTTATTTTCAATTTTTGTCACGTGTAATATAAAATGTGAAGTTGTGGCAAATGGGACGATTCACAAATAATTTAGGGTACATTTTATACTGTATAACAAAACCTGGAATGGAATGGAAACTGCTGCAGACCGATCTTAGACTCCGCCTCCTCCAGCAGAACCAGCATTGATTGGCCGAATGCTGTCCTCTGTATGGCATTCGGCCAAACAACGCTGGTCAATGCATTCCTATGGGAAAAGTCAGCTCGCGCATATCGCAAGCTGACAGGGATCCCGACGAGATGGAGCCCCAAAGAGCTGGGTGAGTAACATTCCCCCCTCAAGGTAATCCCTAGCTAACCCTTCCAGTACACCAGAGATGTAGCAGAGCTGAGTGTGCGCTGAGCTCTGTTACACCAGAGATGTGTGTGACAGGAGGAGTAGCTGGAGGGATGGTCGGCAGTAGGGCAGAGCTGTGTGTATGACAGGAGGAGTAGCTGGAGGGATGCTCGGCAGTAGGGCAGAGCTGTGTGTGTGACAGGAGGAGTAGCTGGAGGGATGCTCGGCAGTAGGGCAGAGCTGTGTGTGTGACAGGAGGAGTAGCTGGAGGGATGCTCGACAGTAGGGCAGACTGTGTGTGTGACAGGAGGAGTAGCTGGAGGGATGCTCGGCAGTAGGGAAGAGCTGTGTGTCTGACAGGAGGAGTAGCTGGAGGGATGCTCGGCAGTAGGGCAGAGCTGTGTGTGTGACAGGAGGAGTAGCTGGAGGGATGCTCAGCAGTAGGGCAGAGCTGTGTGTGTGACAGGTGGAGTAGCTGGAGGGATGCTCAGCAGTAGGGTTAGAGCTGTGTGCATGACAGGAGGAGTAGATGGAGGGATGGTCGGCAGTAGGGCAGAGCTGTGTGTGTGACAGGAGGAGTAGCTGGAGGGATGCTCGGCAGTAGGGCAGAGCTGTGTGTGTGACAGGAGGAGTAGCTGGAGGAATGCTCGGCAGTAGTGCAGAGCTGTGAGTGTGACAGGAGGAGTAGCGGGAGGCATGTTTGGGTGTAGTGCAGAGCTGTGTGTGTGACAGGAGGAGTAGCTGGAGGGATGGTTGGGTGTAGTGCAGAGCTGTGTGTGTGACAGGAGGAGTAGCTGGAGGGATGGTTGGGTGTAGTGCAGAGCTGTGTGTGTGACAGGAGGAGTAGCTGGAGGAATGCTCGGCAGTAGTGCAGAGCTGTGAGTGTGACAGGAGGAGTAGCGGGAGGCATGTTTGGGTGTAGTGCAGAGCTGTGTGTGTGACAGGAGGAGTAGCTGGAGGGATGGTTGGGTGTAGTGCAGAGCTGTGTGTGTGACAGGAGGAGTAGTTGGAGGGATGGTTGGGTGTAGCAGAGCTGAGCTCTGCTTCATCTCCGGTGTTCGGAGTAGCCAAACTGAGCGCACGGCTAGCTCTGCTTCATCTCGCCATAGGAATGCATTGACCAGTGTTGATTGGCCGAATGCCATACAGAGGACAGCATTCAGCCAGTCAACGCTGGTCAATGCATTCCTATGGGAAAACGACAGCTCCAGCATATCGCAAGCTGACAGGGATCCCGACGAAATGGAGCCCCAAAGAGCTGGGTGAGTAACATTCCCCCCTAAATAAAGGTAATACCTAGTTAACCCTGCCTGTAGATCTGTCCCTTTCTTACAGTCACATAGTTCACAGTCCCAAATTAAACGAATGTTAAACCCGCTATTCGTCTAAATTGGAGGTTACCTGATTCCGGCCGCCAATTCCTTTTTCCGATTTTTTTTCGATGCCTCTGTTGTCGTAGTTCCTGTCCCACCTCCCTTGCACAGTGATTGGTGCAAAAAAAGTGCCAGGGAAGGTGGGAGGGGATACAAATTTTTAAGGCGTTTTTCTTGTGGTGTTCGATTGGAATCGAACAACTCGAATGGCCTGATATTTGATCGAATATGTACTCAATCGAACGGTGTTCGCTCATCTCTAGCTGCTACTTTTCAAGTAATAGAAGTGGTGCTGCATTTCCCTGGAACCACCACTATACAGTGCATGGGGCTGTTGCACCGCTCCTATTTCTTGCCCACACTTCCTCTCCACTATAGCATCTCCTAAGAGCCTAGAGACTGCTGGAACAGACACTCACAGATCACATACTGATAACCTATGCTGTGAATAGGTTATCGCTATGAAAACTCCATTTGGGGCTGGAAATTCCCTTTAATGAATTTTATTTTATATAAAGAGATGAAGATTGTATCATACATAACTATACAATGCACTATTGCCCTCTAGTATTACTACAAGTGTAATAAACTGCAAGTATTTGAAAGAAAAGACAACTAAATGAATGGATTACCTGATTGTAGACACACAAGAGTCCTGCTCCAATGTCTTCAGTTGATATTGCAGCCAAGCTGAAGAAGAAGACGGCAGCTCCTAGAATAAAATACAAGGATATCTGTAGTACACCCGTACAATGAGAAAACTATGTGCCACATGTGTGAAAAATATGATACAGTACATCATGACATGACCAGCTACTTTTATCTTTACCTCTATAAGGCTAGGATCAGCATTGGCTATCCGTTGTCCTACTTCGTTGGTGGATCAGAACAATGGATTAACGGACCTCTAAAGTAATGGTTACATGCCAAACGCGATAGACCTCACTCAGTATGATGGGGTCCATTGGGTGTCTGTTGTTTTAAAACTGAAAGCAGTGGACGTGTGTTTTTCATCTGCTGATTTCAGGTGGACCTTACGACAGAGTCTCCAGCCCAAAAGTGAATGTAGTTTAACTTTGTTTTCATTTGGCTTAAACAGGCTTCATATTGTCCCTGTACACATCCACCGTACATGTACAGCAGGTATCACCAGAGGGTTTTCCTGCCACAAACTTTTATCACCTATATACAACCTGGGCATCACCATTCACAGGAACAGAGGTCCCTGAGTCCCCTATGTAAACAGAGTGGTGCATATGCATGACCACTGCTCCATTCACTACTATGGGGGCCAATAGTGCCCAGCCAGTCTTATATAAGAGAAGACAGATCCCTGCATGTGCACTACTGCTCCAGGAATATAAATGGGAAATAGTGGGGCATCCCAGCTACTAGACTCCCAGAGAAACCCTTTAAAATATCCCTATGTAATAAATACATTTGCATCAATAAATTATTATAATCCAATAAGTGCCTGCCTGGTTTCTAATTACATATTAGACTCTAACTTGTATAATATATCATGAACCCATGGAACATCTGTATAGATATCCGTTTTTTTCCATAAGACTGCTTTCAGACAACGATAATGTAGATCAGCGGCATCTATATTTCCACAATCATACATCCAGATCTCTCCCAGTTCTATTGAGCTGCACCTTGATGACTGTACACGCCCTGGCAGAGTGAAAATCGTCATCCAGAGCTGGACTAATCCTGGTCTCCATCTCAGAAAATGTGCCCTGGACACTGTGCTTTAATCCCAGCAACATTAAGTAGGGGGCCTTCACACGATGTAACGCTGCGCTCATTCTGATCGTAAAAACACGTTCAGAATGAGCGCGTAAAAAGCAGCTCCCATTGACTTGAATGGGAGCCGGCATACGTGCACTCCCCATTGAAATCAATGGGAGGCTTTTTTCCCTATGCTTTCAATGTATTACGCGTGTAATACAAAATCTGTAACACTATGTATAACTTATGTACATAGTACAAATAGTGTTTTATGAGGCAGAGGGAACTATTACATCTGCACCCTCTACACAGGGAAGTAAGCGGGAGACTATCATGATTATTGGGAAGTAATGGGCTTGCGCTGTGAACTGGTGAGTGGAGACAAGGGCGAGAACACATCTACAATGAACTAGAAGACTGCATTCACACGGTGCTGAATGGTGTGGTGGAGATCATCATGAATAGAGATGAGCGAGTACTGTTCGGATCAGTTCGAACAGCATGCTCCATAGAAATTCCATTCATTTCTATGCGAGCGTGCTGTTTGGATCGGCTGATCTGAACAGTACTCGCTCATCTCTAATCATGAATTTTGTTACCATTTTAAACCCCTTGCAGATGACCATATGAATGGTCAGTGTGCTGTCTGGGTTTCTTCCCGGATAGCACAGTGACCCATTCATTTCTTTATTTTTTTGTCCCTTATCAGTAGGTCTTTGAGGTGTGGGAGGAAACCCACGGAAACATGGGGAGAACATACAAACTGCTTGCAGATGCTGTGCTTGGTTGGATTTGAAACCAGGACTCCAGCGCTGCAAGCTAACCACTGAGCCGCCACGCTGCCCTTCACCCCTTCATTTCTATGGACCCATACACATGACCGGGAATTACATGGTCCCATGCGCGGGCCAACAGTCCTGGTGGCAAAATATGGAACAGGTCCTATTCCTGTGCGATTTTGCAGCTGTTCTTCCATTGGCTTATATTCATTATATGAAAGGGGCCACAGAAGCATGGCCGGTGCACGGGTGGCACATGGATGATATCCATGTGCAACCAGCTTATTTGTGACCTTACTACCGAAAACCCATTACTGCAATCATGGCAAAAAGTACATGTAGTTACCTACAATTTTTGTATGCCCTACTGGAGGAATATGGGGTGTCTAGGACAAGTCCTATGAATGCCACCCATGCCATTTGATGATGGCCAGTGGTGACCCCATGGTTGTCTTCAAGGGGCCTTAGTAAATAGCCTGACTGGAGCAGGGACTGAGAGATTTATGGTGAGGTTGCTGCTTCCTCATAAATCTGTGAAGGTCCCGGCGCCAGAATAGAAATCTAAACCAGTTCCTACTAGAGATGAGCGAGTACTGTTCGGATCAGCCGATCCGAACAGCACACTCGCATAGAAAAGAATGGACGTAGCCGGCACGCGAGGGGTTAAGCGGCCGGCCGCCATCAAAGCGGAAGTACCAGGTGCATCCATTCATTTCTATGGAGCGTGCTGTTTGGATCGGCTGATCCGAACACTACTCGCTCATCTCCTACCAGTTCACGCCTTTTGGCGTGAGTTTTAGTAAATCAGCTGGACTGAGGCGTCCCCACAACACCAACATTCGCAGAGGCAAGAATTGGTGCGTGAGGTATACATTTGGCGCAAGAAATGGCTGTGCGCAAAACATGCGCCTCAATATCGTGGCTAAGGTGCAGAATCCAGCCAAAAACCATACAAACCAGGAGATATGCGCCATTTTTAGCCGACACCAGATTTGTGAAACCCTAGTTTACAGTGTGGGCACTAAATACTGATGTGTCCCAGGTGTACCCCAACCACATTGTACATGGGGGAAACTTATCAATTCCTCTACCACGGTTTTCTGGTGTAGAGAGGAATATCACGGGGCAGTTTTGGCTCTTTCTTGCACCAAATGTGCGCCACAAACTCCATTTTGTGCCTCATTCGCCATATTGTGTGAATGTGGGTGGAGTGGGGTGGAAAGCTGAGAGGGCAGGGGCACACTGACCGGACATATATTGTAATGGAAAACTCTGCCAGTCTACAACCAATGCCACTATACAGATTGTATTATATATATATATATATATAACCTATACCTGGTCCTTCTCATCTCACTGTATCTAGAGACAGAGGAAATGTTTCAAGTCTCACCTCATCCCCATCACCTAATGCCCCAGGTGTTGTGTGAGGAGAACGTGACTGACAGGAAAGCCCGCCAAATCTGACTGGATAATTGACATGAAGACGATGTAACTATATACACCTAATACTATAAATAAATACATATAATAATAATAATAATAATAATATTATAATACACACACAATAGTATAATAGAAAGCAGCACAGCACAGGGAATGCCCCTCAGCCTCACACTACATCGTGCACTGTATATACACCTTGTAGGCTCCGGCGTTGCACTCTTATGTATGAGGAGTGCACTGACACCCCCTCTAGGTTTTGGGCCGGGTCACGTGTCCTCTCCTCCGCACACACCCTCGGAGGACTCCCGGGAGGTCTGAGCTCCTCGGCAGTGTCTTGTGCAGCAGTCTCCGCCCTGGCTGACAGGATCCCGGCTCCGGAGTGCGGACAGCGGCGGACCCTGAAGCGGCGGTAACTTATTCTATGGTTATTATTATTATTCTCCCCCAGATCTGCTGCCATCTCCTTCCAGCCATTGTAACAGGCGGAGGGAAGAGATGATTCAGGGCTCAGACTTTCCCGTAACTTTCTCTGGCTTTGCTATTATTGCTGCAGTCTGGAGATGTGGAGGCTGAGGCTTGTGGTGGGATTGTGTTATGTGGTGTCATGTCTGCTCTGGTGGAAAGTTATCAGATATGGAGGTTATTTAGTCTTGTAGAAGAGGGGTATGTGCATTATATTACGTTATTGTGTCCTCAGGAGGTTATTTAGTATCATAAGGAGATTATTTTGCATTATATAGAAGTTATTTAGTATAAGGAGATTATGCCTTCTATAGAAGTTACTTTGTATCATAAGGAGGTTATTTTGCATTATAAGCCTATGTTCACATCAGCGCCAGGTACCTGTCCTGCTCGGATCCATTACAAATCACTGGACCAAAAATACTGCAAGTCCAACTTTTTGATCCTGTGATCACATTAGTCAGTGTTGTCCCTCCGACTCTGTTAGTGTCCGTTTTTCCAAACCAAAAGATCAGACTTTCCGTCGCAGATGTGATCCGAGCAGATGAAGCCATTTTGTGTCCTATTATATAGAAGTTATTTGACACTAGGTTCAGGTTTCCATCCTTCGGGTCTGAAAAGTGGAAACCATATCCGCTTAAAACGCAGAAACCCATGGACCACATAGACTATAATGATTAAATATTGCATGCAGGTCTTAAGCAAAAAAAAAAACAACACACCATGTGAACCCGGCCTTTATGGGTGACACATATTAAAGAATTGCGCTTTACCTGTTACAACCATGTTACCAAACACTCCATTGCCAAACTGTTGCAGGTTATGATACACTGGGGGGAATTTCTGAACCCATCTATATCCGTTTTCTGGTAAACATTGGTGATGAGGCGCCTCCTTGACACACACATTCCCTCTATGGTTCCTCGTCTGCCATTTTCTGCTAATATGGTTGAGCCTGACATATTCATTATAACTCCTGTCTGTTTTCTGGTGTGACTTATATAAGACTTCTATGCCAGTTCCTGACTGATGTAGACTTCTGTTCTGGTGCCCGCAATAAATGTGTTTTGGTCACCTCAACTTCCTCCCCCCAAAAAAGCAATAAAATATATGATGAAACAGAAAAAGTTACCAGCAAGAACTTCAACTTACTCGTATAAAGAAGAGCCTTTACATAACTCCATCATAACAAAAATATAAAGTTGTGGTTGTCAGAATTCCATGTCCCCAGGCAAATTGATGGGGAGGATGGGGTTGAGAAAATATGAGATGGGGAGTCAACAGCGGGCCCCCAGACTGATCAGCTGTATGGTGCCCATCCGCTAAACAATATAGGGATGGAAGCAGAAAGTGGACTTCAGTGGGAGCCGAGCTGCAATGAAGGCATCAGGCCGCTAGACAATGGATTAAAATCAGAAGATTGAAAACAGGGCTTACACTTTTGGTGAATGATCTATTAGGTGATTAATTAACAATTTTGATAATTCTGTATTATGTAATTTTCACCTAAGCTGTAGTGTAGTAATACAATGGGTAGCCCCACATGACTACAGTCATCCCATTACCATCTTACAGGCTCATTTACAATGGACTGTGCATCATTCAGTCTTGTCCATATGGGTCCTCACTACACATCAAAGCATTTTTCTTTCCTTCTTATATTTGCGTTCCATCTTATGACCCCTTCCCCATTTTCAGTCTCTTTCTAGATAACATCCTGGATAGTGTTACAAACAGGTTTCTGCTTGCTTGCTATGGGACAGCTTTGAGAAGGGAATTCTTGGCCTGGGGCGTTTCTCTGCTAACACGCACAAGTCTCAGCCCTCTTACTGTAATTTCAGAATCTATTACAATGTCTTATGCATTCAAGTCTCTCTAAGACAACGGACATACAAAGCAAACCCACTCCCTTGGATACATCATCCAGTCATGTTCACAAAAAAAAAAATCTATTATTTTTACATTTTTATTTCATTAAATATATTTTTAAACTCCATATCGTGTATAAAGATGGACAGATTTTATTTTTTTATTTTTTATTTTTTTTTTGCTGTCAGAACTGTAATAGAGTTTTAGGATATGTTCACAAAGTGGAATTTTTCCTAGTTAAAATTTGAATTCTGCATCAAATTCTATTCAATGGGAGTTATCAGGTGGAATCTTCCCAAAGCTTGAGCTTGACACTTGTTTAGATGAAAAAACTAAATAAATAAATCAGCACCTGTTTCCCATTGATATCAATGGAGGCTGCTTTCAGGTGGAATCTGGAGCTGGTTTTGAGGTAGAATCCACCGGTTTCATTGGGGACATGAACAATGTAGAGTCCGGTTAGACTATAATGGCGTCTGTTGGGTTTCCAGTGTTTTTATACTGAAATCGGCAGAAAGAAAAGTCCTCCATGCAAAACTTTTCTTTCTGCCAGTTTTTAGCGGAATCTGTGATGGAGTTTCCTACGGAGACTCCAACGCAGATGTGAACCTGACCTTAGACAAAATACTGGCTTTTTTGCTTTTACAGAATTTGCAATGAAGACTTCTAACTGAGCCTACAAGACACATGTGAACAGTGCCTAATCCAGGACTCATGCACTGTTCAGATGACCATGCTTCTTATGTCATATCTATAAGCTGTATAACAAAGCACCTGGAGTCTATACCATCCTGCTCTAGAACCATACGTGTTCTGTGTGATAACATAAGTGGATTCACATTTTAAAATGGTGTGAATAGAGCCTTATCTTTTATCTCTGCTCCCAGGACATATTCCAAATATATCCTTGGGGCCCCATGCACCCAGTATATGCAAAAGAGGTAGCGTCCTTTTGGCATAGTCCAGGCTGATAAGTGTCATCTTTCCTTTTCCCCCCCCACTGTATAGGAACATATGCTTAGCTGTGCTATTTCCTACTGATACAGACTTCTTGTCAGTGCTGCCTTCCGGCTAGGCATACTGCTGCCACATAGCTCTGTCAGATGGAAAAAACAAAACCTAATTGTCAGCATAGTGTAACCGCTGCAAAACAGGTAGGGATTGTTGTACTCCTAGACAGTGATGCAGATACCCCATCACATACAATGAACTTACATCTATACTACTAAGATAGCATACATAAGAAATAACAATCCACAGTCCTGTCTTGTAGAAATTGCGATGGATTTCACCCATTGAGTTAAATCTGCCTGTGGATTCCCATCTTTATACATGCAGAGAAAACTGAAGGTTTTTCCCCGGTTCTGCTTTGTAAATATCCACTTCCTGTAATTTTCTCTTGTTACGCTGTATCAGATCTTTGGCATTTGGTGAGTTCTTGTTCTTTGTTTTGTTTTTTTTACAACTTTGATGTTCTTGTATTTAGCTTGTTACTGTGACTACACCAGCTGTATAAATTATTCATACATTGCCCACAAAACACAAGCTGTAGGAAAATTGATGTGTGCAGACGTAGCAGAGTTAACTCGAACTTCTGCAAATGGTTAAAATGCAGCAGAGTGGTGTCTTATCACAGATGATGACAAAAACCAAGGAACCGGGGGAGTCCCCCAAACAGAATACTAAACGCAAGTGCTGGTGCAGTGAAAGCACACGGACCCCACAGACTATAATGGGGTCTGTGTCCTTACCGCCAGATCTCCGCACAAATCATGCAGACAGGAAAGTAGTTCACCATCTACTTTCCTGTCCACATGATTTGTGCGGGCAGCACACAGACCCCATTATAGTCTATGGGGTCCGTGTGGTTTTACAGAACATTGCTTGCAATTGCGTTTGTATTCCGGGGGCCCCATGCGGACTTCCCCCGGACAGAATCCAAACGCTGATGTGAACAAGGGCTTAGTTTCTCTCATCTTCTGTGATGAGATCTCAAACTGCAGCAGATTAACCAATTGCAGAAGTTCTAGTTAACTCTGTATAACTTGTCTCGGTGACTATTCCCATATAAAGGATGACATTTCATCATATGATTTATATACTAGCCAGTGCCATCTTGTATCCAGAATCTTAGGCTAGGTGAAGGTAACATTCTGAATGAGCCTTTCTTATGAGTAATAAAGACAAAGTATTTCCGATCTTTAGTATGTGCAGCATTTGCCTTATTTGTTCTGTTTTTCTCTTAACCACATTATTATCTAGTCTTCTTCCTTCAAAAGGAAACACACGTGATAGGAAATGGCATAAGATTCTGCAAATAGAAGCACAACACCATAAATGTGCTGGCATTCTCTTCAAGTTAAATTGAAATCTTGTATTTTTTTTTTTCTTTTTACAGTGACATTTTCCTACTTTTCTTGACCGAATCTTGAAACCCCAGAAGAATGACCTCCTTAATATCAGAAAACTTAAAGTTCTTTTCGCTCTTCTTCAAGAGCCGAGATGTGATGATATTCAATGGACTGGTTGCACTGGGGACAGTCGGCAGCCAGGAGTTGTTCTCTGTGGTGGCTTTCCACTGCCCTTGTTCTCCGGAGAGAAACTATTTGTATGGACTAGCGGCTATTGGCGTGCCAGCCCTCGTCTTGTTTCTTATTGGCATCATATTAAATAACCACACTTGGAATCTAGTCGCAGAATGTCGGAAGAGGGCAACGAAGAATTGTTCGATCCCTGCTACTTTCCTATTATTTGGATCCATAGCCGGGAGGGCGGCTGTAGCCCCAGTAACGTGGTCTGTTATTTCACTACTCCGGGGAGAGGCCTATGTGTGCGCCCGCAGTGAGTTTTTAAACCCCATCACGTTTCCAGGTTTCCCGCTGGATAAAGGACGAGATGACATGGCGAAATTTCCATGCAAAGACACTCCAGCAGAGCTTTTGATCTTCAAAGAAGAAGTTGTACGGAGGTTAAAGTATGAATCACAGGTAGGTTTCTACAGTCCTTAAATATGACCCATAGATATACAGTACAGTAATGTTCTAGGCTAGAGATGAGCGCGTAGTATTCGATCAAATACCTTGCTGCCATAGGAATGCGTGTAAGCGGCCGAACACCAAGGGGTTAAGCGCATCAATTCAATGCGCTTAACCCCTTGGTGTTCAGCCGCTTACACGCATTCCTATGGCAGCAAGGTATTCGATCGAATACTACTCGCTCATCTCTATTTGGAAAAATATGCTGCAAACTAGTAAGGAAGAATGGTTTCAGAAATAGGCGTTTTTGTCAATTAACTATATTAAGTAAATGAAGAAAAGAGAAATCTAAATCCCATCAATATTTGGTGTGACCTTTGCCCTTTGGAGGAGGAGTCCTGGAAGTGATGATATGACCCCCACAGAGCCCTGATCTCAACATCATCCAGTCTGTCTGGGACTACATGAAGAGACAGAAGGATTGGCGCAAGCCTACATCCACAAAAGATCTGGGCTTAGTTCTCCATGTTCTGCAGAGTTCCTTCAAAAACTGTCTGCAAGTGTACCGAGAAGAACTGATGGAAGGCAAAGGTCACACCAGATATTGGTAGGGTTTAGATTTCTCATTTCTCCATTTACTTCATTTTGTTAATTGACAAAAATAAACTATTAACACTTCTATTTCCGAAACGTTCTTACTTTGCAGTCATTTTTCCACACCAATCATTACTTTAGTTTAATATGCTAAAAGCTTTCTTGGTTCTCCCACCACTATTTAATAAACTGAAATAGGTATTTTGCCCTCTTGATGACCATTAAAGGTACATATTTGGTACAGTGTATGATTTTATGCACAAATTGGGGACATTGCTACTTTTTCCTAGCGGGGTTCATATCCAGTTTTTGCCAGAATGTATCTGAGTGGAATCATGTACAAACGTATGTGCTGCACACAGTACCAATGCTACAAGGGGCATGATGCTCTTTATCAGCTGTTCATTGTGAGACAGCACTCACTGAGTGTGTGCATGAGTCCTGCATCACAATGTCTTTGGCTATTGCCCTCAACTTGTCAAAAAAAATCATAGGATAACCTTGTTTCCCTCTAGGATGCAACCATCACAATAAATCCAAGCATGACTGAGAGTGTGACACATAGGTACAGTTGTCCCCCACCCAGTACCCAACCTCTTTATGCATTACATGGTCAGCTTTCCCATGTTGTATGCCTCCTAGATAAATTTCCCTCTGAGCGGTTTCATCGAGTGTTGGCCGTAAGGGCCTTTTTAAGTTTTGCAAACTAGTAAATTCCTGCTCTTGGGCTCTGCCAGGTGTTTCCTATGACCTATCGTAAATGCCAGCCACATGCACGGGATCAGCGTTCGAGAGGGGAAAAAACCCGATATTCTATTTTTGTCCTCTCCGTGATATGGTGCTCTGTGTGCGCACACTTAGGCATAGTACATGTTGCTTGGTGCAATGCAGATACAATTTTTCTCTATAGTATAAACTCCTTATGAAGACTTTTCACATCGTGTCTGCAGTGCACATATACCGAATGCACCAGGAAAACACCCTAGGAATATATATAATAGACTAATAGATCTCCATTATACAACAGTTCCTTGGCTTCATCCAGTATATATCGTATTTCTGCTTTTTAAGCGGAGTCCAGGGGTGAATAGTGAATGTACTTCTCCGTATTTATAGTCTTACAATTGTATTGTGTCCACACCAGAGCAGAGAAAGAGGAATCCTAAGGGCTAGCTCACACAGGGGAAGTTGGCAGCGGATTTTGACACGGAATCCGCCTCAAAATCCGCTGCCAAAAATGGCTCCCATTGACTTCATTAGGAGTTGCTCGCTTCTTTTTTTTTTGCTAGCTACTGGCCGAAAAAAGAAGCGAGCTGCCCTACCTTGCCGCGAGATGAACGAGATGGCCCGAACGCAGATGTGAACTGTCCCCATGATGTCCAGGTGTCCTAGTTGTCCTATTCACAGACAGAGATTGCCTTCAAGACATAATTCCTTTAATTGAATACTGGTATCTAAACCTAACTATTTTCCATTATCAGATTTTTTTTGTTCTGTTCTTTTAGTACATGCCATAGTAAGATCATTGCACTGTACAATATTAATATTTATTATTATTATTCTGACACAAGCTTTAATTTGCTATTAGAGAGACTTGATCATTACTCTGGCCTAACAGACTTAATAGGTGGTGACAGAAGAGAATGAAGTCCTATTGTAAATCTTTGATTTTTTTATTTTTTTTCCCCCATTCTAGTTCCTGGGCTGGATTCTAATTGCTGTGGTTGCTTCAACCATATTCCTTCTGAAGTGCTTGCACCATTGCTGTTCCCCTTTAAGTTACCACCAGGAATCCTACTGGAGTCAGTACCGCAACAATGAAAGAGAGCTCTTCAACCGCACCGCGGAAGTCCATGCCAAGGTCCTAGCAGCCAGCAACGTCAAGCAATTTTTTGGCTTTGTAGCCTTGAGTAAAGAAGAAAAGGAAATGGTTGTGGAATATGCCGTAGAAGAAGCTCAGCCAAGTCCTCAGTGGAATGAAATAACTGGACTGTACCTATATCGGGAAAACAAAGGCTTCCCCTTGTACAGTCGGCTCCACAAATGGGCCAAAAAAGTCATTGGGAATGGCACAGATTGCAAAGAAACGGCACTGCTTGCGATGTGAGGTGGTGCTTGTTTATCCTGGTGCTTGTTTATCATGGTGCAAAAGGAAAATTACCTGGCTCAGAAGATCATTGAGATTTTAGAAATGCATAATATATGACTATAACATTTGGAACTAAACAGCACTAAAAAAAACAACAACTTTTTAACCAGTGCCTTGCAAAAAGTCAGACTAAGAAAGGTCCATACAAGGAGGTCAAGATGTTTCATAATTGTATACAGTCTTGCCCAAATGTCATATCTTATACAGGGATTGTTTTACGCACAAGCATGTATATGCTACTATTGGCCATAACTCAAAGAAAATATCCCAGGGAATTTATTAATCAATGTATCAATTCAATTATATGCAACCACTTTCTTAAATTTGCCGTCTGCTATTGTATACATTCTACCCTGCCATTTATTTTCAGCTAGTATCTAGTTTAGACATCACTCTTAATGGGTACCTCCAATTATAAAATCACTTTTCATAAATTAATGGTACAGGTGAATAAAAGAAACTTTGTAATTTATCTTCTCCATTTATCAGGCTGAGATACGTTTTACATAGAAGTCTATGGAGAAGGAATGAAGAGAATGGTGGAAAGTACACACACATAACTTCAGCTGCTAAACTCTGCCACACTGTGAGCGAGAGAGCTTTACTGACACTTCTGTAACAAAATAAGACTTTCTTACTATACAGAACAAGGGAATAAATCAATAACCAGTCTCCTCCCCTTCCCCTCTCCATAGACTTCTGTGTATGATCTGGGTATAGAGATCGACTCCATATAAATAAACACTCTGAGTGAAGATGAGGATGGAGAAATTTCTTATATTCACCAGGAATAGAAGTAGTTTTATAATTGGGGTTATGCCTTGAATGCTTTGAATGGACACGTTGAGCTGAGGGGTGAGGGGTGAAGTTTGGGGGCTGATCAGTTTCTTTCTCCTATTCCTAGGGCTTTATGATCTAGATCTCAATAGGAGCCCTATAGGTCGGCTGTATGTGGTTGAAAAAACACCCTATGGAAAACGTATACCCCATGTTATGCCTAGTGCTAGGCCTTCCAGTGTGATGCATTATTTAGGGATTGGAAGGACAGAATATGATCACGTTTCTTTTGGCCCTACACTAGATATATCGGGGTATTAGTTTTCTTTGAATTGTTTCCGATGTAAAAAAAAAAATCTCTGTTTTTAATTTATTAAATTTTTGTTATTTTTGCATTTTGTTGCTGCTGGGCTGGGACCTTGAACAATATTGCAAGTCATAACTGTTCAACAGATGGCTTCTGTAACTGGGACCGGCGTCTGAAACCAGCACAGTGATGGGTTGTCTCATCGACAGATGCTGACTGCAGATCTTTCAGCACATTGTTCTCAAGCGATATCTCACATATTTCTATCTCTTGAATATGCATTTATGTACAAGACTCAGGAACTGTATTTTTTTTTTTTTGTGCATGTACCTTTTTATAATTAAATTTTGCATATTTTCACATAAAAGCTTATATAGTTTCTTTGACTTTTAGTGTGTATGTACTGTTGAGCTGATCACGTGTGTTGTTGTTTTTCTATTAGGCTTTTCACAATTAGACCTGGATTTAACCTGAATTTTCCAAAAGTTACAAGTTCAACCAAACCTGAAACGTTCGGCGTTTGCCATCCAATAAACACTATTATACTCTGGCGTCTCCTCAGTTCCAAGAGTGTAATGGCCAAGGGAATGTGAGTGAAAATAACAGTTTATATTCCCTTTGCAGCACCTCTCCAGAGTGTCTGGTGGTCCCTGGCATTCTTGTCAGGCCTTTTCTGACCTCTGAATGACATCATGTACCCTGAGGTCCCTGCGATGGCGAGGGATTGGGAATCAGCGTTCACAAGAGGTGTGCTGATATAATGACTAAGGTTCAATCGCAAGTCTTAGTGTTGACCTCAGAGCATGTGATATGACTCAGAGGCCTGAAGAGGATGCCAAAAGACCTTCAGACACTGCAATACTGCCCAAAGCAAAGTTAGTATCGCCCTATTATTTTTACTTACCTCCCTTGGGCCTCTACTTATTATACCCAGGGGTCTGAGAAGACCCCAGGGTCTAATGTCCATTCCCAACCAGAGGGTTGAACCTAATGAATAATTGTCGAAACAAATCTCCTGCAAAAGTTGATGCTGCACATAAAATTCATAAGATAATAGGAATATTAATTAGTAAGAATCTCAGCTTTCATGTGACACCAGAACCATTTTTCTATGTGGTTTAAAACCAGAGATACAGGTATTTGATGTGACCTCAAAGGCTTAGTTAAGACTGGGTTTTTTGGTCAGGATTTTGATGTGGAACCCGCGTCAGAATCCTGACCAAAAAACTGTCTCCCATTGAAATCATGCCCTTTCTTCAGGCAGATACCACGGCCAGTTCAGCCACGGATGTCCGCCTGAAGACACTCCCGACTAGGCCCATTCATTTGAGCCTAATCCAGAGCGGAGTGCCGCGACTTGATGCCGGTGCACTGCTATCGTTTTTTTGGTCCGGAATCTGAGTTGGCCTCCGCGTCAAATTCTGGACCAAAAAAACCCATCTGAACTCAGCCTAAGACTAAATGCATACAACCATAGTGGCTTTGCCAGCCACAAATACTGATCAGCAGTTCAAAAAAAAAACCCTATCCGTATGCCATCTGCAATCACGGATTCGCAAAATGACTTACCGGTACATAGATCCATGGCACTTGTTTGTGTCACAGACGCGGACATATATAGGACATGCTTCATAATCTATGGACCCGTTCTATGGCCGGATACACATTCACAAAAGGTGCAGACTTGTGTATTTGGTCCATATTAATGTCTGGGGCCACACTTCTATCTGCAAAATTTAGTAAAAGAAAAAGGTGAAACGACGCACTAAGATACTGAGGACAAAAGTGAAAGTATTAAAATCTCCGGAAATTATATCATTAAATTCCACAATCATTTCTTTTTGATCCCAGGTTTTATTCACCATTGTTAAGTATTTTTATGGGCTTTTGGCCTAACCTTATGCTTTATGACCCTCCAGGAGTTACAATGAATAACATTTCTATAGTTTTGGTTCAATTTTCATCTGGCAGATATAAGGAGTTTCTCTAACGTTTTAATACGCGTCTTGTACTTATTTCTGCATTACTTAGATGATTTTTTTTATTTTTTATTATTCACTTCTCCATAACAACAGTGAAGTCATGTCTGAGTCATGAACTAAAAATAAGCGGACGAGGGCTGGACTGTACTGAGCAGCCTACAGTAGATGGCGTGCCACAAACGAGACTTTTTTTATTTTTTCTGCTATAAAATTGGTATTTTCCATTGACTCTGCTTACTATGTGATGATTTTGTCTTCCTGTTCTTATGGAGAGACAGAAGCCTGATCTGTTTGCTACGTCAGACTGAATCTCATAATCTCTAACCACTGACTCATGTGTTCATAACAACCTTTCTGGATTATGTGCAGGCATGGACTAGTAATCTGTTTAAGTGTCCTGCAGAGATGCTGTAGGCACAAATCTAAGAGAGGAGGTGGTCTAATTTATCTATATTTTAGTTTATTTCTCTTTTGTGGCAAGTTTTTCTCCAACAGATTGTCAGAAAGGAAGCAGCAAGCATGTTGAATTTTATCTTGTCCTAACCCTTTGTTTCCCTGGGAGTTACACTTCCGCCCCTTTTTAAACATATAGGCACCCACAGCCAAACCAAACATGGTTGGTAGGGAAGAATAGCTGAACAAGTGGCAGTAGTCATACACATGCATAGCACGGTAAAAAAAGTGTTTGTGGATCTAGTTCTGAAGTACTGCGACATGACTAATGATACAAGGGAACACTTACATCGCAGACCCCTATGTAAGTATATGGGCCTCTTAATTTCCGACAGCTAAATTTGATGGCCCACCCCGGAGTTAACCTTGGTGTCACATCAGCTTGCCTTACTGAAACTCAGCTGTGATGTCACATTAACTTACCTGATAGAAACCCCGCTGTGATGTCATATTCATTTAGCTGACTGAACCCAATGTGATGTCACATTAGCTTACATTACTGAAACCCAGTTGTGATGTCGCATTAATTTATATGAATGAAACCCAGCTGTGATGTCATATATTAGCTTACCTGATAGAAACCCAGTTGTGATGTCACATTAACTTACCTGATAGAAACCCAGTTGTGATGTCATATTCATTTATCTGACTGAACCCAATGTGATGTCACATTAGCCTACATTACTGAAACTGTCGTGTTGTCACATTAATTTATATGAATGAAACCTAGTTGTGATGTCATATATTACCTTAGCGGATAGAAACCCAGTTGTGATGTCACATTATCTTACCTGAATGCACCCAGTTGTGATGTCACATTATCTTACCTTAATGCACCCAGTTGTGATGTCACATTATCTTACCTTAAAGCACCCAGTTGTGATGTCACATTATCTTACCTTAATGCACCCAGTTGTGATGTCACATTATCTTACCTTAATGTACCCAGTTGTGATGTCACATTATCTTACCTTAATGCACCCAGTTGTGATGTCACATTATCTTACCTTAAAGCACCCAGTTGTGATGTCACATTATCTTACCTTAATGCACCCAGTTGTGATGTCACATTATCTTACCTTAATGCACCCAGTTGTGATGTCACATTATCTTACCTGAATGCACCCAGTTGTGATGTCACATTATCTTACCTTAATGCACCCAGTTGTGATGTCACATTATCTTACCTGAATACACCCAGTTGTGATGTCACATTCTTACCTTAGTGCACCCAGTTGTGATGTCACATTACTTTACCTGCTTGAACCCAGTTGTGATGTCACATTATCTTACCTTAATGCACCCAGTTGTGATGTCACATTATCTTACCTGAATACACCCAGTTGTGATGTCACATTCTTACCTTAGTGCACCCAGTTGTGATGTCACATTACTTTACCTGCTTGAACCCAGTTGTGATGTCACATTATCTTACCTTAAAGCACCCAGTTGTGATGTCACATTATCTTACCTTAATGCACCCAGTTGTGATGTCACATTACTTTACCTGCTTGAACCCAGTTGTGATGTCACATTATCTTACCTTAAAGCACCCAGTTGTGATGTCACATTATCTTACCTTAATGCACCCAGTTGTGATGTCACATTAGCTTGCCTGACTCAGGTAGATGTTCGTCTTGTTGATTTGCCACAAACCCTATTGATGTAATAAGTTGATACTGTATTGGTTATATTTTATTTATTTTTTAATTGTATTTTACAAATTTTTCTCTCCACAGTTCATTTTGAAAACATTAGTACTCTCCCGTTCAGCAATATTGTCATTTAGTGCTTGTTTTCTGTCCTTTTTGTACTTGACCTGTACCTTTAAATAAAGCGTGTTCACACTATAAACTAGGAACAAAAGCTTGGCCGGTGCTGACAGACATGTGACCCATCCAAAACTCCCCATTGTCCGCAAACAATGATGGAACAAAGGACAGGATTTCCTCTACAATTCTGGGTTACCTTCATGTGATCATCTGAATGACGCCTCATTCGGGCCAGAATGAAGCTGACGGTAACCTTCTTCTTATAACCAGAGCCTGTCCATCATGTCTTAGTGAGTATTTCTATGTTGGAGAACATGTCTGCGTTACATGACTATAACTCTCATCATTCAGTGGGGAAATGTAGAAAAGTTATTAGAGCAGAGATATGTCACCCACGGCGGAATGGATCAAGGACTGTTTTCATGGTCAGATTGAAGGAAGAGAGGGAAGAAATCTTTGGTAAATACAATGTAGGGTCCGCCCTTGTATATGTATACCACACTTGCAAATATATTCTGTGCACTTCTTTATATCTTTGTTTGTTCTTAAATGTTGTTCCTATGGGTGTGAAGTTTGCCGTCTTCACTTTCTTTTATTACATTGTATGGTCCATTTAGCTTCTACGCTATGCTACTTTTCACATCCTGCTTATGCGGGGAAAGTAAGCTACAGACAACAAATGGCAAAGGCAGTAGAGGAAAACTGCAAACAACTTAACATACAAGTGACAAGACTGTGTAGCAATGGAGAATTCCCAACAATTCCACTGTCTTCTATGGGTATTCACGTTCTGTAAAATGTAACACAAGTCACTTGATGATCGTCATTGAATAGAGGTTTGATCTGGGGGTTCTGATGTTTTCAGGATTTGTATATGGGTGTACCATATACTTGGTCCAGACGTGGACCCAAAATTTCTGAAACGTGTCACAGCTAGGCCAGACGTGTTAAGCTGAATGTAGACCATTGCTGGTTTAAATTTCTTCCATATCTTTCTATTCTCAGGTTTGACAAGTCTTTTATGGCCAAAACGATTCTTCCTACACCATATTGGAAACATCGCTGTCATTACATCTTGAAGTGGATTCTGGGGCCTTTGTCTCCTTGGAATGCCATAGGGGAATGCTGAGCAGCTCTGATCTACTATATGTAGACATTTTGGATTTATAACCTCTACTCTGGTACAGAATGTCCACAGGTCACCTAATGCAAAAGCCAAATATGACAAAGGAGACGGTGCGGGCTGTGCCACTGAATTTCTTCCTCATCTTTGGTGCTGCGTTTTTGCTATGTATATTCTGCCTTATTTTTTGCTGCTACTTTTTCAGGTAAGGTTTTTGTTCATTACATGTCTAAACTATATATCGAGTTGTATGGCCATATCTGTGCCTTATAACCCTAATGGCATGTCAAGCTACAGCTGTAATGAGTCTGTATGAAGCACAACTCCTCTAGCTGCATTGTAACCAATGACAGAGCTGGCCTTAAATGGGATTTCCCAAATTACAAGGGACACAAAACAGATTAGCCACCATGGTCTCTCCTACTGCTAATGTGTTGCAATGTACTGTAGAAACAAAACGTGTAAGATTTAGCAAATCGCATCCAAAACCTGCGTTGTGGGTTTTTAAGCTTCTGCATGTCAACTTAGGCTAGGTTCACATCTACAGCAACTGTCCATTGGATACTCTGCCGCAGAACATTGGTGAAGGGAAAAGTCCTGCACACAGGGCTCCACCAATTTCAGTATAAAAATGGTGGACAAGTGTCAGAAGCAAATTATAATTCATGGGGTCTGCGGTTAACCACTCTTGTAGCGGTCTGGCTATCCATTGTTCAGGTCCCTGGTGGACGCAAACAGGAGACCTGGACACAGCCATATGTTGGTGATTTGTATGGTGGCCTCCACCCGTTTCAATGTAAAGGGCAAAAGTTTCATCCAATGTTTAATAATTGCTCCATGAATACCACCAGTGCCAGTGGAAATGCTGCTGCTTGAAGAATAGTTATCCTAGAAATAATTGTCTTGTGGGTATATAAAAAATAGAATGAACAAATACCTAGAACGTTCATATTGCGGATATATTTTCTTTATTTTAGACTCAAGCAACAAGAGCAGTACAGGAGACGCGGTTATAAGAAGGTGCGCTCATATACCTATAAATTCATTATGAAAATGCTCTTTTATTATGTTTTCTGTATCTGAATTAATAGATACTGTTGAATAATAGAAGGTATGGCTATATTGTACTGTACATTCTACATTCATATGTAGCACAAGCAGTTTGCTGGTATGCCAGGTTTACACCACATGTGTGTGTCCTTAGTATAGGTCATGAATGGCTGATTGTGGAAGTCTGACTACTAGCACTTCTGTTGGGCAGATGAACAGCGGCTCAGTCCTATTCAGGGGAACTAAGATAAGCTGTAGCACCAGATACTACCGTTACCAAATAGACAGTGCTGTGCTTGATAAATAACTAAAGAAAGGGATATTCCAGTGAGTCCATTCTGTATGAAAAAAGGAACTTGTCAACATGTTTTAGCCAACAAAACCAGGCTCAGTACGTGGCAGGGCATCCCATGGCTTTACCAATGATGTCTGTATAACATTGCAGCAATGTCAGCATTCTCCATAAACAACTTTTATTCTTTAGATAAATTAACTCCATAAATTCAAGGGGCAAATAGCTCTTTAAGTCAAGGAAACTGCACTCTAAGTCTTCCCTTCACTGTGAAGGAGCCTCCCACATCCCACAACCCTGGCATCACCACAACATCCCTTGCAAATCCCATGTTTGCTTAGTACACAATCTGCTTAGGTGTATGCACTGAAGATGGGAGTACATCCCTGGCTTCAGGGCACCAGAGCGTATGTATGGAGAGGCAATGACATCGCTAAGTCCACGTGCCCTGATGTCACTGCCTCCCTGCGAATGCAGCTGTGATGCCCTATAACTGAGGATATACTCCCGGCTTCAGTACCCATGCACCTGCTAGGTACTGCACAAGGATGGGATGTGCAAGGGCCCTTATGGTGACTTCAGAGAGACTGGGGTCGCTCCTTCACAGTTTGAGCTAACTCTTCACCCTCCCTCCCCCCTTGAATTTATGGAGCTAATTTGCATAATGAATAAAAGCTGCTTTATGGGGAATGCTGGCATCTCTGCAATATTATACAGACAATGGACGCCCTGCCAGATATTGAGCTGCTTGTTATTAGCTAAAATCTGTTGACAAGTTCATTTTAGGCTAAATCCTCACGTTGCAGAAAAGCTGTTTTTCTTGTTGTGGATTTTGCTGGGTTTTTGTTTTTTTTTGAGCTGAGCCCAGGAGCACCTACAAAAGAAATGAGTAATATAATGGATGCATTTATACTTCTTCTTTCTGCTCAATCCATGACTTTGGCTCAAAAAACTGCGGACAAATCTGCAACAAAAAAGCAGCTTTTCTGCAATGTGGGGCAAACAGTGCATCCATACTCAGCCCTATGGTAGTGCAGGATCTCTCAGTTGGTCCCTATTGAGCAGGACAGTCCCACATCTCCAGTGCTGTCCCACTGTTCCGGGTGCCACACATGCAGTTTCTGCCATTCACTTTTATGTGGTTACAAATAGTGGCAGATCACACGTATATTGCAAAAACTTATATGATCCTTGTACATAAAATATTTGTTAAGTAGATCTGGAATACCCCTTTAAGATGCTTATAACAAATCAATCAAGTCTCCACCACTATGTATCTGCTCACATAACAGAGAATACCGACGGTCCAAGAGATTAAATGTTGATGTATAAAACCTCCAGTTAGATACTATTTATAGGGCACAGCTGCTCACTAACTCCATATAGAGCCGGTCAGCCTGCCTAGATACAGTCTCCATTGCTGAAATGCCAAATTTTCAGATCCATCTCGCTTGCCCGTACCTATAAATAACATTTAGTTACATCTATTACATGTGTAATATTAAAGAAGAAAGATCAGCTTACCCATATAATAATTCTGGAGCAATGTTGATCCTGAAGAAGGCAAAATGTTATGTGATAGTAGAAAATTTTCATCATATTAATAAAAAGAAATCCTTCACATCCCCAAATCGGTGACAGTGATCGCGCCTACTACTTCTGGAGCAGAGATAATGGCCCAATGTGGATGGCTCCCTTGCTTCACTCTTGTATTTAACGCTTCTGCCCCCACAGGTTTGGAGGTATGTAGTGTACCATGTTTAGCCATGCCTCTTTGATGGACCCCCCAATCTTATATACCATGTGTAGCCATGCCTCTTTGATGGATGGGGTTGTCGGAGAATTACATATCTGGGCCAGGAAAGGTGAAAAATAACAAAAAGAAAACTTACCTGTCCCCGACGCTCTGTTGTCCAATTCAGATATGCCTGAGGTCACACGTGTAGCAAAGACTCTGCCGGAACAAATGCCTGGGCACCGTTGGACTAGACATCGGTGACGGACATTGGCGACATGTTGGTTGCTCTAGGTTTAAGTAGGCTTATTTGCAGATCTGTACTACATACCTCAATGAGCCCCTTAATACATAGAGAGGAAAACAGACGTGTTTAATGGATTCATAGGAAATCTGTGCAGAACCCCCCCATTATCATCCAGTTCATGCTATATTATGTGCTGCAGACCTATTGCAGAAATTTGGCTAGCATATCAATTCCAAATGTGATTGTTACAGTAAGCACTATTCAGATGAAAGGGCCGAGGTGTAACTTGAAGCTCCTGGGCCGCTATGCAAAACCTGTAATTTGGTCCCCATTTACCATCCCGGGGCCTGGTAGCGATTGCGACTTCTGCATCCCCTATCGCTTGTGCCTGTGAATGAGACCGCACCAGAAATTCCTGCAACAAATATATTGTACATGAATATACTCTGCAGATGTTCTTCCCTAGAAGCATTGCTTTGGCGGTGTAGAATAGGGTGCTCGCACAGCTATAGTATTATCATACATAGTTACATAGTAGATGAGGTTGGATAAAGACATGAGTCCATCAAGTCCAACCTATAACCCTACAATCAAATGAGGCGGCAGACATCTCTGTAACTGAAAATCAGTTCTATGGTCCTAAATTGGGTTATATTTATTGCAAGCGCATGTATTTTCGGCAAGAACTGAAGTAGATGAATGGGACAGCCACAAGAATTTCTGCAACAAATGTGCTGTATGTAAATATACCCTCTACATGAATATACTCTAACTTTCTTTCCATAAATTATATATATTTACCTCTGTGCCTGTATGACTATTATTTTGCATGTGTAGGACATTCCGCTTGTTGTGACACTATGGCCAGCTACTTTATAATGTTAATCAATGTTGATTTCTAGTTAATAACCTGCAGGTCCCTATACACTTTCTAGGTGGTGTTGAAGAACAAATCAAAGAAAACCAGCCTAGTCGGGGTAAGTCTTAAGGAACTTTTGATGATAGAATGTATATTGGATAATATGAATGGTATAGAGGTGCATCCCTAGATAGAAAAATCTTGAAAGCCAAGGAGAACTGGGACGTTGTTACCAAAAGTATCAGGGATAAAGAAGAATGACATCCCACTGTTGTTATAAGTGATCTTCAGCACTTAGGCCTATGGTGTATTCATCACAAGTGGCCATAGCCTAAAGAGCTTTTATAGGACCACAAAGTTTCCTACTGTACTAATTTTGTTCTTTTACTCCAGACAACTCTTAGGCTACATGCACATGGTCAAGTGCTTTGTCAGTGTGTGAGCTGTGTTTGCAACAGCTACCACACTGACCCATTCTTTCCTATGATCCCATACACAAGAGCATGTATTATCACAGGTTTATATGGGGGCCGTGATACCAGAAGCAAAACTCAGGACAAGACCTATTCCTGTTTGTTTTACAGTCCATACGCATTCATTCAGTGGCATAACTACCGTGGTAGCGGCTGCCACAGGGCCCGGAACATTAGGGGGCAGCCACTACCGCTGCTTTTTTTTTTTGTTTGTTTAATAGGCCGTTACGGGCCTATTTACTTACCGATCCTGGCTGGGATCGGTAAGTGACACCGCGGGCCCCACAAACACTATCACTATACTCGGGGGACTTCCCAGATCCCCGAGTATAATGATCGGAGGCCCGGGAGAGGTAAGAAACATGAAAAAACACTGTTACCTCTCCATGATCCTGCCAGGCCTCCTTCCTAGTTGTCTGACGTCACATGAACCCAGCCTGCGTCCCGGGTCATGTGATGTCTGACGTCTTTGAAGAAGGACGACAGCGTAGGAGCCGGGGGACAGGTAAGAAACGGTAGTTTTTTTATGTTTTTATTCCCCGGGTCTCCGATTATTATACTCTGGGGTCCATATGCCATCTTGCATGTCATGTGGATTTACTATGTTGATTCCATAATTTCAAAATGGAGACCCAACCGGAAAAATATACTAGAATATTTGATTTAGAATGTCTTTTTTTTCCCCATTTGTCCACATTACAGACATAGTGTATTTGACAAGGTTCACAAAGATCCAGTTTCTAGACCTTGATCATAACAAGTAACTTCTATATCCACAGCAAATGTGTGCCGTGTGTCTGGAAGAGTTTAGATTGAAGGAAGAACTTGGCTTGTGTCCTTGCTCTCATGCCTTCCACACAAAGTAAGTGCCAGCTGGGGAGAGGGCGATACGTTCTGTATAGAGAGTCATTTATAGTGTCACGCCACACATCTGCTCACAATTATACAACTGTTGACAAATGAGAATTTGATCCGGGGGCGGACATGTTGATTGGAATATTACTTCATTAACGGTTATTAATATTTTCTGGATCCATAAAAATATTTGCAATAATGAAGCACATGGACACTCATTCACCTAACCTGAGGTTAAAAAAATATATATCGATATATCCTGCAAATTTCACTCTGGCCAATAAATCTAATAATAGCCTGACACTTGCCAATTTTGTAGCGATTCTAATTGCAGCAGTCACCTCATTTATGGTATATCACTGAAAAGACAGACAGGATCACAAAAGATGATAACGCCACTGAGCTATCATTGCATCCACAACAGAGGTCACAGCTTATCTCCTCTTCCATAGACCCTAATGTGTGAGCTCCAGACTATTGCAGTTTATGGCCATGACTGTGTCGTAAAGCATATTGCTAAATGCTGTTAATAGAGCAGAGAAAACGCTCAGGCACGATGGCAGCCTCCATAATCATGTACAGAAAATAGCCCACATAGGCCATCACAGCAGCCTCCTGTAAACAGTAATTCTGACACCGTATGACACTTTTTTTTCACTCTCCCTAGGTGTCTGATGAAGTGGTTAGAAGTGCGAAACTCATGTCCAATGTGTAATAAAACCATTTCACTGCCTATGCCCAGACCTTCCTTAGAACACATGTGAAGACGTCTTCAGGTCTATGTTTAGCTAGCTGTGGTAGCTGAGAAAACTTGGAAATGTGTAAAGTGGAAAGCAACATGTACTTGTCATTGGGGCTCGGCTTTCACCACTTGTATAAATATTCAGCAGGATGTTCCTGTCTCGGGTTATGTAAGGTAACAGGGACCCTTACTAGTTGGTATCAATGAGAAGACATAGCAGATAGTCAATAAGATGATGATTATGGAGGTTTCATACAGTACAGGATGATGTCTGGCTGCAGGAGAGTAAGTAGGGATGGAAAGTAGAGTATGGAGGGTTATAGGAAGTGCAGGATAGTAGTGGAGGTAAAGGATGTCAATAGGGTATAGGTAAATCTATAGTATAAAGGGTAGCTCCATCCCAGATAAGTAAGGCTGGTTTCAGACGACTGTATTATAGTTCCAAAGACTAGACTCTTTGGTATAACCTGGATCACAATTGAAGCCTATAGTGGTGTCCGGGTACTGGAGTTGGAATATGGCTGCTGTCCCACAGGTTGTGTCTGGTACTGACCTTCAATACAGTGAACAGGGCTGAGCCACAGTCACGCACAGATCCTGAGGACAGATGTGGAGGAAAGAAGTAATTTGTCTCCAATATTGGACATCCCTTTTAAGAACTGAAGCTTCATGCTTTTTCTTTGTAGTCCAGAGCATATCCTGGGAGAGATGCCCATACCTTGTTCCTTTTACTATCAGAATCTCCAGGGGTTTTCGCCCAATACTACAACAGTGAAGCAGCATGGGGCAGTCAAGAGAAATAGATGGCAAGGGAAAGTGACCTGTGATTTTCATAAAAATAAAGAAATAGAGCAAATTTGGAAATAGTTTACTGTGTTGAATCTACAGCTTACCACTAGTTCTGTCTGTCTCCGAGGCTACAGACTACAAGCAACAGTGTAGTCAGGTCAGTTATACTGAACTCCATATGTTTCTTACTTCAGGTACGTTGACAAGAAAAAGAGGTCTGAAATATCTTATAAATAATAAGAAATAAGAACTATTTATTCCATGTGACTATGAACATGTTAGTACAGTGAAGCAGTGTCTTGATTTTTGGGTTATGTTGCAATCAATCTTAAAGAATATAGACTGTATGCTTAAAAGGGGTTTCTAGAATTTTATCCTGATGACCCACCAATTGGATCACTCCTCAGTATCTGATCGGCAGGGTCCAGCACCAGGCCACGTACCAATCTCCAGGCACTCTAAGCAGCTCTGTGTCTATTCAAGTATTTGAACAAAAAAAATCTGGGGCCTGGAAAATTCCTCCAGACAACGGAAAATGGCTCACAAGATTGCCTTTAGATTTGTGGATACTGAGTTCTTCCATACAATGTATAAATATACAGGAATATCCCTGTAGTACTTCCAGTCTCACGGCACTAAGGTTTCCTTTGAAGATTGCCATTTATTATTATTTCTTTTTTTTACCAAAAATTATCGACTGTGTACAAAATGGCTCTGAATATAATAAAATACACATTGAAAATAGAAAGACCTCAGTGTTCAGTCTGTGTCTTCTCGGAAGCGCTTGGTGTAGAACATCTGAATCCAATTATAGTCCCCATGGAAAGTAGTTACATAAGAGACCATGTGATTTACACAACCACACAAACGCGTCTCGGGGACGAGAAGGATTTGGAGTTTTCCCACATCTGTACAAAGTCACTAATACAAGTCCCACTGAGCTGCAGGCTTTATGTTGTGGCCATAGATCCTTTAGATTCTACATATTTCAGGGCCTTCTCCTTCACAGCCTGAACTGTTTTTTCAGTTCCGTGTTTCTTCTCATACTCCAAATAGCGCTTGAAGAAGAACTTTATTCTTTTGGGTGCTAAACTCAGATGTATGACTCGCTCAAAAATATCCCTGTAAATAGAATAGTAGGAATTTAGGTACACAATAATGGTGCTTAAATTATTTGTTAATTTGTAGATGATTAAAATTCTGCAAAAATATTTAACTTTTAATTATCTACAAACATAGATATGATTATGTACATGGGAATACCCCTTTAAGGTAAACATTGATACACAGAGCAGGATCGGGACCGAGCATGACAATGAGATATTACAATCTGCTCCCTTAGGAGGAGTTCACACGGCATAACATGGTAGACCTGCTATGAACATCTAGAGGTATAATGGGGGGGGGGGGGGGGTGTTCTGTTTGCCTGGCCCAGGGTTCGAACCTGGAACCTCTATGGACAACATAAAGAATAAATAAAACACAGCTTAAGGGGGAGTTCACATGGAGTAACTTGGCACGTATACGGCGTGTGAGACTTTGAGCGCTGTATACGCTTCTATTGATTTCAATGGGAGCCGGAACCGTATACGCCGCATTATTTTGCGGCCGCAAAATTACACGGCGTAGCAGGTCTACCCTGACCCAGTATAATAAAGATACTGCTTTACTATGCACAGCTGGATGAATCTGCAACTCCCAGTATTGCCTGCATACTAGGAGTATAGTTTTACAATAGCTAAGTATAAAGAATACGCTGAGAATTGTATCAGACCAACAAGATCAACCAATAGAATACCCCATTCTTACCGGACTTCTTTCTGGCTGCCATGTTTCACCATCATGTCGATGTAGACGGACCACAGGTCTGTACGTTTCGGGTAACTGCTCAATGTACTTTCAAACAAGGCCTTGGCTCTTACGGCATCTCCCATGCGGAACTCCAGCTGAGCAAACTTTGAGATCAAATCAACATCTGGAAAAGCAAAAGAACTGTATTAAAACCATGTATACTGACACCATATAATAGTGCATGGTCTACCCAGGGATGAGCTCATTTCCAGCCATGTCTCACAAGTACTGGCTGATATATACACTGGTGAGTGGACACTGACGCAGACTGCAGTCCTGGTAGCCTCACAGTAGCAGCGACGCACTGGTGCCTCCATTCATAAGGAGGTTTTAGGGGGGACCCTCAGAGATCTGACACTTATCACCTATCCACAGGGCAAGTGGATGTGTCCTTAACGGCACGTATTTAAGGTATAATGGAAAGATCTGCTCCTGTTCTGTGATTTAGACCACCTCCCAGGTTTTGGCTTACCAAAAATGATGCAAAAAATGTGAAAGTTTGAATATGGTCTTAGCATGAGAAAATAACAAGGGCCCTTTACATCCTTTGTCTGCTCATGGGTAAAATAAAAAAAACTTTGACATGTAGAGCTTGGGCTGGTAAATCCAGACAATATATGGATTGTTTCTCCATTCCTGAACAAGACTATCTTAAATGGGCTTTATCAATGACTCCCATCAGGTTCAGCTAAAGACATCTAGTGCTATTCTAGGTTAGCTTAACAGTCCTGCCACTAAAGGGTTTTCCCACTGGGCAGCTTCTTTATTTTTTGTGATAACCAGCACACATGTACAACCTCCACGAAACAAGATATCAACTTTTCAGAATGTGCGTCCTCCAAACAGCCTGGATGTATTGACTCTTAGAGGAAGAATTTTCTGTTTTGTTGCTATTTATCAGGTTGTGTCATGTCAGACAGACACTAAGTATGAGTCTGCAGTTTTGATTAATCCCCCCTCCCCATTCACTTTCTGTCAAGCTGTCAGTCTCCGCAGATGTAGGGCTTGCTGTGAACAAACGTAATGTCTTACGTAAATCGATTGACATCACAGACATTACTCATACTATGCAGGGAGAGGAGAGGAAAAAAAACGCCCCAAAACAGTTTAAGGGTGATGTCACACTTAAAGCAGCATGCCAATTGTTCTGATCAATCAGAAGAATAGACTAAGCATCCCCAAGATACCATGAAGAGACTGAAAATGTTAAAAGGGGTTGCCTCAGAAAGGCAGACCCTATTAGGGCATATGAGGATTACAGAGGGGTCTTCCGCTCAGAGTACTTATCTATGATCCACAATGGAGAGTAGCTCTGTACGAGCAACAGCCATTCATGGACCAACCTAAAATTTAACATTACATTTGTCTTAAAAATCCCACCTAGGCAAAGCAGCCAGCGCCAAAGTCTCCACACCCACTTCAGAGAGTGGTTGTCTCCCTTCATCCCAAGCTCCTGAATGGTTTAGTAGTTATTGTTTGGGAGAACAGATTTTGGAATTTTTGATAAACTGGCTTACCCCTATGGGAGTTTTATTGGCAGCTATCTAGCGGGTTTTTTTTTTTTTAGTAACCCCCCCCCACTACCCATCACCATATCAGTACCAGTGGTTTTCTACTCACGCTCTTTTTCTGGAACACACTTTAGGGCTCGCTGCAGTAATCTGTGTGTGGAATCGGTCTGGCCTTGTTTTAGGAGAAACGTGGCATACTTCCACCATACAGATTTCTCCTGTCGGAAACGCTTCACCATGGCGTTATACAATTCCTCAGCCTCCTGCACACAAAGAAAGAAGATGGATTATTGTAGAACCAAGAAATGGTGACTATTTCAGTAATATTAACACCCTAGAAGAAGGGACAAGCTGCATGGATTGGATTTTCCACTCAAAATTGAGCAAGGAAGGAATCTGATCTGACTTCGGACCTTACCTTAAACTTCTCTGACTTAATGTAAATGTCCACCAAATGCTCGAAGGCTTTCAATGGATCATTGTACTGAACGGCCCGTTCGAAAACTTTCTGAAGGGTCTCCTCTGTCCCAAAGGTGTTCTCCATCCTCAGCATGGCAGCCCAGACGTTCAGCTTCTCTTGTTCCTCTCTGAAATGGTTACAAATACACCAATAAATTAAGTTGTTCTATATAAAAAAGGAACATGTGGATGAAACTGAACAACTGAGGATATCCTTACCGGAAGTAAATGGTCTGAAGCGCTCTCTCGGCCACAGCTCGTGCTTGCTCAAGCTCAGTGGCCTGGAGGTGGAAATCCATGTACTGGATCCAGTTGGCGGAGATGTTTGGAGAGGTGATGACAAGACGCTCAAACTCATTCACTGACTGCGGCTGCTGGTTTGGATCTGAGGTTTCTTTACTTTGTGATTTCGGCTGATCATTTTTGGGTTTCTTAGCCTGAAATAATTATAGATTTTAAAAAAATGTTCATGTAAAGAGAAAAGGCATCCTTCTTTCCCAACCTATATCCTCTGCTTATGTCATTAAAGAGATCTAGCAAAGACTGCAACCTAGTGGTTGATCAGAGAGGTCCGACTGCTGGAAGCCTCTTCGATGAAACCTGTATGGAGTGCACGCTACAGTGTTTACAGCGCTATCTAGTGGACAGATAAGTTGTGATCTTGGGAATATTCCTTTCATTCAACAAGTGTGAGTGTTTTCAACAGGAGTAAAGCTCTCTCCATTGTAGTCTATGCAAGTCACTAAAACATGACAAATTTAAGATCTCATTGATAACTATCATATCTGCACAAGGTACCTTAGTTTTCTCCTCTTCTTCTTCTTCGTCATCATCATCATCTTCACTGTCTGAGCTGCTCTCGTTTCCACCAACTACAGATGTTTTGAGGGTATTCAGATTGACATCCCAGGAGAACCCAGAAGAGACCTGGAGCCTTGGAGCAGGAGCCTTACTGACAGCCGGGCTCTGAGAATCACAAGCAACACAAAGATCAAACACAAGCCGGGATCATGTCTTTACAACACATATACCCAACCTACTTGTAGTAATGTACCGAGATTAGGTCTATATTTAAGTAATACAAATCCTTCCTCCGTCTCCTAGGCTTGTAGGTTTTACAAAGAGATGATCATGGGCAAAGACATTTACAGAGCCTGTATGGAGTCTCTGTAGCACCACACCGCTGTAGGCACAATGGGCCTTACCTTACATAGTGCCAAGAAACTGAAGCTACTTGGTTATTCACCTTACGGGCTGGTGTCACCAAATACCTCTTATTTTTAGGGCCAAAATACCTGAGACCTTATGAGGACATGGATATAATATCCCATCTATGCCAGAAAACTGGTGCAGATGGACACATATGCTGCATATTTGGTGCAGGGCCACTTGACACTGTCTGGCACATTTACTATAACTCACGTCAGAAACCTGGTGAGGGTTACGCCTGAAATACTTGAGCCTTTTACTTCATGGGCATCCTGTACAATGGGGGGGGGGGGGATTGAATAAGGCTGTTGTAGGGAACAGTTTTAATAAATCCCCCCAATGTATATTTCTGCCCAGCAAAACCTTTAAGCAAATGAACTTTTATCATTTGTGATCATTAAAGAGGTTTTCCTACCAAAGGGAGTCAAGGGATATTGCTGGGATCTGTCTGCTGGGCACCTCACCAAGAAGGGGCTACAGCACTCAGATTTTCCCAGGACAGTGATGCTCCTGACCACCCATGGTGCAGTATAGCTCTACTTGACCTATATGGATGGTCTAGCGCAGGGGTAGGGAACGTACGGCTCTCCAGCTGTTGCAAGACTACAACTCCCAGCATGCATACTTGCTCTGCTGTTCTTGGAACTCCCATGGAAGTGAATGGAGCATGCTGGGAGTTGTAGTTTTGCAGCAGCTGGAGAGCCGAAGGTTCCCTACCCCTGGTCTAGCAGCTTCCTGCACTTGGAGTAGCTGGTGATGTCGCTGTTCATAGGAAATGCCAAACATGCTCCACCCCTGTGCAGCCATTAAGTTATGCATTTCCAAGAAGGGAGTACCCCTTTAAGTTGCTCTGTGCACAGCTCTAAAATATTAGTTAGGTTTCAGGTTTGGAAGGATTAGATGACATTCAGATTTTCTCCCCTTCCCTGTGACTCACACTCGGTTTTTTATGCTCTTTTTCATTCTCTTGGCAGTGAACCTCAACCCCGCTGTCCTCGTCATCTTTAGATCCTGGTAGTTTCTTCTTCTTTGTACCGACCTAATTATAGAATATAAAGCATTAACACAGATCAGTATCGGCAAGAGCAAACCCAGCACTTTGTTCTTTCGGCCTAGCACAATGCACTAGTAGATGACACTATTCCTGAAACCTCGTGCACCAGGCCTTATATACCGATGACTTATCCTTAACATAGATCACCAATATCAAACCGGTCAGGCATGACTCCCGGTGATGAAATGGCCTGGTCATTACACAGGTACATTGTACCAGGCACAGTTTTAATAAAGCCTAGCTAGAAAGTTGAAAAGTTTTGCATATTACAAAAAAGCATAGCGTAACATCTAAAATTGAGAGTGCAAGGGGAGGTGAACAAACTTGAATGTTTCGATCAGTCGTTGCCCGACACAGACCACACAATAAAATATTTATCATCTAAACAGACCTCAAGCCAAATGTAACAGCTCGGAAATAGCTCAAAGGGGCCATTGTTTCACTTGAGCAGCTGCTACTGTAGGTAACATGTCAGATGCGCTGCCATCTGCTGGATACATGAGGCATGTCGGCAGAAAAAAAAAAATACCTGGGGTTCACTTTCAGAAGTTGTTCTCTTCCTCTTTAAACAGACTTTAGACCTCAAAGGTAAACCTGCAGACTTAGGAATAATATCTGGCTTTCCCGTATCCTTAGAGAGAAGCGAAAGCTCCACATGATTCGCTTTTTGGTCAATACTACAGAAAAGGAAATAAAGTAACAGTTTGTAAGGCTGGAAAAAAACAAACAAAAAAAAAAACAAAAAACAAAACAAAAAAAAAAACAAACAACATATCCATCTAGTAACTATTTAAGGCCTGGATTCCGTTCAGGAAATCAGCTTGGGGACCCCCGAAAAGAAACCTATACGCATTAAAAAGAGGTTAATACAACCAAAATTAGCCTAGAAAAGGCCAACTACCACACAGAAGACAGCAATATTCTAAAATGTATAAATTTATTGAAAAATATTAATAAATAATGAACAAAAAATTCAGAGATAAATGGTGCAACCACACATGAGTGTAATGAAATACATACACTTAGGCTTTAATGAAAAGTCTATGCTATATACTAAGTCAATGCAATATGGAGGAAATGATCTATAGTTGCTCCATGAATTGAAAAAGGAGTATACATTTGCTGTTTTTAGATTAATACATGGAGAAACCTAGAGAATCTAACAATTGTTGAAGATAACAGCATCTTCATATAATATTGCAGACAAAAAGAATATAAGCATTTTGAATAATGACTTTACCTTGCATGTATATCATACACTGGTAACGCGCCCCGACGCGCGTTTCACCACACAAGTGGCTTCGTCAGGGGGAGAGACTATGTCTATACTCTCTACTATAGTCTCTCCCCCTGACGAAGCCACTTGGACCCCATTATAGTTTATGGGGTCCACAGGTAACCGCTTTTTAATGTGTTTAGGTTTCTGTTTAGAGGTCTCCAAGCAGACTTCCCGAACGCAGATGTGAATAGGGCCTAACACTCAAGATCCAGGACTCTCTCTTTTTAGTGAACTCATCACAGTATCTTCCCCTGATTTCCAAAGTGTCACTGCTCTTACTGTAAAGATCCCCCTAAGCCAATAGGAGGGGCAACTTTAGACTAGACAATCTATATACCGCCCCCAATACTAAACTTTGTGGTACCCCACTAGTAGCACTGACCCAATCCAAGTATATCCTATATATAACCACCCGTTACTTACACACATTACATGTACATTTACCTTCACCCACTTAATACTTTGAAAGAGACAACTTACGATAGAATTTTGGCAGTAAGCAGGGTCCCCTCAGGGATATATGAGGAATATGCACTGAAGTCTTCAACAAAATAACAAGTGGTATGTGAAAACTGAATGCGGCCTACAATGGAGCTTGATAACCTGCGATATATAAAAGAACAGGATTACAGATCCGTCTCGATATTAGGAGAAATGACAAGGTATGTACAAAGAGCAGGGAGAAGCTGGAAATCCTCACCGGAAAAAGATCCCTTTGTTTGTAATCGCTCCAACAAAACCCTCGACCATTTGTCCTTCCTTTAGGCTGGTAATGGAAGAGATTTCTTCAGGCTTCACGTTGTCTGTAGACTCCGATGATGTTCTACAAGAAAGAAGACCGGAATAATATACACAGTGCTTCACTGAACACAAGAGAGCAAGTCAGAAGATAAACATAATATAATAGTCTACTTACCGGGATCTCCTAAGGGACACCTCAACTGTCTTACCGATTGACAGTACATAGCACCTGGATGAGAGGAAGAATACATTTTATGTTATTAGACCGGGGTTTGACCAATAAACCAATCCAATCTCTAAACTTACTTTCATTAGAAACCATTTATACTTTTTTTTTTTTAACCCATTCCAAGCCCCATCACAGAAAAGTTCCCCATCACACAACCCCTTTAAACAACATAAAAAAGAAAAACCTCTCTAACCTCACAATCATCCCTATAGTAAATTTTTTCACAGAACTGTCGGCAAGGCAATCGCTCAGATGGAAGAGGCTGGCTTTTCCGGTGTTTCCAAATGGCAATGAGATTTCTAGGCCAGAGCCTGGATTTATGGATTTCACATAGCCAAATGTCAAAGCGCCTTCTTTTAGATCAAAATTGCCTAAAGTTAGAAAAAAACAAGGAATAGAAGAAAAAAAATCATTAAAAAGAGATTGAATATCTATGGTTATTCAATCTTCTTTACATTATTATGCAGCAGCCATCTTGTCTGAGATGCCGCAACAGCAGTTTGCTTTACAGTAGGCACCTGGATCAGGTCAGACCAAGAGAACCAAGCCAAAAAAAACAAACATGTGAGTTACGGATTCTGGGATTATTACCTATCAGTGACAGAGAGAGTGTTTTTATGGAATGACTGGTTCCCAGCACAGTCGCAGACAATGCCTGTCCTGGCTTAAAATGCTTTTCGGGCAGATGCAATACCTAAAAAACAGAATGGTAAGAGACTTATTAATGGTGGCCGTATACTTAGGACCCCTCGCCCTCAGCCATCTGTTCCCCCACAACGCCACACGGCGGAGGAACATCAACAATGGTTCTGGTTCAGAAACCAATGGTGTCACCTTTTGAGAAACCTGTCCCTCTGGCTATTCACATGTGAGGTCCAGTCCTCCATGAGATGGGTGACCACTAGAGATGAGCGAGTACTGTTCGGATCAGCCGATCCGAACAGCACACTCGCATAGAAATGAATGGACGTAGCCGGCGCGCGGGGGGTTAAGCGGCCGGCCGCCGTCAAAGCGGAAGTACCAGGTGCATCCATTCATTTCTATGGAGCGTGCTGTTCGGATCGGCTGAGCCGAACAGTACTCGCTCATCTCTAGTGACTAGAGATGAGCGAGTACTGTTCGGATCAGCCGATCCGAACAGCAGGCACGCATTGAAATGAATGGATGCACCTGGTACTTTCGCTTTGACACCGGCCGGCCGCTTAACCCCCCGCGCGCCGGCTACGTCCATTCATTTCAATGCGAGCGTGCTGTTCGGATCGGCTGATCCGAACAGTACTCACTCATCTCTACTAGTGACCACTGGGGAAACATGGCTGTCTTCCTTCCAGGAGGTGTTGGTGTGCCGTTCGTCAGCTAAGATGATTGATTGTGGGTAAATTTCCCCAGATGAGCGTCACCGTATTGTCCATTTTTACCAGAAGTGTTAATACAACATACCTTAATGGACATAGAAAGAAAAAGGAGATCAATTTGCCCATGGATGTCAGAGGTGATCTCCACTTCAAGACACTTCTTCTCTTTGTTGTACTGCAGAGTAGAAAGAATGAACATGGTTACAGACGTCTTAGAGTTCAAAGGATCGGCCATAGTTTACTTTTACATTAACCTTTAACATTAGGGACTTAAACTCAGGGCATATTTTTAGTATATAACATCAATGTTTGGTGGATTCTGACCTTATGGATCTCTGATGATTGGTCTACCATGGGTCATCAGAAAGCAAAAATTTGTCCTCATACTTAACACATGCATAGCATACTGTAAAGCATACAGATCCATAAAACATCATCATCAGACCCATTGTGCGCATATTACCTTGGTCACATAGCAGGTCACCTTGTCCCCAGGCAAATACTTCTTCGTCAACTGCAGTTCTGGATCACTGTTACTGGGGTCTATCAGGCTAAAAAGCAGAAAGAATGGAATAAAGACAAAAGCCAAACAAGATTTCAATAAGTAAAGCTGCCATAAGTAACCCATATGCGGTGGTCATAGGGACCCTGTGGCCCTCAATATTAGCAGGCAGACTTCCCTATGGCTGATTTACACATTTATATCTGTTGGTAGCCAAGAATCTGAAATTATTAAATAAAATAAAAAAAAGTTTATATCCAAGACAGAATATGACACCACAGATCACTTACCTGGGAAGGATACTGAGCTCCAGGATAGACTTCATCAAATGTGGATGAGTAATTGGCAGGAATCTGTCATGGAAAGTAATGTATAAGGTCAGGTTGTGTGTAATATTACAGAACATATATACATAGTCGTACTATTTGTCCATGTATTATTTTTAGTACATAAACCTCTCTTACTACCAGAATAAATACTCCTGAAGATGCATTAAGGGGGCATTCACACGTGCGCCCGTGTCCCCCCTGTGTCATTCCACCGGATTTCCGTCCTCAGTCCAAGAGAAACTGGACAGGGGACGGCTTCCTAGCAGTCAGTTTTAAGCTGTCACCTGTCCAGTTTCTCCGGGGCTGAGGACGGAAACCCGGCAGAGTGACACAGGATGGACCCCCAAAAATGGATCCCAACACAAGAGAGGAGGGACACATTCCCAAAATGTGGTGCGGATGTGAACAGTGAATGACTGATCAATGGTCAAACCATAATATCACTTACTTATGAGTCTTCACATCTCGTCCTCCTATTACTCGACAGGTTACAGTCTGATTAGCCTTTAGTGTGGATGTAGGGGAAACACCAGCCGCCACATTTTCCAATATATTGGAGACATGGATAACCCCGACTTGTTTATCATCAGCGACAGACACTATGACACTAGTAGGCTTCACAGATTTCACAGTCCCTGTGACTAGTTCTCCGATCATTGGCTTCCCTGTCACACGCTCCGCCGTGGCTTTACTCGGTTGTTTTTGTCTTTTATTGCCTTTTTCCACGGCTAGGAGAAGGCCATATTCATCAGCGCTGGCCTTCTTTATAGTCACAGAGATTTTCTGGCCCAAATGTAACTTTTCAGAGTCAAAACGGAAGGAGTCATTATAGTGACAGGAGAGTGGCATGGCTGCAAGATGAGAAGTTGCCTCCAAGGACACGATTGCAAATTCTTCTGCAACATGTTGCACCACAGCAGTGTGTGTTTCATCTTCAACAACCTGACAAAAGAGAGGTGTCATTTTATTTTGGGAAGACATGTTTGGCATAAGAACTAGAAACAAATGTATAGACACTGTATGTCATAGATGGTCAGCAACCTCTTAAAGGTAAACTATGAGCAGTGAACAACACGAGGCTAGGGGGAGGGGCACTATAACCTAAGAAATATTATACTTAGGACGTGTAAAACCACTTACTGTGCCTTTTGTTTTCAAGAGAGTGTTATCCAAAGAGACGTGAACATGAGACTTGAGAAGATCAACGTGAAGAACCACCACCTTTGCTTTTTCTCCTGCGACCAAACTTTTTGCTGCAATGAAAGACATCAAAATACTATAATGCCACCCAAGTAATAAACAAACTTTAAACCTATGTAATAGTTGCAGGTTTAGGAGTCTAATCCATTAAACGTAATAAAGGTAGGGCATGGGATAAAGCTTACTAACCAAACAGCTCTCTGCAGCCACATATATATAGTTAGCATTGCAAATGTAGGTCCCTATAGACAAAAAACCTCAGTTATGAATCACTTCCATAGGGGGGGTTTTACCTTTATCTTGGGCAATTGCAGATATTCTCTGAGCTCCGGAGATTTTGCCAACACCGAACAAAACCGAGCCATTCTCTTCCACCTCCTCAACTACAAGAGTCAGCTTCTTCCCTGGAAGTACAGAGTAAAGGTTCTCCCCATCCTCCAGATTCTCTAGAAAACAGAAATTAGACCATAAAGAAATAGAAAAAAATCGCACAAGGGCCGCAAAACATAAACTTACAATACAAAGTATCTCTACAATTATAGTAATGTTACATACACAGAAGAATAGGAGATTATGGAAGGGCTCTAACCTAGGTTCATGTACAGGACCTAATTCTTCAAGGGTGAGGACCCCCACTGATCATGAGAACAAGGTTCTTAGTCCCCCTTTTGAATGAAAAGGTAGTTGTGCATGTAAGCTCCATCTCCATTCAACAATATTGGCCTGCTTAAGATATATTCAGTATCTTTGGCAAGACATATGTAGTGGACAAGTGGGAATGGCACCCAATTCATATGGGAAGAATCTGGATCCCCAATCTTGTGCATGGTGTGGATCCAACTAATAAGACACAGATATCCAATGGATAGGAGATACATCTTGTTCATGATGCTCTGCTCATATCTTTACATGAATATATAATAGGAGACTACATACGTATTCTATACAGTACAGAACGTAATAGGATATGCTGGTAATCAATGAGCGTTATAAGAAGAAACAATCGTACCATCTCTGCCAAGGAGACTCCTTGAGAGCTGAACTTCTGTGAAACACTGGCTCAGACGTGAAAAGCTCTTGGCCGAGAGATCTTTGGGGGCACATTCAGACATCTTCAGAGTCAGTAGAAAACGCTTCTTCTCCACATCTACAGAGGTTACCTTGGCCACCACCGTCTGCCCCACCACAAAATGGTCCTCGATGTTGGTCACAAATTTGTCACCGATTTCCTATTGCCAAAAAAAAATTAGCCAATCAAAAACGCAGGAAAGTAGATTACCAATATTACCATCCAAACCCACCTTCTTAATCAGAGGCACACGATATTATATTCTTATATTAAAGTTGTGTTATAACTAATACAGCCAGCATTACAACTGAAATGCATCCATTTTTTCTAAACATTTGAGCTCTTTATCAGGACTCTTCATTCTACAAGGACGAATTAAAGAGGTTGGACACCAACCCTTTTATAACACTGTAAGCTGCCATATTCTGTCCTAGGAAAGGCCGACTTCCCCAATTTTTACTCCAGCACATACATATATACACATATATATTCACATTCATACATATTCATCTTCCTACTTACCTGTTTGGGGACCAAACCAACCAATCCATAGGGGAGCGCCACAAAGATCCCATATGGCATTATATTTTTCACAAATCCAGTAAACACCATCTGAGGCTCTACTTCAGAAATTTCCTTGACAGGCGTCTCCTTTTCCACAAAGGAGATGAAGGCAGGTTTCCTGGTTAGTGTCTGAAGATTTTAGTGAAGGACTAACTAGGAGATCATAATTTATTAATAACCAGTGTATTTTATTCAACACTCAACACACTTGTAAGCTATAGGAAGAAGTGAGATTAGCTGAAAATCTAGTAGGTATAGGGGTCACTAGATGCCCCTTCCCATGACGCCATTGTTGAGAGAAAGAAGTATTCTACACAGTAATGTATACACGCCAAGAGTTGTGCTGCCCACCCATCATATAAGGTGTAGCGGCAGGTTTAGGCACTGCAGTGCTGCCCCATAGACATTTTAATTGGACAGTACCCCTCCTCTTGACAGTACCCATAGACTAGTACAGGGGGGAGGCGTTCTTCACAGCCCAGCATCATCACTGAGTGGTAAAGAACACCCCTTCTGATCGTATAGGGCTATGGACAAGTACTGTCAGGAAGGGCGTTCCTCATAGCTCGGTTAGACTGTCAGGAACGCCCTTCTAACAGTGAAGAGATGTCGGTAAAAGCACCAATATCTCTTGCACCGGGGCATATAACAGGAAAGCCGACAGTGTGCTAAATACAGTCAGCTTTCTAGCAGTATATAAAACCACAGGTGCCCAAGGAGGTGAAAGGTCCTCTTTAACACAGTTGTGAGCCAGCATTAAGTTATGCTAACCTCCAGTCACCATGACCATGAACTAGCCATCTGCACGAATCCACTAATGGGAGAATATCAGAGCTGAAAAGAAGTAGGTTAGTGTACAAGTAGTACAAGGATACAGTTCTGCCTTTGAACGTGCTCAGAGACATCACTCCAGGAAGCTGATCACCGTCCTTCAAGCTGTGCCACAAGAACTCACAATTGGCGACATGATCAGAAAGGTGAATCTTGGGAAGGAACCCAGGATTTTCCTCAGGGAGAATCAGCACATTTAGCCCATCTTCTACCTTGCTGACAATTTTCACATCAACAATCTGGCAAAAAAAAAAATCCAATTATTATAACAAACTATTCACTTTACTTAGAAAAGGCATTGGAAAAAAGTTACCTGCTTCATATATAGCTGATATCAGATCAAAATACTAGACCACAAGGCAGTGCCATGAGAAGTATTTATTCTCTATCCATAGGATAGAGGTTTAATAGCAGATTGGTGCGGGTCTGACCGCTGAGACCACAACCGTTTTATTTCCTATCACTGGCAAAAGCCACCAGACAGAGATATAGAGATATATATAGAGATATTAGATATAGGTGCACAAATACCTTCCCATATTCATAGACTGCTGTGTTCTTTTTGACATGTGTGGGTTGCTCCTCTTCGCCAATGCTCTTGAAGGACAAGATCAGGGATTTTTTCTCAGGATCACACTCAATCACTTTTGCTTTAACCACCTGCAGATTATGAAACACCACAATTAGTATACAATACAGAAATACCACTAGTATCCTTTAGAACAGGTCATAGATATCATTTAAAGGTCCAACACTCAGTACCCCCGCCAATTGGCTCTCTGCAGAGGCGGCACCTTATGGATGAACAATGCAGCCTCTTCAACACATACCAATCTTATTCATTTGGATGGGGCTGAGCTGCAGCATTGTGTGAAGATCAAGTGTCGAACCTCCAACCACCTGATATCAATGGCCTTTCCCTAAAATAGGTCTTCAATATCCCTTCGCCAGTTTCAATTTTAAAGAACAGACACTCAAGGAACCCCATTATAGTCAATGGAGTTCGTCTGACTCCGTATGTAAAAACTATTTTAGAGGTCTACCTCTCCATTGTGCTGGTCCTCCAATTACCCAGAAAAAAGGAGAGGCGGCTATGATAGTGTGAACCTGGCGTCATACTGCTGCAGAAACTGTACGGCCATAATAACAGCTCAGACCAAGTTGGATAGGATTTTGCACAACATTTTAGTTCCAAATTAAAGAACATGTACTCAAAATTACAAAGAATCATCCCATTTCTGTATATGGGAAAACAGAACTCCTGTTTTATGACCAAGGTCTGCTGTAAGCCTGTTATACACATTATATGTAGGTCAGCTAAACTGGCTTATCCTGGTGGGCACGGCTGACCATCTAATGTATACAGAGGTGTCCTAATATTCCCCTGACAGATGATATTGGGGAAAAGTTGAGGTCAGGTATGTTGGATCTTAAAATACATGGTTCTATTATTTTCTGGGGAGATGGACCACCACCTGAGGAGTTAGGCAGCGGCTTACTCACCTCCATCAAGCCAAGTTTGCATGTGTACGGCAGAGGAAAGTCAGGAGAAATAGCCAGCTAGTATAACACTTAATATGGGGTAATAGAACTACTCTCCATTGCAACCATTACTTCAACAGTAGCTCAGTACATGTTACATCAGGCCTGCAGCTTGATCACCATTGGTTTCCATATTTTCGGATATGGGGCCCACTTTTGTCAATACACAACCCGCAGTTGGGAAGCCCCAGACCTATAGATAGTATCTCAAATCAGGTTTTAAACAACTGAAACATTACCTGTCCCCTACAGAAAATGTCTTCTGGTGAGGCAATATACTCAGAACTCAACTCCCGGATCGGTGCCAGTCCTTGAACATCATTATAAAACTTGACGATGCATCCGCTTGGTTTCATTGACCAAATAAAGCCATGAGTGACCAGACCAACGGCGGCATCGTGGTAAGTGGTAAGGATGGGTAAAGTGGAATTTATCATAATCTTCTTTCGGGTCAAGATCAATTTCTTGGCTGATGGATCCACGCTTAGAACCTATGAGGCAACAAGAAAGGCAATAATTTATCATCAGGATACTAATGTATGGAACACCCCACCAATGTATGAAACACCTCACCAACATCCCCCATGCAAGTCAAAAAATAAAGCGAGATTTCCTCACCCGACACTTGATCTTGGCTCCAGGTGTGTATTTCTTCTCCGGGTTGTGGAGAGTGACATCTGCTAGGTGAAGTTTGGGCACAAGACCATTAATGTGCTTTGTGATATCTACCACCATTCCTTTCGGTGTTATACTGTTTACAGTACCCTGTGCAAAAAAAAAAAAAAAAAATAGAAATGATGATGATAGATTTATAGCATTTACCAACCAGGAACTGAGCGGCGATGAATGACCCCTTCCTCCCCCCTCCTGACAGTATTCGTCCATAAACTAGTACTCAGGGGGCATTCCTCACCGCTCAGCGACATGGCTGGGTAATAAGGAACGCCCCCTCACAGTATAGCGCTATACACAGTACTGTCAGGAGGGGCGCTCCCAGCTAGACTGTCAGGAACGCCCTTCTGACAGTATAGAGCGTTCGGTAACAGGAAAGTCGATAGTGTGCTAAATTCAGAGCACTGTCAGCTTTCTATTGGTATATAAAGCCACGTGTGCCCGAGGACATGAAACGTCCACTTTAAAAAATTAAGCAAAAAGCATCACAACAGAAGCGATCCATAAGACATAATAGTACACAGATATATTGCAGAGAATCAATGAGCACAGGTTTAGATTTACCTTCAGAATTTGTCCGACCTGCACATCTTCAAGTCTTAAATATTCACCTTCAATAACATCTCTGAACAAAAAGAAAACGTAATTTAAGGGGAGGAAGTGAAGAAATGTAGTAAATTCAGACAATGAAACATATACATTGTATACAGTGTGCCATCATATATCATGCAGAATAACATGAAGATACTACTAATAACATGAAGATACTACTGTTCACACCTGTTTTATGGCTTCCATTTAGGACTGAAGCCACAACACCGTAACAGATTTGTCCATAATTTTCCACGTGGACCATACAGTTTAGGAACATTGCTGCAAATGGTTTCTCTTGTGTCATAGCGGATAAATGCTAAGGCTGCAGGATTAATGTATTTTTTGTTGCAGATTTTATTGTAATTTTGGAGCCAAAGCCAGGACTCAACTTAGAAGAAGGCAGAAGTATAAGAGGTTGCTTTATATTCCGCACTCCTCCTGAAGCCACAGGAAAAAAAGCCACAGCAACATCTGCACCTGTTTTTAAGGAACCTTTCTTTATCAATTATTGAAGAATATCTAAGCTAAGTCAATATCTTACTCTTTGAAAGACAGCAAGAGGATCTCATCCATAGGGCTGAACCCCACAACTCGCCCCTTATGGACTGTTCCTGCTTTCATCTTATCCAGAGTTGTTGACTTTGAAAGCCCTAGAGTTTTTTTCTGCAAGACAAAAGCAAAGAGCCATACGTTATAACAGATTCATTATGGAAGATTACATAGAAGGCAGAGGGCATACAGCACGGTACGTCACCTCTTTAAAGGGACATTACTATCTAAGTGGCCGTTCAAATGGAGGAAAATGAAGAGGAACTCCTCTTCGTATTCCAGGCTGCCAGCTCCCAGCTGCTGCAGCACTGGCATTCTGTTGCAGCTTTCTGTCGCTGAATTGACCCAGATGAATGGCAGGGAGTCTCGAGCAGTTTCAGCCTCCCATTGAAAACAGTAAGACACAAAATCTTGCCCCTAAATCAGCGTCAAATTCATACAGGTGAACACCCCCTAAGACATACATGGCCTATTCACATGATGTGCGCACTTGAGTGCCACAAACAGGAATAGTCACTCTGATCATTCAGCAATACTCCTTTTAACAAACACCCATGTCCCCACCAGCAAAAGGTTATTCCTCCCACTGTTTGCACAGAGTTTCCATAACCACGGACCTGTGAGATAGGACAAGTGACATCACTCACTGCTCTGCTGGCAGGACAATCAGTTCAGCTAATTGCAGTTTTCTGATAAAGCCAGTCTGTTATCTCTCTATGTAAACTCACAGATAACATGGAGTCCATGCTCTACAAGCATGTGTATATTATCTGATCTGCATAAGTATTGTGATACCTCAGTGTCCCACTCAGCAAGCTGAGAGGGGGAGAAATACAGAAATGAGAAGAAGAGACAACAGGCAAAATACTGAAACAGTGAGATGGGAAAATCCCTTTAACAATAGTTCCTATTTTTAGTTATTAAACTTACAGATGCAAATCCAAGTGTTTCTCCATCCAACTGAAAGACAGCACCCGTATTCTTATGCAGCGCCTTCACTGTGCACCTCTCATGTAAAGTGCCGATCCAGTCACTGCTCAGTTGCCTCACTGAGCTCCCGGGCTGTAAGAAACTCTTGCGAAGGGTCAATCTAATGGTCTTGGTAGATCGGTCAACCCATAAGACACAAGCTTTCAACTGGAGGGAAGAACATGATAAAGTCAGTCATATAGGAGCATTTTATGGGGTGTCTACAGAGAAGTAATAACAAATATACATTAGGGAAGTGCGGTTTATTCCACTTGGTTGCAGTCAACTAAGCTTCATGTATATGGGGCTGAAAGAATTTCAGGACTTTGATAATGATGACCATTCCTTAGGACAGGTCATCAATATCAGATGAGTGGTGAACCAACACCTTGGAGCCCCCAGTGATCAGCTAATTTCAGCAACCACAACATCACTGCAAAAACACAATGGATACAGTGGGCTGAGTACTATGCAAGCTGGGATACTATCCCTCAGCTATCATTCACATAGCAGAGCACTGTATTTAGGGTATATCCAGCCCTTCCATTGAAATGAATGGAGTTGTTGCAGTCTATCCTGACCAGCACTCCATTCAGAACAGTGGGGAAAAACTCCCATCCTCCTGATCGGTAGAAGTCTCAGCAGTCCAACCTCCAGGGCTACTCAATGGATAGGAAATACCCCTTTAAATACCCCTGCTTTACATCACTATCACATGATGCTAAAGGTTAAACCTATCTGGATAGTGATTCACAGCTCTGGATACATACCGTCTGGTCTTCCTTGTAAGAATTCGCTTTCTTGGACTCAAAGTGCAAGAAATCCACGATCCCAGTGTAGGAGGACAAGAAGGATAATTTGACATGGTCAGAGAATACCTAAAGGAACAAAAGAAAAGTATTACCTAAGTGTGACAAATAACCAAGAACTAACCAAAGTCGGATATGGAATTACTGAGCACAATACCTTCTGAATCTGAGCTTTTACTATCACACCAGGCAGAATATTATTCAGGGTCCATTTCTGCTCCTCCGTTGCGATGGCTGCTGCCACATCGGACTGTGTGATGGACAGGCGTACGATTCGTCCACCGTTCTTTACGTCATCAATCACACAGTTTAAATACTGTCCGACCCGTAGAGAAGTGGCTGTATACACAAAACAAGACAGAAAAAAAACAAGTCATGGACAATTACAAGGGACAATAAACTAAGCCATAGTCATTTGCTTGGCAGACGGACATAGCACTACTTATTTCTTGCGGGACAAGTTGTATTTTCTAAGAGCACCATTTAATGTTCCAAACAATGCATTGATGTGCATTAGAGATGAGCGAGTACTGTTCGGATCAGCCGATCCGAACAGCACGCTCCATAGAAATGAATGGATGCACCTGGTACTTCCGCTTTGACGTTGGCCGGCTGCTTAACCCCCCGCGTGCCGGCTATGTCCATTCATTTCTATGCGAGCGTTCTGTTCGGATCAGCTGATCCAAACAGTACTAGCTCAACTCTAATGTGCATGTCATGAATGGTTCCTGGTTATTATTCCGTTTTATAAAATGTTGAATTCAGACAATTCCATTATACATGCTATGGATGTATAGTCTCTAATGCAGCAAATATATATATTGACTAGTAACAAGCCCTCACCTTTACTTGTCTGCTCTAGATACACTTGCGCCTTTTGTCGGGGTAAGAAGGCTTTAGCCCCTCCAACTCCTAAGTCAATCAGATATCCATGATCTTCAATGCTGGCAACAAAGCCGCAGAGAAACTGAGGAGAAGAGATAAAATGTCACAACAAAGCAAAGGAGAGATTGAACATACTAGTAAGATACAAAACAGGCCCAACAGAAGTAGAAATATGGTTTAAGAAAAAAAAAAGGGGTCTAACTTCTATTCATTTTCAGACCCATATCGACCCGATTTCACAGGTCGAACCCAGTCAGAAGACCAGGATTCCTTGCATGATAGTGATGTATGATGCTAGGAGTCCCTGTCTACTGTCCATACTGTATATAGAGCAGGACAACAATAGTTCCATCATACAACACTATAATGTAAGGAGTCCCTGCCCAGAACATTTATCCATCACATATATAAATAGGTTACAAAAACGTACCATGCCTGACTGTAAAGATGACGGCGTCAGATCTGAATTAACTAGTTTTGGGTTCAGAGACAATTTGATGCTGTGGAAACCTCCAAGCGTTGTCTCCAGGTTACTGACTGCACATCTAACCAGCATCCCCGGAGAATATAGGTCAGACAGCGGTGACAGGGCCTAAAATATAAAATAAAAAGACTAGTCTAGTACATGCAGCTTGGATTATTATAATAGGGACTGGGCCCACACCTAGATTTCTGCTACTTCATTGATAGGACGTATTTATGGGGCCACATTTATGGCATCCAAATGCACTAACATGGCAAATGGACAATGACTGTCCAAATGAAACACAAATCGGATAACCCCAGTTATGGCTGTATAGGGTTAAAAGTAAAAATTCACATAGTGACTTCTCAAGTCTTCTGCAGACATTGAGTCAGTTGTCTTCTGCCAATATTTCAACTAAAATGCAATGGTTGACACAGTATAACAGAGACTAGCAGAGGAGCACAACTAGGGATTTTAGAGGGTTTGTCCAGGACTATGATATTGAGCTCCAATTCCTCTTTCAGGCCAGTGACGTTAGGTCCATTAATCACATACTGTAGCTGTGTCTGAGCTGCAACACCAAGCACAACCATTATACAACGTACGAACGGAGCTGTGAACAGGCCACGTGACCACTGAACTTAAAGACACGTGGCCCATAAAGTACCCTGCCACTGCTTCAAACAGCTGATCCGCAGGGGTCCAGGGGGTCAATCCCCATTGATCCATTAGGATAGCCCATCAATTAAAACCCCTTTAACCCAGATTATCCCTTTACATCCCTCTTGTAAATTGCAGGACATTTTCTTAATGATCTATATGTAAAGTTGGTCACCTAAATTCCTTGAGAGAAGAGGGTCTGTACCTCTAAATCCCTGGAGCTTGGCTCTTACCCAATTTTCAAAGCAGCAGCTCCAGCACTATTGAATATAGGCAGAAATAAGGGACTCATGTTCTATGATAGATCCTCTTACCTCTACCGGATCATCTTTTTTGACCTGCTCATTAAGCAATTTGGTGTAGGCCTCACAAATGTTTATTGCCTGGACGTAGCCGGTGAGACCGTATGGTAAACTAACCACCAACTCAAAATCTTTAGCTTCTTTCACACAACCGAGAAATAACATGCCTTCATGGAGGCTCTGCAAAGAGACAGGAAATGGTCATTGTTAATGAGAAGTTAATGGTATATACAGGGTGCACTCAACTTTTCATTTTTTTTTTAATTTTTTTTTTTGCTTTGCTTTAACATGTTTAGCCTTCCTACTGGACTTAAAGAAGATCTTTAATGTCCTTATGAAAGTGTATCCCGCTAGGAGGCCAACAGTGCTAAATTCAGTGCACTGTCGGGATGTGCCCAGGTGGAGGAGATATCAGTGCTGTTATTTTTGGCACCGTTCTCTCCCCACTGTCAGAAGGGCGTTCCAACTAGCTCAGCATCATCGCAGGGCGGTAGGAAACAGCCCCTCCGACAGTACAAGAATATGCTACTGCACAGTCAAGGTGGGAGTTCCTTAAAGCTGTAACTTGCCATCGTCCAGAAGTTAACAGCGTTCTAACATAGCTGACACCTGCTATACATGGCGTAGGCTAAGCTCCTGAACCTGTGCAATTCTCTGTACATAAAAATTTGATACCAGTGAGACATTAAAAGATGATCTAAAAGGTCTGCTTAATGACTTACATTACCCAAGCAACAATAATTACATAGCATCTTATCTTGGAACTCTGCATTGTGCGGTCCCTCTGTTATTCCTCTTGGAAATGTATAAATACACAACTTGTCAACAGAGTTTGCTCCTATACAGTTTGACACTATCCAGTCAGTGCTGTTGTGAGTGTAACACAGAGTGTTAGTGTGTAGATCAGGGGTCAGCAACCTTCATCCCTCCAGTTGCTGTTAAACTCCAACTCCCAACGTACTACACTCACTTCCATGGGAGTTCCAAGACCAGCAAAGTGAGTATGCATGCTGGGAGTTGTAGTTTTACAACAGCTGGAGTGCCAAAGACTGCCTACCACTGCTATAGAGCAAGAGCAGACATGGGGCTTGTGCTGAAGGTTGCCTGCCCCTGGTGTAGAGACACATTTTATAGACATAGGGAATGCTAAGACCTAATGGGCAATTTACTCACAAACATTCAGGAGATATAACAGGGGAACGTTATAATGCAGAAAAGTAGAACAGCAATGCAAAATATGGAGCCACAAAATAAATATGGAGCCACACAATTTGACAAGAAGTCATGGTCAATTTGAACAAAAATTTACCAACCTTAAAATTCAGCAATTCTATGGATTTTTCTTTTATAGTGCTCTTTTTAGACTTTACGATCTTCGGTTTCTCTTTTAAAACCTTCTTCTTTTTCTTCTTCACCTCATCTAATTCTTCTTGGTGTGTCTGAATGAAAGCAAAAAATAAGGTACAATTTGTAGTGCAAACAACTCAAGTGGCAGAAATTAGAAGGGAACTATAGTCCAATCATTGTATACTAATGATGGCACCAGCAAAAATTGTGCTGCTATAAGTTGGATCCTTACAAGTCCTGGAATCATTGCCTCCAGAGAAAATGTAGTATTAAATGGGGACTGTGGCCATAATAGGACATGTCTCCTAATAGGCCTGTTGAGACAATCCCTTGAAAAAAGCTAATTTACCTAGTTATTGCCAATACAAAAAGAAAAGGTCTCTAAGTGAATGGCTATTCACATATCTGGGAAAGCTGGGTAATGACTCTTATGACGGCTATAATGATAGCTATAGAAGTTGTTACTAGGCCGGGCTCACGTTTGCAGCAAGTGTTCAAATTGCATGTGCCATACAAGACAAATTGTGCTGCACAGAAAAGGGACAACGAATGGAACAGAGGGAAAATTAACCTAAACTGATGGCAAAAGTACCTACATGAATGAATACTTAAAAACATTTGGCAATTTCCATTTACCTGCTCTGAAAGACTGCCTGAAATGTGAACAAAGCCTAAGATAATAAATTCTGTAAAAGCAGTCAAGGTAAGGCCCAGTTCACATCTGCGTTCCGTTCAGAGAGTCTGCTTGGGGAATGGAAAACTATACACACTAAAAAGCGGTTAGCTAAGAAACCTCACGGACCCCATAGACTATAATGGGGTTTGTGTGGTTTCCGCACAAATCATGAGGAGACAAAAGTATGGCAACCAAACGCAGATGTGAACCTGGCCTAAGTCTGCAAAATACACATTTAAAAATAATATTTCCATTTACACAAAAAAAAATATTTAAAGACATACAGAAAAGAGGTTGTCATCTTCTCGTGGCCTTTTCTTAACCCCAGCGTCCGCTGATTTCTTCTGTAAACCTCCTCGAGGGAAACTCTCTTCTATAGGTTCCATTTTGTTGTATGTCTGGTAAAATAAATAAAACATACTTTTTATGGCCCTGCATGCACAACTGTTTCTTCTACCTGAAAAACTTTCATCAGGTATTTTACATCTGAGTGAATGCAGACGGAAGAGGCTTCATCTGCATCAGCATCGTTTATGTCCGTTGCTCTCATCCTGTCAGATGATAGCAATAGACTGCAAGAAGGGAGATGTGAATGCTTTCAATTAGCTGGAAATCCTCTTTGAACATCCGGGGACCTCCTGAGATGCACAAGACTTATTACAAAGCTGGAACACCTCAATAATTCTGGGCTGGCATAATACAGGTCGGTCTTAATAAATTGGCTCCCCTAGATTTTCTGTAAGATTTCTATTCCACTCTATACAGTTTTTTGCGATTGTCTCAAGCAAGTTTCACTGTATGGCAAATCTCAGCGTGACTGATCCATCTCTTTCATCGGTTGCTCTATAAGGGCAATTGTCCCTCATGCTTTTTTAGAACATTACAAATATCTGGGTCTGGTGACCCCCCATAATATTTGGGTGTTGGACTCCCATCTATCAATATGTGATAGATGGGAGTCCAACATCCAGGGCCACCACAGACCAACTGTTTGAAGAGGCTGCAGCGCACTCCAGCACTGTGGCCTATTCCCTTCAATTTTAACGTCATGTTCAATAGTCAACAGTAGCTCAGTCCCATTCAAGTGAATGGGAATGCAACACAGAGCACAAGGAACAGCGCTGTGCTTGGTATTCAGGGAGTGTGTTATTAGACTCTGCTTATATGTTTGGAGGCCAAACAACTCTTACTCATAACAGAGTCTCAGCATCACTAAACACGATTTACAACCAAACACCACCATCAATAACATCCGAACATCTAATACAAAATACAGGGAAAAAAGGAAAACACAACCTAGAAAAATAAACAGACATGAACAGCAAAGGAGCCAAAACCTCACAGCTTACCCCTAACTGTGGTAAGTCACAGTGCACACACCCAAAGGCTTCGGCCTCTTCGGTTAGGTGCTTGGATGTTGGACCTGCGCTGATCAGATATTGATCCTAAAGATGGATTACCAATATACAAGTCCCAGAAGGTCCTTATAACATCTCACTGTCCTCATGAAATGAGAGGTGGCTGAGCAGTCTATGGGCTGACTGAACATAAGCAGACTACCCTATGTGAGATCTCCAGCAGCCCCATAGAGTTGAATAGAGCTGCAGTGCACATGCTCCACCACTACAGCACACAAGACCCACATCCTCATGACTGGGAGAAGAAATTGTACCTTACATGCAGACGGCCACTTACCAGCTGCAGCACAGATGTTATACACGGTAGCTCTCCCGGTTACTTAGAAGAAACATGCACGGATCATACCCACGTGTTGCTCCCAGCACTTAACCCCGGAAGCACAAAGTTTGCACATGGATACGGTCACGTGAATACGACTTCCTTTTCCTGATAGGCGGAACTGACGTCACAGGAGTCACCTTCTCTCGCTTGTAGAACTGGCGACTCCTGCAGCCAATAGGAAGACGGCAAATTTTGATAAGCAGCTCGAGCAGCCAATCAGAGGAGCCGGTGTGTAGAAAGTGTGAGGCCGGAGACAGCGGGCACGGCAGTCGGCAGTGAAGGGCATTGGTCGTATACTGCGGCGATAGACCGGTGAGTGGTGCAGGGGCGGCTATAGCATGGTGGCTAGTATGGTGTATTTACTTATATTACATGTAGCTCTGCAGATACAGTGTGTCATACAGGTGACTTGTAGGTTATTAGTGAGGCCTATGAGAGCAGCTCAATGGGGAGGATATTAGTGCAGATGCCTGGTGGTCCCATACAGGTGCTATTAACTACAGGGCTTCTGACTCTAGGGGGAGCTACACACTTTACTATAGCCAATTAACCTGTCTGTGTGATTTAGAGGTGATGGGGAAAACCAGAGGTAACCCAGTCCAGTAAGTAGGGGGACATAACCTTGCCTGTGCTAGGCCCCTATGCATATATGATCCCATAGCAGAGGGACCACAAAGCTATTATATATATATATATATATATATATATATATATATATAGCATTACACTATATATTTAAAGCAATGACCCTATAGCTATAGGCCTGTGCCTATACAGTGACGTGTGAACCTTAAGTATGTACTATAGTCTAAAGTATATACCTCTAATGCAATGCTTTAATGCTGAGCCTAGTAGAGGTCACCACTGGAAATGTCTTTTAATTCACTAGCAAAGGTTGGCGAGCTAGCAGGTGACACGCAGATGTGCCCAAATAGGTCTCCTTGCAGGGGTGCCCATCGTTTATGGCATTCATTGAATGACATGACCCCTGTAAAGTAGCCGAGTGCAGCCTCAGAATGTGTAAAGAGGTGCCCCCCCTTTAAAAGGATAATCCAGGGACTCTAAGGCTAAGACCCCACATTGTGAAAACGCTGCTTCTTTTTTTGCAGATTTTGTTGCAGTTTTTTGAGCCAAAGCCAAGAGTGGCTACAAATGGGAAATTCTATAGAAAGCTCTTATACTTCTAACTTCTGCTCAATCTAGTTCTGGCTTTGGCTCCAGAAAATGCAACAAACAAGCTGTGTTTCCGCAACCTGGGGCCTTAGCCTAAAACTAATTTCCTTGAGGGTTCGCTCCTTCCCCTTAGATTTTCAGGTTTGTGCTGGTTCTGACTCATGGTCACATGTTTGGGCCAGCACCTAAGTCGATCTGTCTCCTCCATCCTATACCTTGTTCACTGGTATTTAATTATATTATGGAGTTCAGCAGACTAGATCATTGGGAAAAAGAGAACCCCAGAGGAGGTGGGTTTTAAGAAGTCACTGGATGACCCCTTTAAGGAGGACCTTTTATGTCCATGTTACGTACTGCTGCAAGCTTACAATGTGCTGCATTCAGTGCACTGCCTGTTTTTCTAGTATCTGTCCTGTCTCTAGATCTGTCAGTGCCATTATTTTCGTTTTTTTACGATATCCCTGCACTGTCAGAGGTGCTGCCATTATGGCTCAGGATCAGTATCTTGCTTTGGGACATCACACTTAGGTTGACACACTGGCTATAGCTCTGATTTTTCTGTGGTGCCCTGCTGTCACTCCTCCTTGGTATGTAGCTGTAACACAGATGGTGCTTGTGAATAGGGCAATGTTTGATTGGATAATGCATGTGCAAAGCGCAATGCTTAACTTCCCACAGTCTGCCATCATTTGGCATGGATTGCATTAGAGCTGCTGGTACAGTCTATTTTAGTTGTCTTTTATAATATGTATTTTCTTTGATCAGTTTCACTTATGTATGTTTGTTCTGTATTTCAGGCATTAACCATGGGAGGACACGACTCAGGAGCACAGCACCACTTCACTGGCATCAAGAAGTACTTCAACTCATACACCATGATCGGCAGGAGGAATGTACGTCATTAAAAGGATGACTGGGGGGGGGGGGGGGGGGCCATGATGATCATTGTCAGATGTATATAATATGTTCTTGTATTTTGCAGTGTGTACTGGCCACATATGCAAGTATTGCAGCGATTATCCTTTTCTTCAAATTAAAGCCCAAGAAACAAGCGGCGGTCACAGACAAATAATGGTAAGTGACCAAAAATAAAGTGAAGCTTTCTCAGTGTGTCAGATAGTGTAGCCATAGTCTACCAATTTTTAGCTGAGCTGTGGTACCTAAAATAATGTGCTGGTGTCTTTGCTTTTACACAGTACAAGGTTGGGGGGGAGATACTGTATAGAATTTCCATCAGGGAAATTCTGCAGGCAGTCATGGCAAAGAGCATGTGAAACTAGAGTTTTTGCTTTTCACTGGTGGTCTTTCTGTAAAGTTGTGGCTGAGTCCTGTAGCAGTACTTGATACGATGTGGGTATGAATTCCATTTTGTGTTGCACCCACCTATTTTCAGACCTTCCTTAAAAGTGAATAGAGAGCTGTACATTTGCATGGCTCTGACATGAGGAACGGGGAATCCAAGTTCTTTAGGTATGTGTGCTGTTAGTTTAACCAGGTGACCTGTTGTAATATAGATGTATCTTGGTTTAAAAGGAAAAATGCAATCTTAAAAGTGGTTGTCCAGGGACTGCAAGTTACCTTACCTGCTAGCAGAAATAGGAACCCATTGAAGTCAATGGGAGACCTTTTTTTTCAGCTCTGAATTTGAGGCAGATTCCATGCCAAATTCAGCACAGTTTTCCTCCTTGTGAACACACCCTAATAAAGGGAGAAAAAAAAAAAGTGAGGGTTGATTTTAATAATGTGACTTGAGATTGGAGCCCAGGTCAAAAGTACAGAGATGGTAAATTGGCCTTCCTGGAAAACACCTTTCAGGATGAAAACACAATGTGGTGCTAGGCTGCTGGGGTCTTATTGTTATTTTATTATTCCTTTCTGCATTTTGCATAGTCTGTTGCTCACAATAAACAATTAACTATGTAAGTGAAGCCACCAGCATGTAGACCATGCTACATCATATGTCTTCATCCTAAAGCTTCCTACATAAGGGGAACATGGTTTGGAAATGCGTGGTTTCCTAGCCTGAACCAGTATCAATAAATGGGTGTAAAGTGAGTTCTTGTATTCCTGGACAATCCCCTAACTGTGACCTCAAGTGTTCTTTCCTTTTCCTAGCTAATATTTAGTATCATAACCTTATACTTCTCTTCTCACTTGTTCATTTGTCAACAGGATTGCGAGGCTCAGAGTTGCAGGACCATCTCCCCCCATGGACTCACCTTTTGACATTAAAAACCAGATTACATGTATTTGTATTGTCTTTATTTACAATATATCAAGTTAAAAAGTCTGTACAAAATGAGGCAGCGCCATCCTGTCTGCCCTGGCGTCCATGTTACACATCAGCAGTATGTAGGAGGTATGAGTAAATAAATGTTTCACAAGTCACTCCTGTCTCTTCTGTGAAAATAATGGTTATTGCTCCAGCATTGACTGGAACCATCCTAGATTTATTCCAGTTAGAGGTAGTAGGTACAATGCTTAAAATTGAACTAGATGGACTCAAGGGTAAACTTATATTAATGCCATAAAAAGGATTGAGGATGCGATTTTCATTACAAAAGTTGACCATATACAATAAGATAGTTGAGTAAGGGTATATTCACAAATGGCAGGTTTGTTGCAAACATTAAGAATGATAATCGGTGCATTGATATGCAAGGGGTGTTTCTGTAGTAAGTGGATAGATTGCTGCAAACCCCACCCTACTGTATGGAATGGTTGTAGAGATTTCTAGCAATCTATTGTAGGTAAAACTACCCTATATTGTGTATGTAACTATAGGTCTCTGCAGTAAGGAAGCTGACCCCAGTGCCATCCACAATTGCAGACCAATGCCACTATAGGTCTGCATGTTATAGGTCTGCGTGTGCAGTGTTTTTTTTTCTTTTACAATGCCATAATCTTAAAAGGGTTCTCAAAAGAGCGCCTCCTGTTCTCAGGTCAGTGCCATCTATTGGTCACACTACAGCTCTGTCCTTTTCAAAATAATGGTGCTGAGCTGCAATATAAGAAGCCCCAGTGTCACTGCTATGGCATTATACTTTGTATGTAGGGAGGAGGCTGCAGCACTCCATATCCTGGAAAGCCCCTTTAACACAAACGACTTGCATAAGATTGTAGATAGGAGATGTGATTGTTCGATGGGAGACAGCACAGGGATCCTGAATCTGCTTGAATGGAGAGCACATACTATGTCCTGTATCAGTTCTATGGGATTGCTAGAGATAGTTTCTATTTAGCTCTTACAAATGGGGGCAATCTTGTTCTTCCAATTTGGGGGAAGCTCCAGTAGCCAGAGCTAAAAGGGAGGCAAAAACCCCTTTTAAATTAAAGGTTTCACTTATGCTAGGAGCATCAACTTTAAAATGACTCCATGCAGGACCCCAACAGTATTGGAGTGAGTACTGAAGCCTTGTGACTAAATACCATGCACAGTTCCACTCAAATGAGACAGAGTTGAATATAGGTTATGTAATAAGTGTGATGGCACTAGCCTGTGAGGAAGAAGAAGCAATACACTTGCCTCTGTGGTCATCAGTATGGATCTAGAAAACCTAAGCCATTAAGACAAGTGTGGTCAGTAGAAGTCTAAAAATATGAAATATTTTAAACCCAGAGCTGTGCTTTTCACATGAAGTAATAAAGATAGTCACCCAGGCCCATTGAAACTGGCAGGTACATCCATTAAATGGCAATGCTAAAGCCACACTCCTTACTGCCCAGACCAAGCATTTGCTGGCAAGAATAAGGTTTAATCTACACCCAGCACAAGCAGTGCAGCCAAAGATTTCACACAAATCGAGAAGCTCCACGAGATGTGGAAGGGATTATAATCCTAAAATTTCTGCAACAAGTCTGCCAAAAATAAACTATAACTTAGTTGTCTGCAGTGTAATTCTTGGCATCAAGAACTGCTCCTTCAAGATCAGACATAATGGTAATGCCGATCTAGGCTTGTATATATTTCCTCAAATATACTGAGGTGTCAAATGCTAAGATATAAGGTAATGTATAAGCAGCACAACCAGAAAAAAAATTGGCTACAAAGTGTCCAAATTTAGCAGTACTGCAGCGTCTATCTGTATGGATAAACCTGATCCAAACAGTCTGTTCTCAAACTTCCCCGGCTTCCCTTCACATAGGAAAGTGATACATTTCTGCTTTACTCCAACCACCATTAGGTGTGCACATACACCACACAGATTCACAAACCTCTCTCCAAGCACAAACCCATTTTAATCATGCACCCTCTACAGCAGGGGTCAGCAACCTTCAGCTACTGTGAAACTACAACTCCCAACATGCTCCATTCACTTCCATAGGAGTACCAAGACCAGCAAAGCAAGTATGCATGCTGGGAGTTGTAGTTTTACAATAGCTGGAGTGATGAAAGTTGCTTATCCCTGCTCTATGGCTTTGTGAAAACAAAGATATCACAGAAATTAGACCGTCCATGCTTCAAAGGAAGTTTCACCAGAACGCTTTAGATGACCTGAAGGGTATGGTCAAATGGCAGAATATAAGTTTAATGCCATCTTGAAAAAAATAGCACCAAACTGCACCTGTAAATCTTCCTAAAATTATTAACAGAATAGACTATTAACTCCCATTGAAATGAATGGGAGATGGGGACATTCTGCCTACCTGGTGCAGAGTCTAGATAAATTCAGCTTCAAGTTGCTGAACCTCAGCTTGTGCAAGTTCTGCCATGTAAACATACCCTAACAGTGTTCCCCTTATGAATCTGTGCTTCTATAGCTAAAACATCACCTTTGACAATAGGAAAATGAGCTTTGGTGTAACAAGGGCGTTGGCACAAAGCTCATTTGCATATCAACCGGGAAAGCTATTTAAGGTGACATTTTCCGAAATATACCGCAGCGTAGATTTGGTTTCTAAACAGCAGTATAAGGCAGGCCTGTGCTATTACTTACATCTGTACGCTCTCTCTCCAATACAAGAGCCAGTGAAGTCGAATCACATTACACCCTACAGTACTAGCAACTGGCTATGGAAGCAGAGGCGACGGCAAGATCGTGTTAGTGCATAGAGGTGAGGGCCCGTGCGCATGGAGTAAATGCATGCTCATTTTTGCATAATACACATGTAAAGATCAGACTCATTAAACAATTACATATTTTACATGCGTAAAACAAAAAAAAAAAAAAAACACTTTTTGCACGTGTAAAAAAATGTCCTTGAAGTCAATGGGAGTCTGATCTTTACACGTGTATTATGCAAAAATGAGCGTGCATTTACTCCATGCGCACAGGCCCTAAGAGCAGCACAGACAGTGGCCAGGGCTAGGCTAGGCAATATCCTTAGAAATATAATGCTGAAGTATGAATAATCTTGTAATTGAAAGTACATTTAAAAGTAGTTCTTAACCTCAGACACATGGCACATCCACAGGAGAATACATATCTTACCAATGCTGGGGCCACCTCTAAGATCTTCACCAATACAGAAGACTACTGAGTTTCAGCCATACGGCACTGTCTTATGTGAGCACCTTAGTTCTGAGCCTATACTTTATGCTGGCAGAGACTCCTAGCGGTGTAGTTAATGATACTAGGAACCCCGACCTCCTAGCAACATCCTATCCCGTGCTAGGACTCGTAGTATCATAGATAACGACAACACTAGGAGTCTTTCAGCATAAGGTACAAGCCAGGAAATAAGGCACTCACATAGACTGTCTTGCATCAGAAGATCTCCACCATTTACAGAAGTGAATTGAAGAAGCTATCTATGCACAGATCGCTCCCCTTTCAAAGTGGTTATGGGATGGAGATCTCCATACACAATATTATGCAGGGCTCAGAGATAGGACTCACATCAGTAAGACATGTCCTGTGGATAGGCCATAAACAACAGAAATGGGGAAACCCTTTTACCCAACATCAACCTTGGAAACCTCTTCTGACATTGTGTGATGGCAAACCATACAGAATGTTTGTCTGCAGTCCCAGCCAAATTTGGTGAAGTTTACTGAATCTAATGTCCCTGGTGGCCATACACAAGAACAGCAGCAGATACGACCAGGATAAGCAGCATCTGCCAATGATCTACAGATAACGCTCATGTGCATGGCCATTCATAGACCTCTGCCAATTCCTAATGTACAGGCACAATTGTACAAGTCTACTGCATTACTGGGGGGAGGGGATTGCATGATAGCACAATAGTGAGGCACTTTCAATGATGGTACTCTCTACAAGGTTTCCTGCTCCCTTTAATCTACACGGGTCCATAGGTGCAGTATAGTAGATTTAAACCAACGTCTGCCTCCTGAAATTTGAGACCACTATCAGCATTATCATACAGATGCAGTTTACATATACACAAGCACTCAGTGCTTAACTATAACCATCAGTCGATCACAGCACCATGACTGCACATGCTTGAGCCCAATACAGTTCCTAGAGCAACCAAGGCAGTGCAGTGAATGCAAGAGGATCTTGCAGAAATTGACATCTGAAATCCCATTTGGTAACTTCATTGCATAAATTGGCCTTTGCCCTTGGCTGGACACTTGTGACTGAAGATTCTTTTTTGCATTAGCCTTAAAGTGCACCCAGTTCACTGTGGACTATAAGCTCCTGCAGCCAGGAGGAGGTTTCGTCTTGTGAAATGAAGATGGATAACAGGGGTGGATTTTGTCATATATGAACCAAATAGTAAGTCTTGAGAGTTTTCATGTAGGTTTATATGTCCTGTAGCACTTGTAAAGTCATCAGTTTCCAAGTCTTCAAAAGCCTTTATTGCATCCCATAAACAAACAGTATTATCCATCGAACCTAAAATAGGAAGTTTGGATTTTTAGTAAATCTGCAGCCACATAGTGGTCAGGAATAGATTAGGACACCGAGTCATTTCAGAAAGGGAGATCTACAAATATGGCAGAAGTGGAGGAGTCAGTAGATCCCCATTCTGGCTATTCCTCTGCCTCCAGAATGAGAATCGCCGCATCTACCATTATACCTGGCACCACAAATTAAAGGGGCTCCATCAGCAAAATCATGCTGCTAGAGCCCCACATATGCGTGAATAGCCTTTAAAAAGGCTATTCAGGCACCGTAAATGTTATATTAAACTACCCCCCCTGTTTTAAAATAAAACCCTAAAAAAGAATGTTATCTGCTTACGCATTGTGCACTGTGGGCAGGCATTCAGGGTGTGTCTTCATCTTCTTCCACTGATTTCCTCCGGTCCCATCCTCCTCTGGCACTCGCGAGCGGACAGATAAAAAAAATGGCCTGGGCGCATGCGCAGTAGCATGCAGCTGCTAATACGGCTACTGCGCAGGCGCCCAGGCCATTTTTTTTTTTTTTTTTTATATCAGTGTCTGCTCGCGAGTGCCAGAGGAAGACGGGACCGGAGGAAGAAGAGGCGGGGATGAAGAAGACCGCGCACCCTGAATGCCCGCCCAGCGTGCACAATCCGTAAGTAGATATTCTTTTTTAGGGTTTTATTTTAAAACAGGGGGGCTGCTATTCAGGCATATGTGGGGCTCTATCAGCATGATTTTGCTGATAGAGCCCCTTTAAAGGCAATTCTAAGCAGATTCCCCCTTCCGCAGGCCCATGAAGCTTCAGATGTCTCTGAGCTAAAGGTAGAATGCTACAATGTCCTCCATCAACAGCACAGACTTATGTAAAGCAGCAAGTGACACCTCTAAGCTTCAGATGGAGGAAAACAGAATGCAGCAGATACTCAAAAAAATATTCAGCATCTGGCAGATTGTACACTTGTACTAAGTCTGTTGTAAAAGTAAAATAGGTTTTAAAATGATTACTAAATATTTCAAGTATATATGCACGGAAATACTGTACATACCTGATGCTAAAATCTCCCCATCACGGCTAAATCTGAGTGCATAGATCGTATTTGTGTGGCCCTTTAACTCTCCAACCATTAGACCATGACCGATATCCCAAAGCAAGACTCTGGCATCTGTGCCCCCGCTGGCAAGAAACTTTCCATTGGGAGAGAAGGTCAGCGAGTGGATGGGTCCCTGGAGAAGTGAACACGTTACAAATCAGTTCATTACCAAGGAAAAATCAATGATAATTGGTCTTCTACACGAGACTCTACATTACACAGTGATAAACTTTACCTTATGCCCAGTAAATATCCTTACACAGTTCCCATTCAATACATCCCATAATCTGACAGTTCTGTCCGTGGAGCCGGTAGCTACATAGTTTGAGTTTGGATGGAAGCGAGTGCTGATGACATCCGCCAGATGGCCAGCAAATATTCGTAGTGGCTGATAATGGTCAGTAGCCCATAAACTGGAAATGGCATAGAGAAGCAGCCGTTAGCAATCATCATGTATATCTCAAATATACCTAACAATTAGGGGTAAAGAGACACTGTGACCTAGCCAATATTTCAGTTCTATAGCATCTTCCTCCCTTAAGCATCATGCACACAGTTTATATGGTCAGTGTGCTAGCCTAAGAAAACTCAGGAGAGGTCTATTCCTGTTCATTTTGCAGCCAAGGATCAGTAAATGGGTCTGTTGTGCCTTCTGTGCTGTTCACTCATAGCCCAGCTTAGGGTATGTTCACACATCAGTATGCCATCCGTCCGTTTGAATTCAGTTTGACACTTCAAAACAGATTGATGCACATACTGATTGCATACTGACACCTTTTTATGCTGATTGCAAATGTTCTCCATCCCCTAGAGGACAGATAAGGGGATTAAAAGTAGCAATTGTAAACAGAGTAGCGATAAGGAGGACATAAGGACATTTATTATATCTCCTTATCTCTACTTTGTTTACAATTGCTACTTTTAATACCCTTATCTGTCCTCTAGGGGACTGAGAACGTTTGCTATCAGCATAAAAAGGTGTCAGTATACAATCAGTATGTGTATCAGTCCGTTTTGAAGTGTCAAACTGAATTCAAACGGAGGGATGGCATACTGATGTGTGAACACAGCATTACATGCGCATGGTCATGTACCCAAAGCCTTAGGTGATAAGTGGAATATGCACAAATCAACCACATTAAGAACACTTATTCCAAAAGGCTTTTTCCCCCACTTACCGTGCAACTCTGTCATGTCCTCCAGAAACAAAGTAATACCCGTATGGAGAGAACTGTGCATCCCATACCGGATAATTGTGACCTTTGTATGCTACTAAGCAGGTAAATGTCTGTAGGCTCCATAGTCGGATGGTACCATCTTCTGAACTGGATAGTAAATAGTTCCTGTAAGAGATGTGTAGTGTTATATTACAGTGGAAGAATGATCTTTCTGCATAGTCCAGAAGGGGCCTCAGGGGGAGAAAAAAAAACAAAAAAAAAAAAAAATCACATAAGGCCAAATTGTGATCATATGAACAGTTCCTCTTACCTGTCTGGGCTGAAGCTAGTTGCATATACTGGACCACTGTGGCCAAACAACACTTTCATCTCACTAGCTGTTTTCTCATCCATAATTCGCTCGAGAACATCATCTGATTCTTTGTCAATCAAGTTGAGATCTGGAGAAAATAAATAAATAAATTATATATTATATATATCTGAAGAAATTCTACTTAGAAGTTTGGGATGTGAAATATGGCTTTAGTTTCTACAAAGGATGTGAAAGCTGAACCAGTCAAAAGCTTTTCTACAACCTGTGTTGCCACCCTTGATATACAATAAGCCGAAAAGTAGTGCACAGGACAATGCCAGAATACAAGACTGAGAAGTCTATTACCTGCTGTACTTTTAACACTGCGTAGTTTTTTGGGCGTTAGACTCCAAACACGCACAGTAGAATCAGAAAATCCTCCTGCGATCATGCTCGAATCATCGGTAACATCCACCGCAGTCAGGCCCTGCATGGAATTGAACAGTTTGATACATTGTATACAAAAGAAATTTTATCAGCATTTATATACACCAGCAGTTAGAAATCTTGATCACATACCTGATAAGCATTAAGGAATGAGTAGAAACATATTGACGGCAGACAGTCAGGACCAAGTCGCATCCGCTTTGCGGCTTCCTTCATTATCATAATTTTATCAAGTTTGTCAGAATCTTTCAGCTCTGGGAGAGGAATCCTGGCAGCATAACAAGTTAAAATGAATGAAAATAGATTTTAAAATCAGTACACTGCAATTTCTGAATCCCCCCCTTGTCCCTTGCAAGATTTCTACAAAATTATTTCATGAACATGCATAACGTTCTATTATATAACATCTCCTGTTGATAGCTCACATCTGTGCTTAGTGTTTCTTTACATCCAAAGCTATTGAAAAAAACAAAACCCTTATATACCTGTTCTGTGGAGGTGCATTAGGGTCCTGCTTCTTACTTTTTGAACCAATGCTATCCTTTTTTGGCTTCTTTTTCTTTGGCTTGCCTTCCTCATTTTCCCCTTCTTCGTCTTCATCATCCAAAGGCACCTCAATCTCTGGCTCTTTTAGAAGACCATAAAACACCTATAAAGAAGAAAATAGAAGACAGATTGGATCACCACTAACTCTAGGATCTTCTTTACACCAAGACGCAAGTGCTACAATACAGTAAGGGGTGTGGGGGGGGGGGGAAATCACAAGTATTAAACTGGTATTAAACAGCTTCTGTCCAGGCAAGAAAGTGATTCTTAGCTTATATCCATAGGATAATTTCACGTGAGAGTCTCCATTTTATATTCATCTGTCTTAAGTAAGCACTGACCTTCACTTTGTTTGCTTCTCTTCTTGCTTCTCCAGAAAGGCTGCCTACCATGGCATCAATCTGTTGCTTGCTACGTGGCATCCCATCAAAGATATCAATGTACAGATGTTCCTGAACTATACTCCAGATCTGATTGTTTTGTCTCTCCTGTAGATGGCGTTTTAGCAACTGATAAGAGTCCCGGGAGATTCTCAAAACAAACTTGCTTGTCCGAAAGTCAAGCATGGTCTCGTTCCCTTTCATGTGCTCTTTTTTAGTAAGACTGGCTAATATCCGGAGATCATCTTCATAGTAACATTCTTGGTCTCCATGAAATCTATTGTAAAATTAACAAAATAAATAAAAAGTTAAAATATGTCTATGACTACTACCAAAATGACTTTATTCAAACATGCTTGATCTTTTAGCAACTAGAACAGTCCCCTTGATATGGCAACGTGACCCCATTTATATTAGTAGAGGCGCAGGACGACAATGCAATCTATATCTGCATAACAGGATTGGTGTAGAATAAAAGCAAGGTATACGGACCTCGGCATCACCTGTACCTGCACATGCCTATTGACCCTGGACTCTTCTCTAGTAATTCACATACAGACCAAGCTGTATTATAAGTTCTTTTTAGAGACACTGCTTAATCGGACGGCTTTGGGAATGACTTGTTTAGAACTGTAAATCCCAGCAGTACAGTGACATGCTGATGGTTTATTTTTCTAACCTCTAACCATGTTACCTTTGAATGGGTTGTCCCACAATAGACATTAACTACCGACAGAATAGGTGAAAGACGTCACATCACATGGGTCCTCACCACTAGGACATCTTCCAGTGGTTAATATAAGACAACCTAATGTAGCATGCCAAACACTCCATTCTCCAGGCACGTAAGCCATTGTCAGAAGTCCGGCAGTGGCTTATTCACCTCTTCCTAATGAAAAACTCCAGTATTAACAATGCAAGTAGTCAGGTCTACTGCCCTAGTACTTACTTATCAAAGAATGACTTTGCTTCATTTTCATGCTGGTTGTAAACAAGCTCCAAATACATGTGTACAAAGAGTGGGTAGAACAACTGCGAGAGCTCAGCACGGTGACAGTCCAGGACAGACTCAATAAACCTCTTCAGGCCACTGTAATACTCCTCGTACAGGGCCGGATCGCCTTGCTGGGTGTACGCAGACAGAACAGCACTCACGTCCGGTTGATCTTGAGGGCCGCTGCTCACTGGAACTGAAGCGAGCGCAATGGTGAAGTTACTTCTCAAGTATAACAATTATTCACAGGTCATCTTCTAATTCATCAAAGAGAACATCCATTTGACACTAATCCAAAGAAGGTGTGGGGGTGACAACCATCTTTATAATACTTAGATCAAAGGGACCAGACACCTAGGACCGCTGCTGATTATCTTTATGAAGAGGCTGCACTACTCAGGTGAGTAGTGTCACCTCGTCACAACTTACCATGCACTGTACATTTGTATACAGGTTGTACATTGCATGACAGCTCAGCCCAATCACTTGAATGGGGCAGAGTTGCAAATGGGCCATGTGACCGACGAGCCTGTCAGATGGCCCGCTACGTGGAGCTCTGCAGCTCTAAACAGCTGTCCTGCAGTGGTCCTGGGTGTCAGATCCCCCACCTATAACCCATCAATGAGCCAGTCCCAGAAAATCCCTTTAATAAGTGCATATCTCTGTCACTGACAGTGTTCTCCTGCGTTAGTAAATACTCATTCTCTCCATAAAACAATTCTGAAGCATTTGCTCTACTAACTGTGCATTATCCTGTCCCTGTTACTTCTCCAAGAAATTTATAAGTAAATGACCTGACAATTGGGTGTTAGTTTGGGGAGGTGGTGTCTCGGTATTGTACAAACTGTATCAGTGACTACTGCATCAGATTTCAATAGGACAGTGCTGCAAAACCAATCCTTACTGCTATAGTTATTTAATAGGACTGTCTATGGCACATCTATGACTTGGGTTTATTATAACATGCATATGCTATACTGTGTATATGTTTATACAGGAATATATCAGTATATGCATAGTGTACATATACAGATGGAGCAGAGGTAACTCGAACTTCTGCAACTGGTTAGACGGCTGCAATGTGACAGAGAAAGCAATAAAAAGACAATGGAAAAAAAAAACACACATCACGCTCCAGCAGTTTAACCAATGGCAGAAGCTCAGATTAACTCTGCTACATCTGATTGTCAATGTGCAATTGATACATATGAGTAAATTTAGCATTTATATTACTATGGCATAAATATTTACATGTATTCATGGAATACATAAGATATGTAATAGTGATACACTGAGTAAATGGGAGTATATGTGACATTGCCATTAGTGCACTGTAAATATGAACACAATGAACTCTATCCATGTACATGCAGTGTGTGTAATTTTGATACATGATTACTAAGTATATATAGGGTATATGTAACATTTGCATCAACATAGTATACACTGAATCTGTATATTGCTACATGTAATTGTATTTATCTATTGTATTTATCTATATAGAATACATGTAATATTTCCATCAATATAGTATTCATTGAGTCTGTATATGGCGACGCAAGTATGTCTATATAGGTAATGAAAAACAAAAAACTTTTTTTTAATATATTTTATATTTCATAACCACTGGCTAACACGGTACGAGAACAAACATTTTCTTTATATAGGACATGTAACTTCCATTAGTATATTGTTATATGGCTATATCTGAGTATGCGTGGATATAGGATATATGTAACCTTGACAGCTCTATAGTATACATGAGTCTGCAGATAGGATATATGTAAGATGTAACTATTATACTATACTAATGTACATGTGCTTGTATGCATGTTGTGTTTATGCAATATTTACAACAGTATAGCAGAATATGGCTACATGTGATTGTATGTATAAGACAGACAATCCTGGTCCTCCCATGGGGAAATGCAGTGTTACACAACAGCATAGGGAATACAATACAAGACGACATATAAAGCTCAGAATGAAAGATAAAGGAGAAAAAAAAATACTAGGAGTTATAAGACAAACTTAATGTATATAGGATATATAATATTTATATCAGTATAGTGTTTGGCTACATGTGACTATCTATATAGGATATATGTAATATTTACATCAGTATAGTGTAATATAGCAGCATGTGACAATATCTATATAGGATATATGTACATAGGATATATAATATTTATATCAGTATATATCACTACATGTGAGTGTATGTATATAGGATACGGCTACATGTCAGTGTCTGTACTGTATATAGGATATAGCTACATGTGAGTGTCCGCCGCCCGGTACTCCTGTGATGCCCGGGCTCCGGTGTCCCCCAGCCAGGCTGCTATATCCCGGTGCCCGCTCCATCCCCGCTGTGCCGTCTCACCTTTCCCCGGCAGCCCCGCTCCGCTGTTGAGGGTCGCTCCCCCTCCGACCGCCGAGCTGAGGGCTGAGTTCCCCGCGGTGACCCGGCTGAGTAGCGTCTGCTCTGCCCCGTCCTGCTCGCTCTGCTGCTCGGGGCTGAGGGTCTGGCCGTCCTCCCCGTCTAGGATGCCGGTCTCCCGGAGCAGAATATCCGCCGACTCCTTCAGGTTACTCTTCTTGAGAAACTGCAGCACAGCCAGCAGCGTCTGCCGGTCCGGCACGTCCGAGCTTCCCGCCTGGGAGGTGACCGCAGCCGGTGCAGCAGCCTGGGGACTCGGGGGCTTCGGAGAGACCCCATTCCCGTTGCCGATCGCCGCCTCTTCATTCTCATTACAGCCCAGGCTCTCCGGCTTCACGTCCTCCAGGAGCTCGGGCTCCGTCTTCACCGACTCACTCGCCTCATCTGGCACCGCCGCCATCTTGGAGCGGGAGTTTATTCTGTACGACGTCGCGGTTTACGTTAGTAGGGGCGCGGCTTAGCTTACTTCCGGCCTCCTGGGCGCCACTGACAGGACGAGAGGCGGAGGGCTGGCCCGCACAGTGTGCACGGGGACCATGCTGCAGGTCACTTCAGGCGATAGCTGTGCGGTTATTAGACATGTGTCGTCCAGTGACCTGAATAACATGATGCAAAACCGCAACAGAAATCTGACGTGTGTGAACATGTCCTTGACTAAAGTTGAATATAAAGCAATAACGGTTTACAAACTCATTTATCCACAGGATAGGATGTAGGTTGCAGATCAGTGGGGGTTCCAGTGCTCGGACCCTTACACAAACTGGATTTTGGCTACCACCAGTGCTCCTATTGAAATGAATGGACTGGGGACGCGCCTTTCTATCCACAGCTCCCTTCAGACTGGAAAGAAGGACACCCCCATTCTTGTGATTGCGGGGGTCTGCCAATCTGGATAGCTGATAGGTGGGAAACCCCATTAATTGGCCCATAATGACCAAAGCGCGTTTTTGATGGCGATAACTTACGTTTCCCTTCAGAATCATGCAGACATCAGCCATCGAGTGCGAGCAGGGGGGTCCACCCTCAGTTTGTGGATGCACCTGATCAGCGCCCCAATTCTGAATCCCATATGGGGGGGATATAGTGAGGTGACATGCACAAGACCGTGTACCTGTAGCCAGGCCGTGTTGAGTGCCACAGACACCACATAGATGACATCAGCGTGCCGCCTTTGCCTCCATCCATTGGGACCAGTGAGCACGGTCGGCAAAATGAACAGCAATAGGAGCTGTCCTGAGTTTTGCTCACGGCCCCATCGAGAGTTTTGACCAAAGGGTCATAAGTGTCTCATATAGAGATGAGCGAACACTGTTCGGATCAGCCGTTCCGAACAGCACGCTCCAATAGAAATTAAAGGCAAGCACCTGGCATGTACACTTTGCCGGCGGCCGGTCACCGTGCCAGGTGCTTCCATTCATTTCTATGGGAGCGTGCTGTTCGGAATGGCTGATCCGAACAGTGTTCACAGTGTTCATCTCTAGTCTCATATAAATGTATCTTTTATGCTGTTGATCCGAAGGCGACACCACTGGAGATTTTTTTTTTCCAACTCAGAGCTTTGCTTTGGGGCATCTATAAAATGGATCACTACATGTGGAAACCCATGGACTATAATGGGGTCCGCCATGTTTCCATTGAAAACGTGCACCTTGCAGGACTTCTCTCTGTGCAGATTTTAAGTGGAATGGGGGCTAGAGCCTTGTACGGAGACTAGTGTAAACCTAGCATTGCATGCATATATGTCTATGAGGGATCTGTGACATCGGATTATCCATGGGTGTGAGATTGTATGAATGTCGCTTTACACTTTGCAACACAGAACATAAAAGCAACAGCATGCCTGCAGCCATTATCCTATGTATTCTGCTGCAAAACTACAATGGGGCAGATTTAGCAATCCCTCTATACAAGAAAACAGAGGCGCAAATATTGAGGCGCACATATGGCGCAAAGTCCTTACTTGTGCCAAATACTCTGTCCATGTCTTGCTCGCCACGTTGTGCCAATGTGGGCCGAGGCGGGGAAGGATTCATTATAACTCAGGCCTGTTCTCTGCCATGAGTTATAATGGAAATTTAAAGGGGTTGGCCACTTTCAGACCAATATTGACAAACAAATGTACAATAAAAAGATATACAGTTTTCCAATATACTTTCTGTATCAATTCCTCACGGTTTTCTAGATCTCTGCTTGCTGTCATTCATTCTGCTTACTTCTAGAGGATAAAACTCTGATCATGGTCATGTGATTAATGGTCCATGGTCATGTGATTTATGGTCCATGGTCATGTGATTTACTGTCCATGGTCATATGATTTATGGTCCATGATCATGTGATTTATGGTCCATGGTCATGTGATTTATGGTCCATGGTCATGTGATTTATGGTCCATGGTCATGTGATTTACGGTTCATGGTCATGTGATTTATGGTCCATGGTCATGTGATTTATGGTCCATGGTCATGTGATTTACAGTCCATGGTCATGTGATGAGCACACAGGTGCCGCTCGTTATAGTCACAGCACAGTGATCAGACATCTGCCTGGTAATCAGCTGTGCACCAGTGTGCTCATCACATGACCATGGACCATAAATCACATGACCATGGACCGTAAATCACATGACCATGGACCGTAAATCACATGACCATGGACCATAAATCACATGACCATGGACCATAAATCACATGACCATGGTCAGAGGTTTATCCTCTAGAACAGGGGTAGGGAATCTTTGGCTCTCCAGCTTCTGTGAAACTACAACTCCCAGCATGCTCCATTCACTTCCATGGGAGTTCCCAGAACAGCAGAGCCAGTATGCATGCTGGGAGTTGTAGTTTTGCAACAGCTGGAGAGCCGTACGTTCCCTACCCCTGCTCTAGAAGTAACAGAATGAATGACAGAAGCCAAAATCTAGAAAACCGTGAGGAATTGATACAGAAAGTATATTGGAAAATTGTTTGTCAATATTGGTCTGAAAGTGGCCAACCCCTTTAAGCCAGTTCCGAAGCGACATTGGAGGCCCCAGCGCAAAATGCTACAAAAATTACAGACGAAAATAATGGCAACCCAACAGACGCCATTATAGTTGATGTGGTCTCTCGGGATCTGTTGTTGTCTGTTTGCAAAATACGGGAGCCTTCACATGGAGTAAACGCGCCTGTATTATTGCAAAATCCACGTCTAAAAATAAGATTCCCATTGACTTCAATGACATTTTACAGGCGTATTTTTACACGTGTAAAAAATATCATTGAAGTCAATGGGAGTCTTATTTTTACACGTGTATTTTGCAATAATACACGCGTGTTTCTCCGTGTGAAGGCTCCCGTATTACTGTTCAATCGGTTCCTATGACGGACCAGAAGAATTACAAGGCTCAGGTGTGAATGCCTCCCTATCTTGTATACAGGGGATACCTGCTGCATATGTGATGGGAGCCCCCTATAACAAAACTACTCAGGTGCTATTCACACAGCAGTTACATTTGTATTCTCACTCGTCAGAGTATACTGTATACTAGTTATATTACCACAATGGCTCTTGTAGTTTTACCTCAGTACATAGATAACTTCCAGTCACCACAGTTCACTGCAAAAACTACAATTCCCGGCATGCCCGGCTCGGCGCTTGCGCAGTAAATGTGTGTGGAACATCTAGTAGCGCGCAGTTTGTGGCAGTGTTGCCGGCTGTCGGGGGAATGGAGCAGGAGTTCGGTAACTCGGTGAAGTGTGAGGAGGACGAGGAAAGGACCGGGACGTCTGCGAGTTTCACGGCTGCCGACATCACCTGCTCCTCGTTTGGGGAGGAGGACGTCGGGTGTTGTGGGAATGAGGAAGTGCATGGCGGGGGGGATGAGGTGAGAGGGGGCCATCTGTCCGGGGTCACATGTGCCCTGCTGTATTGAGGAGGGGGTTCTGGTGTGTATTTATGGTCATGTGACTGGACAGGTGACCACAAGGAGAATGGTGGAGTAGTCAGAAACTACCATGAAGAAGTTATCAGGACATAGAGGAGTGGAATGCCTGTGAAGATGCTGCAGATGGCACTGATACTTTGCACTCATTTTGCATGCCCCCTTTTGGGTAGTGTCGTGCCCCCTAGCTTGTGACCTAGACATGAATTGTGCTGGTGATGCCCCTCAATTTAGCCGTGACTGACATACTCAAGTCCCCTATATAATGGCTGGTGACCCAGGGGCCCTACAAACATTTTGGGAGAGTTCTCAATTTCAGTATAAAATTGGCTGAAACTCAATGGACACTCGGCGGTCCCCATTACAGTCTATGGGTGCTGTAGACTTTTTAACGGACGGGCTCTCCGACCTTTAAATCCCCATGCGGACCTGAACGACTTTGAGATGAATGCTAGTGTGAACCCAATGTGAGTGGCCTTTCACTTATGGAAATTTGACAGAGAATTTTAGGCAAAATCTGCCTGAAATCAGCCTTCCATTCACTTCACTAGGAGGCAGTAGCTGTTAGGCTGCGTTCACACAGAGTTTTTTGGTCAGGAATCCGCCTGAAAATCCTCCTCCCAAAAACGCCTCACCATACAGTCCTATGTAACCTACTTTTTTTTTCCCGCTAGCGAAAAAAAAAGAAGCGACGTCCATTCTTCAGGCGTTTTCCACCTGAAAAAAATCAATGCAAGTCAATGGGAGGCAGAAAAACCGCTACCGTTTTTTCTGAGGCGTTTTTGACAAAAAAAAAAGCCAGGCAGATTTCAGGCCCAGGTGAATGTGTCTAATTAGCAGGGAGTCTTGAACCGCGGATTCCACGACCTGCTGCGATCTCTGCCTGCCATTGAAAACAATGGAAGGCGGGTTCTGGAGGCAGAATCCACCCCCCAAATTTGCGGCAAATTCCGCCATGTGAACATACTCTTGCTTAGATATTTTTTTTTTATGTTACTACTTTTGTAGAACAAATAAATCCTTTGTTTTTGCATTGATGCTTTCTGAGACCTGTCAGATCCCGGACAACCCCTGTTAGCCTGACCTTTAGGGACTCATTGAAAGTGAATTATTACATTGGTTTCCCATTGACTATCCATGTAAATGATAAAATAATATGTCTCCAGGTTTCTTTATAAGGGGACGTGAAATTAGAGATGAGCGAACACTGTTCGGATCAGCCGATCCAAACAGCACGCTCCTATAGAAATGAATGGAAGCACCTGGCACACAGACTTTGCCGCCACCAACCGCTTAACCCCCTGCGTGCCGGCCGCTTCCATTCATTTCTATGGGAGAGTGCTGTTCGGAACGGCTGTTCCGAACAGTGTTCGCTCATCTCTAGACGTGATCACTTGTAGATAAATATCTTGCCTGTCATCTCTCCAAGTTCTCATCTACCATATTCTTTACTTGCAGCGTATGATCAGCCTTGCCAACCTGAATCCCTACATTCTCTGCTCGCTATGCAAGGGTTACTTCATCGATGCCACCACCATCACCGAATGTCTTCATACTTGTAAGTATGGGCTTTCTTATTCATACAGTGTTACATTTTGTAGGTAATTAAACTCTTAACATTACAAAAGGATTAAAATGGTCAGAAAAATAAATAAGGGGAATACTAATCTCATCGATCCTGCTGCTGATTCTTTCTGGGTCCACCACCAGTCACTAGGGATCAATATTTGTACACTAGTGGGAGAACCAGAAATGTCGGGGCTGGGATCGCTTGGGTGTGTATTCTGCTATTTTATTTTTTGTTTGTTTTTTTTGACCATTGTAATCCTTTTGTAAATTTTTATCACCAAACAAACAATCCCTTTAATGACCAGAAAGACGTCGAGCCTGTAGAATCTTTCTATTCTGGTGACCCTTCAAAACCTTGATGTTTCTTTTATGTATATAAGGTGCTTTATGACGTCTTCTTGTATGTCCTGTATATCTGAAGGAGAGGTTTGTTTCCAATTTGTGTTATTGCTGGACGTAGATCTTCAGGCCCCTTGCACATGGGTGAATACAGCTGGAAAAACTGGTCCATACATCCTGAACCCAGTCAGGACAGCCGGACTCCTAGCATCATACTGAGCTATAATGCCAAGAGTCGCTGTCTCCTCACGGCTCCACTCTCCTGTACTTGTGGACAAGAGAGACCCAAGGAGGAAGGAAATCTTAGCATCATAGTTCATTGTGATGCAAGAAATCCCAGTCGATAGTCAGTCTGGGAAACATGGGCAGTAAATGGTGATTTTTCTGGACCTTCAGCACGTTGCTTCAATGGTTAGTGCTGTTGTCTTGCAGTGCTGGAGTCCTGGGTTCAGATTCGACCAAGGACAGCATCTGCAAGGAGTTCGTATGTTCTCCCCATATTTGCGTGGATTTCCTTCGGGTACTCCAGTTTCTTCCAAAAGACCTACTGAGAGGAAATTTAGACTGTGAGCCCAATGTCTGCCAAACACTGTGGAATATGTTGGTGCTATACAGATATAAATACATATGGAGTACCATAGCAATGGCTGTCAGCTCTTGCTCATTATGGAATTGATTTATTAGATTCTGTAGGCAACTGTTTTCCTGATGTCCTGCCATATAAAATATAAGACTAATAAAATGTGCACAATAAAAACCTTGATGAAATCTATGATATTCCATGACCTGTACACTTTACATTACTAAGTAGTGTTTCCTTTTTGTGTTACAGTTTGTAAAAGCTGCATTGTGAGGCATTTCTACTACAGTAACCGATGTCCTAAATGCAATGTTGTGGTGCATCAGACCCAGCCCCTTTATAATATCAGGTAAATATAACTTCTACTTTATTGTAAGTGGTGTAGTAACAAGAAACTATGTATAGTGTTACCACATTATACAGGATATGGCCAAATGTGGGCACCTGAATGTTACTTCCTTGCATGACATTCTGGTTATATGGACATTAATCTGAAGCTGATCCCTTCTTCTTCTTCTTGTTGCAACATCCTATACTTTTTTAAGAATTTTTCTGTTAGGTCTTGGATCAGCGTTGTGAGAATTTGCATCCACGTTAATGTTGTTACATATGGCCCGATGCATCCTCAAGGTTCCAATACATCCATTGGGATTCAGTGATATTGAGGTCATGGTTTAGCATCAGCCAGCCAGGTTCTTCCATAGCACACTGGACTTCCTTTGTATGTGATGTCATTGTCATGCTGAAATAGAATAGTGCCTTCGTTAGACTTGCGACAGCTTGGAAACGCAGATAACTTTGTATTGTCCATCTATGAAGAGGTTTTGCAGTTGTCACAAATCCTGTCCGGTCTGTAGTAATGGCAAAACATACCTGTCCTTGAAATTGTCTTGTACGATGCAGACAGAGAACAGTTGTTGGAGAACACAGATGTACTTCAGAATATTTCCAAGGACAGCCCAGCACATATTTGTGACCACAGCCATTGGAGAGCAGAAAATTGTGTGAAAACAGCAAAATATTTCGCTGGTGTTTTCAGCCCTGACTGTATTTATGCCGTCTGCTGCTTCTGAGTACAATTTTTAACTTCTGACACTACAGATTCTCCAGTCAACTACCAGGGAGGTCCACATACATAAATCTATAATTGAGGTATCGCTGGCTGATTATGACCTAAATAAAAAATCGCGATTAATCTGGCATTTTACCTTGATTGCGATTAATGGAGATCTAGGTCACATCTTTTTTACAATATGACTAAGTATTGGGCAAACTTCGCAAGCCTTTTCAGACCCCAGATTATAATAAGCGGAGGTTGAAACATAAAAAAAAGTGTTACTCACTTCCTCTGGGCTGTCTTCAGCGCTTCTGTCTGCCATCAGGGACCGCTGAGGCCTGTGAAAGTGGCATGACACCATGCGACCTGCGTGACTGCTGAGGCCCAATCACAGGCTTCACCATTCCCTGCCGACACGTCGAAGACAACGGGGAATTGCATCGGAGTCCAGAAGAAGTGAGTAACTTTGTTTTTTTTTGGGGGGGGGGATTCACCTCCCCTATTCCTCAGTTATGAAGAGACCCCAGAGTATAAAATTATTACAAGTTCAGTCCGAGCAAAATTGCAAATATTGTAATAATGGAACCGAACCAACATGAACGAAATAACCAACATGCACCAAAATAACATTGGGTATCCTGGTTCTTGTTCTATTAGGACAGGTTCACACTTTGACACCAGCGCATGTCCCCTAGAAATGACTAGAATCTGTAGTGGTCACTGCTGTCTTTAGGACTAGAAGGTCTATTTTGGGTATATATTTTACCAGGGATATGGATTGTTCTAGTAAATATGTTTGTTTGACCAATCTTAATTGTATAATAACAATATATTTTCTTCTAGGTTGGATAGACAGTTACAGGACATAGTCTTCAAAGTAGTCGAAAATTTAGAAGAACGTAAGTTACCTGTGGTTTTTTGTTTTTTTTCCCCCATATTACTATAGTTTTCCTCATTCGCTAACAACAGAGCAAAAGGTGCTAGTCAGGTGTGTCATGTTCATATAGATGCCCTTACAGATTAGAGGACGGCTGATGTATGGGGTATCCCAAAAGAAGTATTGGTCATGTTTGGATCCAACATAGTGATAAGTCACTATTCGAGATGAGCAAGTACTATTCGAAACGGCCATTTCGAATAGCACGCACCCGTAGGAATGAATGGAAGCGGCCGGCACGCAGGGGGTTAAGCGGCTGGCCGCCAGCAAAGTCTGCGTGCTGGCCGCTTCCATTCATTCCTATGGGTGTGGGCTATTCGAAATGGCCGTTTCGAATAGTACTCGCTCATCTCTAGTCACTGTCAAAGAGTTTAGCTGAGCAGGCTGGAAGGTTGGGAGAAATAGCTGTTAGTAAAACAGTTGCTTGAGGAGGTAAAAGCACAACGTGAAAGAAACCTGGAAAAGTTCCCCAAAATCTGCAACAGAGTCCTCTTATTACCTGCAGGTTTTGCTCTGGATTTCATCCAATGCAATGCTGTTAAATTCCCTAAATCTGAATCACATTGTTTCAGCTCTTATTGGTGCATCATAACTACTATTCACTTTCATTCTACTCCAACTAATATTCACTTACACTGTACTGGACTTTGTTGTAAAATTGTTTGTCTGTTGCAGAATTTTGGGCTCCTCATCCTACAACCCCTAGAAAAAACACCATAGGGTAGGTTTAGGGCAGGGCAATTAATTGAAAAATAACCAAAACTGATGTGATTTTGTTCATGTTGGTTAAAACAATATTTCCAGTTTCAATTGTGCCAAACACGTCTGAAGCGTAACGACTGCAATTATACACTGGGATCTCTTCCAGAATAATAAGCAGAGGCCCAGGGGAGGTGAGCAGACGTAAAATACAGTGTTTTTCACCTCTCCTGGGCTCCAGCACGACTCCCTGCTGTACTTTGTATTTGTCGCCAGGCCTAGCACAGGCCTCAATGGTCACGTGGCATAGTGACACTTGAGTCTATATGAAACAACGCCATGTGACACTGAGGCCCAATCACAGCCCTCAGTGGTCCCCGACGTTAGTCCGAAGCGCCAAAGACAGCAGTGAGTAGAGCAGGAGTCCAGGAGAGGTGGGTAACACTGTTTTTTATGATTGGTGCTTCTGTTTGTTATATTCTGGGGTCTGAAGAGACCCCAGACTATAATGTCAGTTTTGGTTTGGCCATGTCCGGTCCAAATGAAACCACAAGGTTTACCCAACACTTAGTCATACTGTAAAAGGGACGTGATCTAAATAATCACCATTCGTCATAACTGAAGTAAAATGCTCAATTTTGATTATAGGTCATGATCGCCCAGCCCTTGGTAGGATCCTTCAACTTTGGGCACTTGCTATCTCGCCCACATCATCACACACATGCATGCTCAGTTTGGCCTGAGCATTGAGCAGGAAAAGGCTAGATGTCAGACCCTTGTCTTATTTTTCCGACAGCAAAAATATTGTACAGTAGAAGTCCCACTGCCTGTTCCTCATCTTCCCCTAACATCAGAGGAGTGTTGGGCGACCCCCATACACATTAGATGGTCAGTCTAACACAATGTCAAGGCTAAATATCTTTTTTTTTTCTTTCTTTTAGGTGAGAAAAAACAAATGTATAATTTCTACAGAGAACGAGGACTTGAGATGCCAAAGCCTGGTAAGACATGGAAATGGAAGATGTATATTATTTGTCATACATGGAATAAAACACTATATATTGGATATAATGAAATGATATTTTCCTAGACACGGTAGTCCCACAAACTGTCCCCACCACTCGAGGAAGACCAAAGAAAATATTTGGACCCTTGTTCCACATTCCACCAGAACTAGATGTGTCGCTTCTTCTGGAGTTTATAGGGTCAGTAAATGTTTTAGTTTTTATTAATATATGTTTGTGTTCTCACTGGCGCTGGCTAACTCTCATCTTTGAGAAGACAGGTTTCTCGGCTGAGTGTGCATGTACAGGGGGCTTTGGAGCGAAAAGCTGGATTGTATCTAAGGTTTATGACCACCTTAATCCCAAATACATTTTCCTTACTGATTGTTACATTGAATTTTATTTTCAGTGGGGATGACTTCATGAGACAACCACTGATATTTGATATAGTGCACAATACTAGGAATACCTATGCAAAATAAATATAGTAATAATGTCACTTCCAATCTTAAAATGAATAACCTGTTCTGTTTTGGGGCTGGCAACTGTGCAGTGTTCCTAGAAGTCGTCCACATGGGAAGAACACAAGAACCATATTTCATTTGCTCCATTGTTTGACTTGAGCTACATCACAGCTTGGCTGCGACTCCTGCGCTGCAGCCAAAGTTTTTTGTGTCGCTCTATGGCACCTGATTAGATGCAAGTGATCGGGGTTACATTGTGACCCTGAGGTTGCTGCAACTCAAGCACTGATCGTTTTGTTTGGGGTTTTTTTGCAACTCAGAGTAGCCGTCACAGCAAGCCAATTCACTTGCATTAGTTCAGGTATCGCAGGGTGACATGATGATCTTTAGTAGTGCAATAGAGCAGAAGTGCAATGGAAATGGCCGTGTTGTCCCAGCCTTACGTCCCTCGCCCAGTTCTACTCAACCATTGGTCATTTACCCCCAGTAATGTGGCTAGCAATTCAGTGTGAATGCTGTTAGGGGCATACCTATGGGACTTGCATTTGGACAATATACTGTTATTCATTAACGTGTAGATTTGTGATTTGCTCTGCTTTTCTGCCTATTATTTTACGTTCATAATGTTAAATCATGACCACAAGGGGGCAGAAGACACCAGCATTAGTGATATGGGCGGGTAATCTCTTAAGGGATCATATGTTTTCAAAGACACTTCATGTTGCATCATGTTCTGAAGAGCATTCACTTTCTCTTGATACATTCAGTGATCCATGACATACATGTAAAGTGCGGCATCACATCTTTTTACCAGGTGTGTAAACATGGCTGACTCATAGGCCATCAAATCCAGTATTACGAGAGGGAATTGCATCATGAACAAATCCCGAGTATGTTTTTATTATTGGATTGCCTCCCATTTCAAGCAAAGGTGATTCTGATTCACGTTTAGTGAATACAATGTAATGTCTGCATTATTTCCAGATTTGGAAGGCCTTATTATGCATCATTCAGCTTTTCTCACGGCCATGTTTGCTGTGTGTTCATGTCTGTACCACCATCATTCTCATTATAAGTTAATGGACCCTAATATCTTATTAGTCACATAGCAGAAAGCAGAACCACGTAAACAAATGCAGGAGATACCAGGAGCTCCCAGAAATCACTCAAAACATGGCTAAAGGTATATGGGTGCATTTATTAACCTATTAATCACACTAACAGACATTTTTAGTCTGTGCCGCACATACGGACGGGAATAGGACTTTCTCCTATTTTTCAGACAGTGATAAGTAAAATCTATAGGTGTGTTTATGGGGCCATATAAATGAATGGGTCTATACTATCCGCAACTGTGAACAATATACTGACACAACTACACCCATGTGCATAGGGCCTCATACTATCGCAGCAATAAGAAAATTGGGAAATTGCTTAGAATGCAGTTCCCTAAACTAGCTCCACATCGGACCTTTACTAAAGCGATCCTGATTTTGTATCTCTTGTTATTTGCTGTTTGTTATACAATGGCTATTCTATACTTTGCCATAAGATTTATTAGCATATTAGTCTGTCGGTTTAGCCTCACTGCAGTATTTAGGATGGAGATTCAATTACCCTGATGTATTGAGGCCGACGTTAAGAACTCCCTTGGATATAATTGCTTTCCCCTGACGTGGATCTTGTGACACCAGGCTGTGTTTTCTTCTGAAGAGACAGCCTGAACGCTCCAAAGAGAGGGGAGCTGGAAGTGCTTACCGTCCACGTGACTGCTGCATTATTTATGACAATGAAATGGTTCTGGAAGTGCATTAGTACCTCAAATGAAAAGACATGTCATTATATGGAGAGCTTTTCACATCTACTTCAACGTCAAAATCTTTACTCTGTCTGGGGAATTCAGTGATTGCAATGCGGCTTTACTTAAAGGATTTTATGTTTTCTTCTAGGGCTGATGAAGGCACAGGAAACTTTAAGGTAAAGGAGCAACTTGAGTAGTTACAGTATTCGGCGCTACCTATGTTGCATTAATTTGTGCAGGTGTAGACTGACCATACACTTAAAGGGGTCATCTCTCAAAGTGCCCTATTAAAGGGATCCTATTATTGGATACCCTTTTTTTTTCTCCCAAACACATAGGAATAGCCTTAAGAAAGGCTATTCTTCTCCTATCTTTAGATGTCTTCTTCGCGCCGCCGTTCGGTATAAGGGTGCATTCAGACTACGTAACGCCGGGCGTGTATGAGAGCCGTACACGCCGGCATTACGGCAGACTGCCGAACACTTCCCATTCACTTCAATGGGAGCGCTCGTAACAGCGGCGTTTACGAGCGCTCCCATTGAAGTGAATGGGAAGTGTTCGGCAGTCTGCCGTAATGCCGGCGTGTACGGCTCTCATACACGCCCGGCGTTACGTAGTCTGAATGCACCCTAAAGCTGGGTTTTCTTCGGTATGGAAATGAGTTCTCTTGCAGCACTAGGGGCGGTCCCAAGTGCTCAAACAGCATTGGGGGTGTTCCTAATGCTGCGAGAAAACTCTCCAGCGATACGTCCATCTTCTTCCAAAACGCCCTCTCCTTGTGTCTTCTTCCGTCCTGGGTTTCAGTCTTCTAGGCCTCGCGCAGAGCCAACTGCGCATGCCCGGGCCACAAGAAAATGGCCGCTTACACCAGCTTACTGTGGGGTCATTTAGCAACATACTAATACTCTACTAATAGAAAATCAACTTTTAATCCATATATGCAAATGAGCTGTTAGGTGCACCCAGGACGGGGCCGCACCTCCTATGTCGTCACACTGTGCAGCAACTACCGTCATGATCCAGTAGCCACAACCATGCCTGAGTGATGCTACGTTTGCCGTTCATGTCTTGTAGAAAATGGAAATTACTAGATAAAGCCACTGATGATGCCTTTTACACTCAATGAATCGTATCTCATGCAAAACCTGAGTGGGGTCCTGGGATACCAACAATCCCTTTTCACTTATTTATAATGTAGTTATCCCATTCAGGGGTAACATGATGGCTCAGTGGTTAGCACTGCAGCCTTGCAGCGCTGGAGTCCTGGGTTCGAATCTCACCAGGAACAACATCTGCAAGGAGTTTGTATGTTCTCCCCGTGTTTGCGTGGATTTCCGCCATTCTACAAAGACATATTGATAGGAGAAAAAAAAAAGTGCATTGTGATCCTCATATGGGCCTCGCAATCTACACTTAAAAAAAAAAAAAATATATGTGTCACCTGTCTGTTTTCCTGTCACTTCTACCACTGTGTATCAGATTGGGGCTGTTGCATGATAACAGCATGGATTAGGCTTTGGTGACATGCTGTCTGTACTCTGTGCACTCTTGCAGGTACCAGAGCTTTCATTATGATGACACTGTATGTATTGTACCACACAGGCTCTCCTCAGGAAAGATCACAAAGTCCTGTCCCAGAT